>NC_141878.1:350073006-350408006 GCF_056163025.1 Triticum urartu | reverse complement strand
GTAGTTTATTTCACAAAGTCCCAGAATTTTTAGTTCATATGCTCCTGTTCGAGGCCCCGTAACTTTGCATCCGTAGCTCTGATTTGGGCATTTAGCATATCAAAATGTTCATCTCATAGAGTACATCATTTCATTCCATTGCATCATTTTCATTTGAGCTCATCTTGATGCCCGAAATGCTGTCAGAAGAGGGCTACTTGAGTTAATTGTCAGATCTGTTACTTCATTTAGCACTTTTGTCATTTTTGCCATGATTATTGTGTGCATGATATGCCTATGAGTCCTTCATATGTTTTGTTAAGGATTTTGTCTTATTTCTAGAGGTGCAACCCATGCATTTTTGTGATGTGTGTGGTTACTTGTGCAAGCTTGCAAAGTGAGGCACCCGGTAAATCTGTTTTCAGGGACTTAGTAGTTTTCACTATGTCTGGGATTATTTAGTTCATGATGCCATATGTTCTTATTGTTTCCTAGTGATCCGTGCCTCTTTTGAGGATGATAAGTAAGGGAGTTTTGTTAATCTTGTTATGCTCTATCCATCCATGTCTTTACTTGCAATTATGGAGCACCCTAGCTTGAGTCAATCGAGCTCTACTTTTGCTTCATTGTGAATCTGGGCAGATCGTCAACTTGTTTGCGATTTTGCCGATGTTATTATAGTTGATCCGTGCATGCTATGCCATTGTTCTTGCAATGTCTAGCTTTTATTTTGTGCCTTCTTTATGGGTGTATTCCTGTCTTGCCATGACTTGCATCGTAGTGAGTGCATCGAGCTCGTAAACATGCCTTCGTGAGTTATGTTTCAGCATGTCCCAGTTTTCACTAAGTCTGGAAATTGATTATGTTTTTGCTATGTTCGTGAGCTTGTTAGTATATTTTGTGATCCCTTTTGGCTGAAGGTCACTAAGGGACTTTTGTTAAGCTTGTTGAGTAGCTCCATGCCATGTCCTTCTTTGTCTTGTTCAGGTCCTGTAGCATGTTGTTTTGCTGCTCCGAAGAGGCTTCATGATCTGAAATTTCAGACAAGTGTTAATTTCACAAAGTCTGAAACCTGTTTTGCATTTGCGTTTTTGCCATGCTTGTTAGAACCTGTTAATATATGAATTGGCCGTATCTCAGGGCTAGACTTTTGTTAAGCATCTTGTGGGAATCCCTGCCATGTATTTTGTTGTCATGTTTGGGTGCTGTAGCATGTTCATTTCATTGCATTTAGATGCCTACTTGCTGTAAATCGCAGACCGGTGTCAATTTTGAATCGCTTGCCATTTCCAAACCGTAACTCCGATTCCGGCGTTCTTTATATCGTTTTCAAGTGATTTCATCCCATCTTTCCAGTGGCACTCTTGGATTTCCAAGTTGAGGCCAGGTTCATGCATTTCCTGTCATATCTTGCATTTTGCATCCCGCATCGCATTCCGCATAGCATACCATCATTGCATCTTGTTGTTTGAGTTTGCACGTGGTTGATTGTATCCTTGTTGCTTGTTTGTCTTGTTTGGGTAGAGCCGGGAGACAAGTTTGCTATCGAGGAGCCCATTGAGTTTGCTTTTGAGGATCCAGTCAACTCTGACAACTGTGCAGGTAAGATGATCATACCCTCGAAATCACTACTATCTTTGCTATGCTAGTTTGCTCGCTCTTTGCTATGCCAATGCTACGATGCCTACCATTTGCTTGTCAGCCTCCCAATTGCCATGTCAAACCTCTAACCCACCTTGTCCTAGCAAACCGTTGATTGGCTATGTTACCGCTTTGCTCAGCCCCTCTTATAGCGTTGCTAGTTGCAGGTGAAGATTGGAGGCCGTTCCTTGTTGGAACATCCTTTATTTACTTGTTGGGATATCATTATATTTCCATGTTATCTTAATGCATCTATATACTTGGTAAAGGGTGGAAGGCTTGGCCTCTCGCCTAGTGTTTTGTTCCACTCTTGCCGCCCTAGTTTCCGTCATATCGGTGTTATGTTCCCGGATTGTTGCGTTCCTTACGCGGTTGGGTTATAATGGGAACCCCTTGATATTTCGCCTTGATTAAAGCTTTTCCAGCAATGCCCAACATTGGTCTTACCATTCGCCACCTAGCCTTTTCTTTCCCTTGGGTTCTGCAGACTCAAGGGTCATCTTATTTTAACCCCCCCCCCGGGGCGGTGCTCCTCTGAGTGTTGGTCCACCTGTCAGCTACCGGTGGCCACCAGGGGCAACTCTGGGCTGGCCTACCCGTACCTAGGACAATCTGAGTGTGCCCTGAGAAAGAGATATGTGCAGCTCCTATCGGGATTTGTCGGCACATTCGGGTGGTGTTGCTGGTCTTGTTTTAACCTGTCGAAGTGTCTTGAGTTACCGAGATACCGAGTCTGATCGGAACGTCTTGGGAGGAGGTCTATTACTTCGTTGACCGTGAGAGCTTGTCATGGGCTAAGTTGGGACTCCCCTGCAGGGATTGAACTTTCGAAAGCCGTGCCCGCGGTTATGGGCAGATGGGAATTTGTTAATGTCCGGTTGTAGATAACTTGAACCTTAATTATTTAAAATGAATCAACCAAGTGTGTTACCGTGATGGCCTCTTCTCGGCGGAGTCCGGGAAGTGGACACGGTGTTGGAGTAATGTTTGCGCAGGTTGCTCTCCAGTTTCTTGCTCGTGCTTTGCCTCCTCTTCTCGCTCTCTTTTGCGAATAAGTTAGCCACCATACTTGCTAGTCGCTTGCTGCAGCTCCACTCATATTTTACCTTGCCTTACCTATAAGCTTAAATAGTCTTGATCGCGAGGGTGCGAGATTGCTGAGTCCCTGTGGCTCACAGATTACTATTACACCAGATGCAGGGCCTGATGATTCCGCTCTAGGTGACGCGTACGAGCTCAAGTGGGAGTTCGACGAAGACTCTCAACGATACTACGTTTCCTTTCCCGATGATCAGTAGTGGTGCCCAGTTGGGGGTGATTGGGACCGTGTCGCATGTTGGGTTCTCTTTTATTTTGGCACCATAGTCGGGCCATGAGTGTATGGATGATGTAATGTTATTTATGTTCTTGATTGACGTGGCGAGTGTAAGCCAACTATGTTCTCCCCTTTCTTATTCATATTACATGGGATGTTGTGAAGATTTCCTAACTTGCGACATATGCCTTCAATGCGATTATGTCTCTAAGTCGTGCCTCGACACGTGGGAGCTATAGTCGCATCGAGGGTGTTACAGGTGGCTAACATACGAGTACAAGAGTAAGATGAGAAACTACGCAACGGATGCAGAGCTAGAAGTGATCCTGACTACTTATGTTCAAACATAACCCCACCGTGTTCTCTTCCCGAACGTCGTCGAAAAGAGACCATCAAGGTTACACACGCGGTTGGTGTATTTTAATTAAGTCAAGTGTGAAGTTCTCTACAACCGGATATTAACAAATTCCCATCTGCCACATATCCGTGGGCATGACTCTTGAAAGTTTAAAACCTTGCAGGGTGTCCCAACTTAGCCCATGACAAGCTCACAATCTGCGGAGACAATCCTCCATCGCGGGACCCTCCGATCAAACTCGGAATCCTGGTGCACAAGATATTTCGACAATGGTAAAACTAGTCTAGGAAGACCTCCCGACGTGCTGGCACCCTGATAGTAGCCGCGTGTATCTCGTCTTAGGCCACAATCGGATTGTCCAAACTTCCGGTAGGCCAATCTAGAGTTGCAGGTTTTAGTTGGCGGATCCTTGGCGGCCACAGGTGGTTGACAGGTTGGACCAACACTCATGAGGAGCACTGGCCCGGGTTGCTGATTAAGTCCACGGGGTCCGGAAAGTCCCTATGCAGGTTTTAGTTGTTATTAGGCAAATGCTAAAACCAATGTTGGGCCTTGCTGGAGGAGTTTTATTCAAAGAGAACTATCAAGAGGGGCCCATAAACCCTCATCGTGTTACGGACGCAAAATCAAGGAACATAACACCGGTATGACAGAAACTAGGGCGGTAAGAGTGGAACAAAACACCAGGCAAAAGGCCAAGCCTTCCACCCTTTACCAACAATATAGATGCATTAATTAAATAAGAGATATTATGATATCCCAACATATCCATGTTCCAACATGGAACAACCTGCAAGGCACCTGCAACTACCAATGCTATAAGAGGGGCTAAGCAAAAGCGGTAACATAGCCAAACAACGGTTTGCTATGAAGGTGGGTTAGAGGCTTGATATGGCAATAAGGGAGGCTTGATAAACAAGTGGTAGGTAGCACGACATAGCGATAGAATGAACAACTAGCAAGCAAAGATAGAAGTGATTTCGGGGTTAATGATCATCTTGCCTGTAAAGTTCTCAGGGTTGTCGAAAGCTTGCTCTTCGTAAACGTACTCGACAGGATCCTCGTTCACGAACTCGTCTCCCATCTCTACCCAAAGCAAGAACACAAGCAAGGGAACAACAATCAATCACGGTGCAATGCGCAAGCAACATGATGCAAGACATGGCATGGGATGCAAGATATGACGTGCACTGCATATGGGTACTCCGGAAGGGAAAAGATGATCATGGCATCAACTTGACAAACCAAGCATGCCACTGAAAATATGGTAGCATCAATGCAAATATGGCAAGTGATATGGAACAGGTTTCAGACTTAGAAGAAAATCATACATGGCAGAAACAGATTCATGATAGTGATACATCTCCAATGTATCTATAATTTTTGGTTGTTCCATGCTTGAGTTTATCCCTCTACATCATGAATCCCTCTACATCATACGTCTCCAAGGTATGATGTGCAATGCATATGGGTACTCCGGAAGGGAAAATATGAACAAGGCATCAACTTGGCAAACCAAGCATGCCACTGGAAATGTGGTGTGATTTCGGTCGAAATAGATATAAGGATCACCGGAAACGGATGCACGGTTTGCAAATGACGAGAAAACAAGAGTGATGCAAAACTGCACTTAACAACATCATGGCACTTAAGATGCAACAAGAAACTATGCTACAACACTCCAACATAGCAACAAAGCACATGGCAGTAAAGTACAGGTGAAGCTCTACAAATCACGAACACTGAGCTCTTGCTAGAACTCACTAGAACAAGCCTAAAATAGCATGGCAAAATGCGAATTGCAATCAAGTTACAGACTTGGTGAAAATACTAAACATGTCATAAACAACATCGGGTAGCAATGTTTAGAGCTAGCAAAAACATGCTATAGGAACATATCATGGCCAACAAAGTCATGTCCTGCTAGTACTAAAGGCAAACAACAAAACTCTCTTATTGAAATTTAGCCAAAGATGCATAGAAACGATGGTAGCACCCATGCAAACATGGCAAGTGATATGATCTGTTTCAGACTTAGTAGAAAACATGACATGGCAGAAACAGATTCATGATAGCAACTTGGCAAGCTCATGCCACTCACCACAAAGCATTACATGGCATCACAAGGTAACCAACAGTAAGAAGACACAATTATGAAGCTAAATATGGCAAGACCAAGTTCATAGGATGCACAGATCATTAGAAAAACACATGGCAAAAATGAACTTCATGTTAACAATCTGCCAGCAACAATATTTAGCAAAAGTAGAGCATGGTAATGACAAGTTAGATTACTCAATAATTGCAACCAGAGGCATGAATGGATAGAGCATAACCATAGCTTCAAAACATCCTTACTGAAGATCATCAATATATGCATCTATCTACTTGAGGCAACGAGACAACATCGCAACATAATGTAACAGGAAAGGACTTAGCAAAAATAATAAGTGCCTGAAATCAGCAACATCATGTGGCCTACTTTGCATGCTTGTGCTAGTCACCACAGAGCATATAAAAATACAAGGCTTGCACCAACGTAAAGCTGGCATGAAGGAACTCCTAAAACATGAAGACATGGTCCTCATTGGATGCACAGACAAAATGCAATGAAAATGACAAATCAATAAGTTATGATGACTTCCAGCAGACAACATCATATAGCACTTTTGCAACGAAGATTAGGGCATCAATATGGACAGTAACATGCATGAAAATGAAACTATCATGAAGAGCATCACGAGACGAACATTTTGATATATCATATGCGCAAATCGGAGCCATGGACATGGAGATATGACATGTCAAAGGGGTGCACATAATGTGAAAATTCGGGGACTTAGAAGATTTCAACACCTCGCAGATCTAGGGTTCGGGAGGGCGCGGGAACTGAGGTTCACCGGAGATGTCAATGGCGATGAGGAGGACCAGATCCAGCGACGAGCTCATGGGGAAGAGCGCCAGTGACGACGTTGGCATCCAGTAGGGGCTCGGGAGGCGGCGAGCTCGCGGGTGGCGACCGGTGGTGGGGCTGCGGGCGACGAGTGGCGACGTGGCGGCGAGGGCGGCTGCCAGAGAAGCGGCGTCGTGCGGCAGGGCGACGGGGTGCAGTGGGCACGGTGGCGGAGGAGCGCGGGCGCGGTCTTGGCCGGGAGGGCCAGATGTGGGCTCCCACGGGCCCACAGCGGCGCGCGGTGGAGGACGGCGGCGGGGACACGTGGCGGCGTTTGATTGGTTCGCGCGGCGCGGCAGACGTGTCCGGCGCCGGTCGGACGTGTCCGACGCGCGGAGGAAGGGGAAGACTAGGGTTTCATCCGCAAATTTCAGGGGAGAGGGCTAATTTATAGGTAGGGGAGCTAGGAGAGTCCAAATGAGGTACGGTTTTCGCCCACACGATCGTGATCCGACGATGGATAGCATGGAGGGGGTTTAGATGGCTAGTGGGCTGTTTTGGAGGGGTGTTGGGCTGCAAAGAGAGAGAGAGGCCTTTGGGGTTACCCGGTTAACCGTTGGGGCATCAAACGACCTCCAAATGGAATAAAATTTGACAGGTGGCGTACCAGTGATGTACCAAGGCCACTCGACAAATCTCGACCCATTCTGAGAATGTTTTTCTCCTGCTCATGAAACAAGATCTGAGGGGTGCAACGGGTGCATGTGGGAGTGTCTGATTCCGGAACGGACAACGGGGAAAATGTCCGGATGCATGAGACGAACACGAATGCAAATGAGATGCACATGATGATATGGGATGAAATGCATGACATGAACAAAATGGAAAACGAAGAAAAAACCTAACCACGAAGGATATAGCATAACACATAGCCGAAAATGGCAAGAGTTGGAGTTACATTTATGGAAAGTTACATCCGGGGTGTTACAGAAATCCCATCATGTACTGATGTAACATTATTGTATAATTATAAACAAATATTACCCACTGTATGCTATGACAATTCTATGGCCCCAAGTTAAGGAGGCTTCAACAAGAATTCTAACATATGCAAATAATGAAGCTATAACAGCAATCTGTGAAAACAGGACAATCTGTAAAGATTTGAACATCCACCATACTTCTATAATTCAAAAAATTCTGAAAAATTAGGAAAAAATAAACATTTTGTATAGAAAGACTGTGCAATTTTTTTCAAAACCGTTTGATGTTCCAGTAAAAAAATGTAAAATCAAGCACTACAGCCAAAGTTTCTGTTTTGCACCGCACAAACCAACAAGCAATTTAATCATCCTAAAGTTTCAGCCCCATTCTTATCACGTCTGCTCTTATAGATTGGTTACTTGATCTATTTCTGTGCTTTGCCCAGTCATTTGATCCATTTTCCCCTTTCAATTAGAGCCAGGCTTTGCTTCCTGCTTTGTCATCCCTGCCTTCTGTCACGAAGCCAAGTGTGACTAGGTCCGTGCAGTTACACTCAACTTGCCATTTTCCTTTTGAGCTGGTGACACACCTTTTTGTTTCATGTATTTTCTCTATTTTTTGTAGCGGTGTGGCATTTGAGGTTAAACCAAAGGCTCAACAAGGTCTTTTCAAAAAATGTGCGCTCTTTTGCCATAATCAACACTTGTTTTACATTGTCCACTTTTGTTAATCAACGCTCATGGCCCGACCCAATAGGTATTGGGTCACATGGTATCATGCTGATTTAAGCTGCAGATATGCCTAACATTGTGAATAAGCATGTGGCCCATTTAAATTCTTTTGGGCTTTCGTTTGCCAGAGCCGTAGGCAGAGGCTCTTTGTATTTCCATCTCTGTTTTATGCAAACTAGGTCACACCTGGGTCATTTCGTTCGCCGTCTCGATTGCATTTTGCCTTGGCCTATCGCCGCGCTGCCGCCGCCTGCCATCGAGCCTCTGGTGTGCACCTGCACTTCCCCCTTCCCAACTTTGCTTCTCTGTGAAGGTACAACCATGCTTCGATCGCCAGATGACCTTGCTTCCTTTTCTCATTCGCTTGATGCTTTCATCTTCTTGATCTTTAAGATCCGCCAATTGCACTTTCAGGATTCTATGTCTGGCCAGGAGCTCCGGGATCACGGCTCTTCGAGCTCGGCTGCCTCCACCAACAATAATCTGCGAGCGGTTGCCCAGGTTGGTCTCGCCATACTCTTTCCTTTGTTTAGTTTCCATGGTAGGGGCAAAATGTTTTCTCTTTGCTAGATATATAGACGATAATATGTACCCTGGACACAGGTTTGACCAAACGAAAAATAAACTGAAGTAAGAAATTGGATTTGTGTAGATAGGCAGTTTGATTAAACAAAAATCCATGAATTTTGATAGATCAGATTGGTTAGGCTACAGTTAGATCTATTACCTCTGAAAGGTTGCACACACTTAATTGCACCTATGAAAGTGCAACAATCCCTGGGTGGTTTTGGTAATTACTAACAACATACAGCTCATTGAACTAATACCATTTCAAGATGATCATTTCAAAAAGTTCAATGATTGGCATGGCATGGATTAGGAATCTGGACTCCTCAAAATGCTAAGGACACACATTGGCTCAAGCTCAAGACTCTACATTTTCATTTTAATGATCCAAGATCACATTGAGTCCATAGGAAAAGCCAATACTATTAAAAGGGGATGAGGTGTTGCTTAATGGTTTAGTTGCTCAAAATGCTTAGTGATATGCTCCAAAAACCCTCAACCACTTTCTCATATCCACATATGTCCCAAACCAAAAGTCAAACTCGGCCCCACGGAAATGTTCTATCCGGCGCCACCGAGTTTACTTGACATAGCCACTGCCAGAAACCCTAGTCATTTCGGTCTCACCGATAGGGATATCGGTCTCACCGAGATGGGATTGCAAACTCTCTATTTCCCATCGTAACATTTTGGTCCAACCAAGATGAGCGATCGGTCCCACTGAGTTTGCAATGCAAACTCTCTGTTTCCCTTTCGTAACGTTCGGTCTCATCGAAATGAGTGAAATCGGTCCCATAGAGTTTGCCTAACCAACTCTCTGGTTAGCTTATTACCGAAGTCGGTCCTACCGAGTTTGTGTAATCGGTCTCACCGAGATTACGTTATGCCCTAACCCTAATGGAATCGGTCTCACCGAAAATCCTAATGTTCACATTTTGTACTGAATTGGTCTGATCGAGTTTTGATTCAGTCCCGCCGAGTTTGGTAAATTGTGTGTAACGGTTAGATTTTGTCTGGAGGATATATATATACCCCTCCACCCTTCCCTCATTATGAAGGAGAGCCATCAGAACGTGCCTACACTGCCAGCATTCATTTTCTGAGAGAGAACCACCTACTCATGTGTTGAGACAAAGATATTCCATTCCAACCATATGAATCTTGGTCTCTAGCCTTCCTAGAGTTGCTTTGCACTCAAATCATCTTTCCACCAAATCCAAATCTGTGAGAGAGAGTTGAGTGTTGGGGAGACTATCATCTGAAGCACAAGAGCAAGGAGTTCATCATCAACACACCATCTATTACCTTTTGGAGAGTGGTGTCTCCTAGATTGGTTAGGTGTCACTTGGGAGCCTTCGACAAAATTGTGGAGTTGAACCAAGGAGTTTGTACGGGCAAGGAGATCACCTACTTTGTGAAGATCTACCCTAGTGAGGCAAGTCCTTCGTGGGAGATGGCCATGCTCGGATAGACAAGGTTGCTTCTTCGTGGACCCTTCATGGGTGGAGCCCTCCGTTGGCTCGCGCAACCGTTACCCTTCGTGGGTTGAAGTCTCCTTCAACATGGATCTACGATAGCACCACCTATCAGAACCACGCAAAAAATCACCGTGTCTACATTGCGTTTGCTCCCTCCAAACTCCTCCCTTTACCTTCATATGCAAATGTTTTACATTCCGCTGCTATACTCTTAGACTTGCATGTGTAGGTTGATCGCTTGACTAGTGCTAAGTTGCTAAAATCTGCCAAGACTTAAAATTGGGAAAAGGCTAGATTTTTATTTGGTCAAGTAGTCTGATCACCCCCCTCTAGACATACTTTCAATCCTACAAGTGGTATCATAGTTTTGGTCTCAATTTGCCTTGATTTCCATAGCTTTGGTGATCATAGCCTTGGTTTCACAACCTAGGAGAGTATGGCGTCTAGCGAGGGAAATTACCACCGTAGAGGTCCTTACTTTGATGGCACTAATTTTGCTAGTTGGAAGCATAAATTGAAAATGCATATTCTTGGACTTAACCCCGCTGTTTGGGCTATAGTGTGTATTGGCTTGCAAGGTGAATTATTTGATGGGAGAGAACCGAACCATGAGGCTAGCGCGGAAGAGTTGAAGATGTTGCAATACAATGCTCAAGCTTGCGATATCCTCTTCAATGGATTGTGCCCTGAAGAATTCAACAAAATCAGCCGTCTTGAGAATGCAAAGGAAATTTGGTATACTTTGGTTGATATGCACGAGGGTACCGACTCCGTCAAGGAATCCAAATTGGATGTGCTTCAAAGTCAACTTGGCAAGTTCAAAATGAAGGATGGTGAAGGTGTCGCTAAAATGTACTCTATGCTTGCTCTCATCACAAATGAGATTGCCGGCTTAGGAAGTGAAGAGATGGCCGATAGATTCATCATCAAGAAGATCCTAAGAGCCTTGGATGGAACATATGATACCATGTGCACATTGATCCAAATGATGCCCAACTACAAAGATCTCAAGCCAACGGAAGTCATTGGAAGAATTGTTGCTCATGAGATGTCACTCAAGGATAAGGAAGAGCATCACAACAAGTCAAGTGGTGCTTACAAAGCCTCATGTGATGCTCCTACATCATCAAGTGAGAAACAAGCCTTCAATGAAGAATTGAGCCTAAGGGTGAAGAACTTCAACAAGTTCTACAAGAGTAGAAGCAAGGAAAGAATTTCCAAGTCAAGGTCCTACAATGACAAAAGATCTTCGAGTCGTGAACGAAATTGCTACAATTGTGGAAGACCCAGACACTACTCCAATGACTGTATGTCCCCCTATAAAAGAAGAGAAGATTCACCCAAAAGGAGAAGTAGAAGATTAGAATAACCACCAAGAGAGAGAAGGAGTAGAGATGATCGTTATTAACAAAGAACATCACGGAGAAGCAAGGATTCAGAAATGAAGGACAAGTCATCAAGGAGCTACACAAAACAAAGACATCAAGCTCATGTTGGTGAACGGGTATCCGGCTCCGACTCCGACAATCACTCCGAGAGAATTTATCACTCTGACTCCGAATATACTCAAGATGAAGGTGTTTCCAGTCTAGCACTTGTGTCAACCAACTTCTACGACATATTTGACTCACCAAATGAAGGAATTAGGAGATGCTTCATGGCTAAAGGCCCAAAGGTATCACACCCCAAGTATGTTGATTTCAATAGTGATGAATATGATTTTCTAGGTGATGATGATTTACTTGTTGACAACTCTAGTGATGAAAACTATGATGAACTTGCTATTAATCATGCTAATCAAGATAAAATGAATGATGATGATAAGAAGGAGATTGAGTGTCTAACTAAAGAACTAAACACTCTTATGTTAGCTCATGAAACTACCTGGAAAATCATCGAGAGCTTTTAAAGACTCATGAGAAGTTACGCTTTGAAAAGCTCAACCTTGAGCAAGAGCATGGGTTATTAAAAGCAATCAATGATGATCTTTGCAAGAAAAGTTCTTCTTACATTACCAAGCGTTTACTCTTGTCTACTTACATGCAACAAGTTAAATCTAGCAACAAGAGTAAGAAAGATTCATCTTCTAGTAGTAACAACAATCATGTTAAATCCAATATTGTTGCTTCTAGTAGTTCTCTTGAGCAAGAAAATATCTTATTGAAGGGAATTATAGAGATAGGTGTTTACAAGAGCCTTGCTGGCACTAAGCAATTTGAGGAAATTGTATGCAAGCAAGGAAGGCACAAGAAGAATCAAGGTATTGGTTTTGAATGAAAGTTCAATGCCAATGGAGATGAGTGGGAAGAAGATCAATACCCCAAGACAAAGTTTGTTCCTCAACAAGAGAAGTATGATCCTACTTCCTTCCAAGGGACACAAGCTCTAGATGATCTTCCACCACAAGATCATAAGCAAAAGGGCAAGGACAAGCTTCAAGAGGAGATTGATGCATTTGAAGAAGCTCCTCAGGCCTTGGTCAAGTGGGTTCCCAAGACTACATCAAGTTCTACTTCATCAAGTACGACTACAACTCCAAGGATTCCATCAAGATGATGTGGACACCAAAGAAGAAGAACTAGAGAGTTCTTGAAGGTGACTCCGCCAACATACTTCACTCATATCATTTTGGCGAGGAGAAGTGCAAACAACTTCCACATCTTGCACTAGTTGAAGGAGTCACAAACCCTCTTGTTGGTAAGACAAGGGACAAGGTAACCTATTGACTTCATGGACATCATCTTGTGAAACATCACTCTATGTCTATGAATATCCTTGTTTGTTCCTTGTGGGACTAACCCGTGTAGGTATTGAAAGTGCAACTCACTCCAATGGATTGCTCCAAATGATCTACATCAACATTGAGCATCCACATCTTCAACTCCTACATGAAGTCATCATCGATAAAACCCAAGGTTAGTTCATCCCTCTTAGGGGGGATATCACATCTAGGGGGAGCTTTACTCTAAACAATTGAGCTAAAACAACTCTAATGGTGTCAACACAACGATGCTTTATGTAAAAGTGGTAACCCCACTTGTGCTTAAACGATGAGTATGACCTACGATCAAATGTTCTCATTTGACTCCTAAGTCAATATACTCATATATAGATAACCTAGTCATCGCCAATTGCTTGTTAGATGCTAGAGTGTTTATGCATGCTTTGCCACATATTTCATTTGCATTTTATTGTGTAATCATGTTGATTGCGTATTTTACTCATTCGAGGACATCCACTTGTTGTTTTGATTGTTTGGCGTTTTCTCTTTGGCCAAGCAGATGGACAAGAATGCCTAAGAACCTCCTCTAGCTATCTGTGCCTTTCGCATCTCAAACTCTATGCATGCTACATCACAAAGTTTGATCAAGTAAGATTCGAACCACTCTGTGTGAGGAGCACTCGGAGTCCCCGATTCATCATAGACTTAAAATTACAAAACTTCTCGGTGCATTTCGGTCTGACCGATCCATCCATTTCGGTCACACCGAGTTCACTAAGTTGATCTAGGTTTTCAATCATGGTGCAAGAGATTTGAACTTTTCGGTCACACCGAGTTACAGTAACCACTTGCGATTCTGCATCTCGGTGCCACCGAGTTGTTCCAGTCAGTCACACCGATAGGGTCAGGATATATATACCCACGGGTGAGATTTTTGAAATCTCTTCAAACCTCCTCAGCCCGCGTGTGTCCTGCTCTGCCACCTCGGGTCTCCTGATCGTCTCCTCGTCGCCAGCGACCTCTCGCCGCTAGTTTCCATCGCCGTCAATGGGATTCTGCCCCGCCGTTGTCGCCGTAGCGAACTCCCGCCGAACTAGGGTTTAAGTTCGATCTTGTGTGCTAAATTCCTTACTCCGATTCCTAGCACATTGCTTTGCCATGATCATTACCATGTATGAAATCAATCTATCTCGAGAAAACTCCCTTTAGGTTAGATTTGATTCGAAAATTTATGGTTAGGTCTCCGCCGAACTCATCTCAGACCGACCGAGTTGTGGAAATCGGTCCCACCGATTTGGCTTAGGCCATTGCACATGCGCTTTTTGGTCTGACCGGAAAATTGCAAATCGGTGCGACCGAATTTGATTCTCTGTGAAACCCTAGCAATCTCAGAGCCACCGAACTATGACTCGGTCTGACCGAGTTCACTAGTTTAGACTCGAACAGTTGCTTCGGTATCACCGAGTTTAACAAATCGGTAGCTCTGAAATGATTTCTATGGAGAACTAAAACTAAGTTTTTACTCATTTGTTTTGCAAAAACTTTGCACTTTGTGATTCTCATCTATTCTACCTCATCTATATCTATTCACAGGGTTTGCTGTCAGTTTGCTTGCCGGGATGTCTGACCAAAGTGATAGTCAGAGCAAGTCAGAAGAGCAAGTGAAATTGAGTGAGGGCACTAGTCCCTCAAGCAACTATGATGAGTGCAGCAGGAGCACTCCCAGCAATTTACCTAAGGCAGCCACCAGAACAAGGAAGAAGAAAACCTCAGATTCAGAAGATGAGGACTATGTGGCTGTTGAGGAGGAAGTTAGCTCCAAAAAGAAAGTACTAAAGAAAGAATATGGTACTGCTGCAACAACAAAACCTGGACTACATAAGAAGACCCCTGCCAAGAGGGTGCCAACTTTAAAGGCCAGAGCCTCAACTACTGAAATCTCTAAGCCAACTAAATAGCCTGCTGGAGAGGGAAAGAAAAGGAAAGAGAGGGTCAAGAAGACCACTGCCAGAGTCATTGGCAGATCCTCTATAATGAGAGATCCAGAAGAAGAGGAAGAGGAAGAGGATGCTGCACCAGCACCCAAGTCCCAGAAGCTTATCGGGGATGCCATTAAGTTAGGGGCTTCCACTTCAAAGCCCAAGACTGCACCCAAGGCTGCTGCTCAAGCTCAGAAGCCTTCTAAGCCCAAGAGAAGCACCAGGGACATCCTAGCTGAAGAAAAGAACAAGGCCCCAGTGCCTGAAGTTGAATAAGAAGATGCAGAAGCCCAAGTGCTGAGAAAACTGAAACCAAAGATTCCAGAACACAACGACACTCATCCAGTGGCTAAGGACATGAACATCAGGAAGGATGCATGATTGAGACTTTGGAGATAGTCTGATCCCTATGCTGTGAGGAGGAGGACTGCAGTGGACTATAGGTTCCACACCAAAGAACAGCAAGACTTTTATGAGACTATTTTCCTTGAAAAGAAGACTATAGTCTGTGATATGAAGTGCATGAAAGCTTCAGAGCTTGTGGTGTTGACAAGTTTGTGTGACAAAAGCTTACCAAGTGGAATGATGAGCTCATTATGCAATTCTATTATACAACTCATTTTTCTATCCAGATGGTAGAATTATATGGATGTCTGAGGGTACAAGGTACCAATCAATTGTTGACGAGTTGGCCAAGTTGATCAATACCCTAGAAAAACATGAGGATGATTTGGATGTGTATGCCAAGAAAAATAAGGACCACAACTCAATGGCAAACATGTACAAGGAGATCCCAGACAAAGCTTTGGAGACACACAAGCTTGGATCTGTGCATTATCTGTTGTCTGGTATGCCTACAATCAACACAATCTTAAGGCATACTCTGTTACCCAAATCTAGAGATCAGAAGATGATAAGAGGACATTTAATCAACTTGCTGCAGATATTTGATGTCCCTCAAAAATTTAAGGTCATGAGTCTGATTGTTGAGACAATCAAGAGGACTGCTGCAGATCAGAAAAGATCTTGTGGGTATGCTCCACACATTCAGGTGCTCATCAACTCCAAGATGGGCACATGCACTTACTTGTTGGACAAGGAGCATTTACCATTGCACCTAGAATTTGAGGATAAAATAGTTGTGATGAATGAGGATGATCCTTCATCAACACAAGCACAAGATAAGAGAACTAAGGCAAAGGCATAAAAGGCTGCAAGGATGCCAAGTGCTGAGGAAGCATCTCAGGTGTTCTTAAATAGCAAACAAGATCAGCTACGTTATCTGATTTAGGAAACTTTGAGGATTGAGAAGGGCTTGGCCAAACATGACTCATAATCAGGAGAGCTTGGAGAGGATCGTTGAGGCAAAGTTTTACGATCTTTATCTGAAAGTGACTGAGATACAGACTGTAGTCGAGCAGCTCCAGGAGGAAGCAGAGGAGAAGAGAGGGAAGGAAACTACATATGCTTTTCAGCGAGTGCCAAGAAGTTAGAGGTCAGCTGTAGTGCCAGTGCCAGATACAAGAGCTACTTCATCTACACCAGCAACAACTTCCGTGTCACCTCCAACAACCACTCCACCAGCTCCAACATCATCCACTAATGCCTTCGTCCTTGGAGTTCTCTCTACACCTCCTCCCGAAGACCATGCCTGAGAGACGCATAGCACTATGCATTTTCAAATTTTTTGTAACTTGTTGCCAAAGGGGGAGAAATGTATAGATCATAGGCTTTGAGGGAGAATGTTTTGCTGCTTTGTCTCTCTTGCTATTTGGTTGAACTTTTGTGTGTGCTTGGTTTATACTTTCTATGTCTGTGTGTGAGATACTTATATGATCATGTGTTTGATCATATTATACCTTAATGCTTGCCTTGATGACATTATCTTTTATATCCCTATATGATCACTCACTTTGCTTGGTGATGAGTGCCTGTTTTAATTCCTATCATTTTGAGCGCTCCACCAAGATGTATGTGACATGGAAGAGTGACCCATGATCCCAATCGATTGTGCATTTGCATTCAAAAGCAAATCTTAAATAATGCACAAATTTAGGGGCAGCTCTTGCTTATCACATACTTCTCAAAGCGACGATGTATTTAAATCTTATTATCATTTGTCGAAGCTTTGATCTATATGTTGTCATCAATTACCCAAAAGGTGGAGATTGAAAGTGCAACTATCCCTGGGTGCTTTTGGTAATTACTAACAACATATAGCTCGTTGAACTAATACCATTTCAAGATGATCATTTAAGAAAGTTCAGTGACTGGCATGGCATGGATTAGGAATGTGGACCCTTCAAAATGCTAAGGACACACATTGGCTCAAGCTCAAGACTCTACATTTTCATTTTAGTGATCCAAGATCACATTGAGTCCATAGGAAAAGCCAATACTATTATAAGGGGATGACGTGTTGCTTAATGGCTTACTTGCTCAAAATGCTTAGTGATATGCTCCAAAAACCCTCAACCACTTTCTCATATCCACATATTTCCTAAACCAAAAGTCAAACTCGGCCCCACCGAAATGTTCTATCCGGCGCCACCGAGTTTACTTGACATAGCCACTGCCAAAAACCCTTTGTAACATTTCAGTCCAATCGAGATGAGCGATCGGTCCCACCGAGTTTGGAATGCAAACTCTCTGTTTCCCTTTCATAACATTTCGGTCTCACCGAAACGAGCGAATCGGTCCCACCGAGTTTTCCTGACCAACTCTCTGGTTAGCTTATTACCAAAGTCGGTCCTACCGAGTTTGTGTAATCGGTCTCACTGAGATTACATTATGCCCTAACCCTAATGGAATCGGTCCCACCGAGTTGACATGTCGGTCCCACCGAAAAGCCTATCATTCACATTTTGAACTGAATCGGTCTGACCAAGTTTTGATTCGGTCCCACCAAGTTTGGTAAATTTTGTTTAATGGTTAGATTTTGTGTGGAGGCTATATATACCCCTCCACCCTTCCTTCATTATGAAGGAGAGCCAGCAGAACGTGCCTACACTTCCAGCATTCATTTACTGAGAGAGAACCACCTACTCATGTGTTGAGACTAAGATATTCCATTCCAACCATATGAATCTTGATCTCTAGCCTTCCGGAAGTTGCTTTCCACTCAAATCATCTTTCCACCAAATCCAAATCCGTGAGAGAGAGTTGAGTGTTGGGGAGACTATCATTTGAAGCACAAGAGCAAGGAGTTCATCATCAACACACCATCTATTACCTTTTGGAGAGTGGTGTCTCCTAGATTGGTTAGGTGTCACTTGGGAGCCTCCGGCAAGATTGTGGAGTTGAAATAAGGAGTTTGTACAGGCAAGGAGATCGCATACTTCGTGAAGATCGACCCTAGTGAGGCAAGTCCTTCGTGGGCGGTGGCCATGGTGGGATAGACAAGGTTGCTTCTTCATGGACCCTTCATGGGTGGAGCCCTGTATGGACTCGTGCAACCGTTACCCTTCGTGGGTTGAAGTCTCCATCAACGTGGATGTACGATAGCACCACCTATCGAAACAACGCCAAAAATCTCCGTGTCTACATTGTGTTTGCTCCCTCCAAACTCCTCCCTTTACCTTCATATGCAAATGTTTTACATTCCGCTACTATACTATTAGACTTGCATGTGTAGGTTGATTGCTTGAGTTGTGCTAAGTTGCTAAAATCTGCCAACACTTCAAATTGGGAAAAGGCTAGATTTTTATTGGGTCAAGTAGTCTAATCACCCCCCTCTAGACATACTTTCGATCCTATAAGCTCCTCTGTCCTTTCCTTCTTGGCTGATTAAGTGCTATATAGTTTTCTTGATTGAATGAATCGAACCATATCTTGCCCGTCTTGTTATTCTTAGAACCATTCCTATACATATGATAGTGTTCTGCTATTCGTCCGTTGGTAATTCACATCTTGTCGTACTACAGGATGCTACAAGGGTGTTCAAAATTCCACACAAGGTGATACTTGAGATGCTCCTTGCAAACCTTGGCCTAGCCCCACCCTAGTACGAGAATGTTGTCCATGAGGACAATAAGGTCCACGTTACTGTTAACTTCAACACATTTGGTCTAGATCCTAGAGGCCCAATTGTCGACGTGTCTGTGCCTGGAGAGTATTGCATAGACGAGGTCACTGCCGAAGATAGTGCTGCTATCAAAGCAGTCAGATACGTAGAGACCATGACCAACACAGTTGTCATAGACATAAACTATGCAAAAACAAAGCGCCAGGAAAATCATATCACCTTCCTTGAAAATCCACTCAAAGAATCAGAAATCAAAGGCAAGAAGCTTACCGGAGGTTGGCACCTATCTACTAGATATATGTACTTCTTTTCTGAACAAATGTGAAATGCGGCTGCGATGAACCTCCCTTTTGGAGATCTCCAAGATATAATTGAATACATGAGCGGCCGTCTCACAAGGGAGCTGCAAAAAAGAATGTGATGGTGAATATCCTTTACCCCAAGATATCACCAACTGCATTATCCGTAGAAATATATTTTAATTCTGTGTGTAGGATGTGCCTGCTTTTGTCTATGTGTTGTTACCATCTAGGTTAAACTAGGCTCTATCGAACATGTCCTTTATCGTTTAATGATATGAAGGCATCGATTCCCTCATTTTGTATTTACTGTTACAGAACCTTTTGCATTGTCCTTTGTGCCTGATCTCTACCTTGCTTCATTTTGCGGTCTGGGGGCTTGACATGGTCGGACCCCTTAAAGGTGGGACCGATACAAAAAATACCTACTGGTCATGGTGGATAAATTCACCAAATGGATAGAAGCCAAGCCTGTTAAAACGGCCGAATCCGGACCTGTGATAGACTTCATATCTGGGGTTGTACACCGTTATGGCGTCCCCCACAGCATCATAACCGATAATGGTACAAACTTTACCGCCGATGAGGTAAAACTCTGGTGCAAAAACATGGGCATCAAGCTCGATTATGCTTCCGTCTATCACCCACAAACCAACAGCCAGGTCGAACGTGCAAATGGTCTTATCATGAGCGGCATTAAACCTAGATTGGTGCGGTCCCTCAAGGAATCTAACACGCACTAGGTAGAGGAGCTCGACTCTGTGCTATGGGGGCTGCGGACCACGCCAAATCGCACCACCGGATACACACCATTTTTATGGTGTACGGCGCAGAGGCAGTTCTGCCCTGCGACATAATTCATGACTCACCTAGAGTGCGCATGTACGAAGAAAGAGAAGCCGAGCTCGATCGGCAGGACAACTTGGACGCCCTAGAGGAGAAGCGTGACGTGGCAAAAGCCCGTTCCGCATTTTATCAACAGCAGGCCCGAAGATATCAAAGCAGAGAAGTACGGGCCAAAAATTACAATGTTGGCGAACTAGTTCTACGCCTGCCAGATTAGAAAAAGGACAAACTCAAGCCCAAGTGGGAAGGTCCATTCATAATCGACCAAGTCCTGACTGGCGGGGCGTACCGCCTGCGAGATACGTCGGATAACCGACTCGAGCCGAACCCGTGGAATGCCACCCGTCTCCGAAGATTCTATGCCTAACGCCTGACTCTGTGTTCGTCTCCTTCCTCTGTCCACTTTTTGCATTTTTATGTCTTACATTTCTCTCCTTCCCCTCTTTTCTTTTATAGCCCTTAAAGGCTCATCTAGTGACGCGCCACTCGCGCTCATTAAACCTGGGGGCTTCTTTAACAGAAGCTTTTTATACGGGCTTCACGCCCAACACATGCGTCAAACTTCCGCATGTACCTTTTTCTTCACCATTATTTGCATCGATATGACTTAAGTTTTAGCCAAGCTGGGTTACCTGGCTCCTGTGCTTACCCCTATGTTCCCGATTGTTCGGCTAGGAGGTAAAGGGAGCACCTCTGCGATTGTTACTGCCGGGTCAGCCGGATGTGTACCTCAGACTGGGTGAAGCCGAAAGCTAGCGTTCTTAAGGGAATATTTGGCCGGTGAGATAAAAGATGATCTTTTTACTCATTTTATGCGCCCCCAGATGCTTTTTTCTGCGTCTTTTTACGCAGTCCGGACATGCACTTTAGGGCATGCCTCCCAGCGAAAGGAACCCCTAACGGAACTATTCTCTCTGGAAGATGTTTCCTACTAACCATGTAATATAACATAACTAGTTGGGAACTTGTCTGATAAAGCACTAATGACCCCTACGCCTGGTCTCCACGCATACCATGGTTCTTGTATAACCGCTATGGTATTCGGACACACTCCGGACCGTCAGGTCCCGAGGTTGAAGCGTAAAGGTCGGCAACGACAAACGATCTACAATCCGGCTAGAAGGCATTACACATGTCAATTCAAAATTACATAGTCATTCTAACTGATTGTATTCCTCTTCTATACCATCTAACAGGCTGTCTAATTTACAGTCCTGCTGGGAATACTTCGCGGCTAACTCTACTTGGCCGTATACTAAGCTTACAGGGATCTCCTTCCTGTCAGGCCCCACTGGTCCGATCTCGGCCATGTGGTTTGGGTCAGACTTCGTAAAACGGGTCTTCACCATGGCCCAGGCCTCCCTAGCGCCTTGTCGGCAGGCCGATATCTTCCACAACTGGAAGCGCCGCCGAGCTCCCTTCAGCTTCTCCGCAAGCTCTCCAAGGCCCTCGGGCATGGAGTGGGCAGGCCATAAGGCTTGGGCAACGCCTCGCATCGCCTGCCGAATTCGTTCGTGCAGTTGCATGAGTTCGGGAAGAAGGTCACCCATAGAACCGGGCATCTCCTCTGCAGGACGACCTGTGAGCATACCTACAGACATTACTCTGTTAGTCGACTTCCTCGCCGAACTCTTTTTTCAAAGTTCGTTCAAGCACTTACTAAAAATGCTGCGTCGAAGCCGCTGATTTTACTTCATGGAGTCCGTCAGCTGGCCACGAACATCTTTAAGTTTGACGTCCATCTTGGTGTTGGCATCCTAAAGATCCTTCTTCTCTCGCCTCACCTTTGTCAACATACTCTCACCGGCCTTTAGCCGGCGTAAGAGTTGTTGCTTGTCCGGATCTAGTCCGGCGCCATCTGCAATATGATTTGTCAGATTTGCACCCACACCGCACAATACTAATCTTTCGAAGTGTATCTTACCTGAGGGGGTCTCTTTGGGCTCCCCCGCTGCGGCTAGTGCGGCCTCTAGTTGGGCCTTGCACTTTTCCAGCTCCTGGGACAGTACGGTATTCTTCTCTGTAAGAAGGTGCATATTAAATGATCCTTAAATCAGTTGCTCTAACTGTTTCAAGTCTCGGGGGCTACTGGTATATATATATTTGACCAAAATTTTCTTACCCGTATGTCTTTTACATACTGCTCCGTGGCTCTGGCTAAACCATTTTGAGCGGCACGGAGGTACGCATCTCCCGAATTAAAGGCATATAAAGCCTCTTGGGAGAAACAAGCGTCGCGTAGAACTGTCCGGCGACGCCTGTGGTTCATGGCACTCTCCACTTCAGAATTTGTGGTAGACAGCCTGTCCGCATCCTCTGTCGGAGGAGCGTCCGGTGCGCGCTTTGTGCTTGCCTCCGCTTCCTGGCCGGACGTTGGAGCCTGGCTGGTGGAGGCGCGATTGGCAACCTCTCCGGATGTAGTCCGGCGAGGTCTCTTCGTTCTGAAGATAGCATGAACATTAATATTCCCTGCCAGAATAACACCAGGGAAACAGAGGGTGCGCTATACCTTTGCGCCGGCATCTCAGTCCGGACTACATTCCTTTTTTCCCCACGGGGCCCTGCGGCCCCTCGTTGGCTAGCCGCCGTAGGTTCGGCCTCCTGCCTCGGAAATCTCCCCTGCAAAACACGGTTGTCGTCAGAAACACCGGAGTACGTGAGAGTGGAATCTCTCTCAAGGGAATGAGACTCCGGTTTCTGTCACCTGGGAGGCCGGGATTAACCCTGGGTAATCAGCCGTGATGGCTACCAAGGTATTGCCCTTGCTTAGCGTATGGAACACCCCGTCGATAAGCTCCACCGATATGTCCAGATCCTCTTTGGAGTCCGGATCGAGGGACCGTTCTGGGTCCTCGGGCTGTGGAGGGCGGCTATTTATATCCTTTACCACATGTCGCAGTTCCTGCATTGAAGTCGTTAGACTACATATCTAACCGTGGGAGTATAAAACAAACGGGCAAGCGCAGTTGCCCACTTACCCAACTTGGAGGATTGTACATAGTAAATCCGGCCTGCGGGTTGACGCGAAGGAATTCCTCCTTTTCTCCCTTATACAAAGAGGATAAGATCTTTACTAGAGCGGCAGCTGAGGCCAGCCCCTTACGACCGTAATGGGTGGGGTCATCCTCCCCGTTGAAATCCCACATGGGGTGGCCTCTATATTGAAGTGGCTGCACCCCCCGCATAATGCATGCGGCCATGACTCCAATCATGGTTAGTCCGGAATGAGCCAACAGTCTTATCCGGCCCATCAGGTAAAGGACGTCTCTGTCGCTTTCTCTCTGAGAGCTCCGCGGATGCCAGCTCAAGCATTTCTTCAATGGAGCACTGTTGAACTCAAGGAGACCGACCCGGATAGGGTCCGGTAGAGGGACGTCATCTATGTAAAACCATTCCGAAGGCCAGTCCTCAGACGGCTTCTTTGGGGTTCCGGATAGGTATCCGGTCCCGGCGATACGCCATACTTCGGCTCCGCCCACTTGGTATATAGACCCCTCTCGAGAACGGGGCACCAGGCAGAATAACCTCTTCCACAGCGCGAAATGAGCCTCAATGCCTAAAAATAGCTCACAAAGGGCGACGAAACCCGCAATATGTAGTACGGAGGCGGGCGTGAGATTGTGCAGCTGGAGGCCGTAGAACTCCAGAAGCCCGCGGAGAAATGGATGAATTGGAAACCCCAGTCCCCTTATTAGATAGGGGACGAGGCACACCCGCTCTCCTTTAGAAGGATTGGGGGTGCTCTCCTCTTGTTTTCCGCCATTATAGGTGGCGAGACCGGCTCGGACCGGGACCATGTATGCCTGAGGGAGAAATCCCTTGGCCTGAAGCGACACTAACTCGCTATGCGGGATGGTGCAACTCTCCCAGTCCCCGGGTTTGGGACCGGAGGGGCGGGGGAGGAGCTGCGACGGCTGGTCATGTTGGAATGGACCTTTGCTGGAAGCGCTCTGATGATAACTCGCGGACAGGAGAAGATGTGGTTTGGACATAAATCCCCATCCCGTTAAATAGGTGGCTCGTTTATACAGCTAGGGGCGTGGATGTAAAAACGCCCTGGCTTTTCGCATTCGTTTGACACATGGAAGACGGCCATTATTGGGCGTGGAAGCCGAGGAACACTACATTACAAAAATCGGACATTATTCCTACAGGTACACAAGATTTGGAGAAGAACCCGCCTTGCAATGTCGAACAATCTGCGCGCCAGACTCGTCGTCATTGAAGCCTGGTTCGGGGGCTACTGAGGGAGTCCTGGATTAGGGGGTGTTCGGGTAGCCGGACTATACCTTCAGCCGGACTCCTGGACTATGAAGATACAAGATTGAAGACATCGTCCCGTGTCCGGATGGGACTTTCCTTGGCGTGGAAGGCAAGCTTGGCGATGCGGATATTCAAGATCTCCTACCATTGTAACCGACTCTATGTAACCCTAACCCTATCCGGTGTCTATATAAACCGGAGGGTTGTAGTCCGTAGGCAATCAACTCCATACACAACAATCATACCATAGGCTAGCTTCTAGGGTTTAGCCTCCTTGATCTCGTGGTAGATCTACTCTTATACTACCCATATCATCAATATTAATCAAGCAGGAGTAGGGTATTACCTCCATCGAGAGGGCCCGAACCTGGGTAAAAAACATCGTGTCCCTTGTCTCCTGTTACCATCCGGCCTTGACGCACAGTTCGGGACCCCCTACCCGAGATCCGCCGGTTTTGACACCGACAGGGGGGCATCCCTGCGAGGAGAACGACCAAGACGCCCTCAGGGAGCGGCCTCACCTAGGCTGCTCCGGAGGGGCGACCAAGACCTCTCCCTAGAGTGGCCTCGGCTAGGCTGCTTCAGGAGGGCAGAGATCTCAAGGCAAGGGCTGCCTCAGGAGGAGGCAGTGACGCAAGCCATGACGAACCGTGCCAGTGGGCGCCAGAGAGCGCAGTTTCCATATCGGTGCAAAGGAGACCGCACAGGCGCAGGTTCCCGAGGGGCGAGACAAAGGTTTCCCCTTTGGTGCAACAAGACCGAAGACCGCAAGGACGGCAGGAAGGATGTCATCGTCGAGCCCACCACCGCATCACCGCCTGCCCTCTTTGCAGGCGAAGACCACCTTTTGTCAGGATAGGAGCGTCCTTGTGTTCCCGCTCAAATGGCCGTTGTGGGATTCCCTTCCCGCCTAAACATTTCGGGGGGGAAGAGGACCCTGGTCACCTATATAAGTAGCTAGGGTTCCATCATAGAGAGGATGGACCCATTGGGACTTAGACTAGCAAAGGAGCAAGAACATCCGCCTCCTCACCCTTCTTGAGCTCGCCTCCTGAGCTTAGGAAACCACAGTACTTGTTCATACTCGAGCCCTCGCGAGGATAATCCACTAAAGCAGGACGTAGGGTTTTACACCGCAAGGTGGCCTAAACCCGGGTAAACTCTTGTGTGCTCTACTTGTTTGCTTGCTTGCATTCCATTCCCACCACCAGGAGAAGAGCGAGGCACTAGGCAGACGTGTAGTGGGAGAGATCTTCATCATGCCCCTGTGTTCGAATCTTAAGGGTTTTGCGGAGCCCGAAATCCGACATTTGGCGCGCCAGTTAGGGGGCGTGTCGAAATCTCGCTTCTCCGACGACCTCGCTCCGCTCTTCTCCGTCGACCTCGTTTCACCGCCATGGTGGACACTCGCCGAGCACGCGCCACCCGCCACGCCACCAACGTCGCTCAGACGGCGCCCGTGGCTAAGGGCGCACCACTCCACCCCAACTCGCCGGTCGCCAACGCGGCCATGGACCCAGCCATTCAAGAGCAGCAGGACTCGTCGCTACCATTGTCCGTGCGGCGCGAAGGCCGCACGGCGACCCCGTCACCTTCGCCGGCCGCGGCGTCGTCCACGCTGGTCCACCGCGGGCCGGTCTACTAGCAGCCTGCGCTACTAATGGCGCGGGAGCTCCTACGCTACCGTCCGGTGGACGACCTCTACGACGAGTGGCTCCACCGCATCACCGAGCTCGTCAACGCTGCCGGAGATGCGCCCACACCGACCCATTCCTCTCACTCTCCGTCGCCCATGGCGGGGAACGAGGACCACGATGATCCGGCCCCACCTTCATCGTGCAGCGCCGGCCAGGGGCTAAGGCGCGAGGCTCCATGGCGCGAACAGCCCCGCAGGTCCCCAGCGCGCGACGAGGAGAGCTGCCAGGTGGTCCCGCGCCCCCAGGCAGAAGCGCGCGTGCTCCCCACTTAGCAGCACCAGAACCGCGTTCCACAGGAGGTGGTGGTGCCCGCACCCCAAGATCCAGCACCGCAGGCGTAGGGGGCGCCAGCAATCATGAGCGTGCCTCGATGCCGCGCCCTAGCTCCTGAGCTACGACGCCTCGTCTGGCCCGGCAAGTTCAAGCCGGATCTGCCTCCGTGTTACGATGGCACCGCCGACCTGGCAGAGTTCCTCCAGCTCTACGAGCTCAACATCGAGGCAGCGAACGGCACCGAGCAGGTCATGGCGAATTGGTTCCCCATGGCCCTCGAGGACGGTGCGCACTCCTGGCTCCTGAACCTTCCTCCAGGATTCATCTCCTCCTGGGAGGAGCTTCGCGAGTGCTTCGTCACCATTTCCAAGGTACCCGCGACCGAGCTCCAGCGGCCGCAGACCTGCGCCGCGTGAAGCAGCAGCCTGGGGAGACTCTGCAGAAGTACATCCAACTCTTCAACACCGTGCGCCTCAAGATCCCCAGGGTCTCCGATGAGGCCATCATCTCGGCGTTCTTCGATGGTGTCCGTGACGTCAGGATGAAGGAGGAGCTTGCCATCCACGAGGACCTGTGCACGGCCCTCGAGATGTTCAACCTTGCGGTGAAGTGCGCCAGGGCTGAGGAAGGCCGCCTCTCACTTATGGAACTGCCTGAGGCGGAGGCCGACGACAAGAAGACCCAGGCCAAGGAAGCAAAGCGCAACGGACTAGCCATGCTGGCCGTGGAACCAGAAGTGAAGCGCGGCTGCGGCTAAAACGACCCCCCAAGAGATAACCGTCTGTACTGCATCTTCCATGATGACCATAGCCATAACACCAATGACTGCCAAGAGCTCAGGGCGATGCGCGGCGGGCGCGTCGGGCAGCGCCCTGAGCGCGACAACCGTGGCTACGGCCGCGGAGGAGGCCATGGCGGAGGACGCTGGGATGGCAGGAACTCGCGCCAAGGATGGCGTGATCAGCCTCGTGAAGACCGTTGGCAAGAGCAGCCTTGTGACGCCCCCTCGCGTGACTAGACTCGTGAGGGTCGCCCTCAGGGCAACGCGGGCCTGCCTCCACTGCCGCCACCGCCAAGAACGAACGACGACGGCCGCCAGGGAGACGAAGTGGGGTGCTTCCAGGAGCCGCGCGGGGCCGCGTGCATCCTGGGAGGAGCCCACGCTCCGGCATCTCACCGCATCTTCAAGCAGTTCGCTCGTGAGGTGAACGCGGCGCTCCCCAGGCCCGACGCCGCCCGCAACCTCAGGTGGGCCAAGCAGATCACCGCCTTCGACCCCAAGGATCAGCTCAGGTGCACCGCCGCATCGGGCACTCTCCCGACGCTCTGCACCCCGACCATTAGTAACGTCCGCGTGACCAAGACCCTTATTGACGGTGGGGCAGGGCTCAACGTCCTCTCCGTCCAGATCTTCGAGACTCTTCAAGTACCCTACGATCAGCTGCACCCGACCAAGCCATTTTACGGAGTCATAGATGGCTCCACCCTCCTGATGGGGCAGGTCCGCCTCCTCGTCATCTTCGGCGACCGCGACAACTACCACACCGAGCTCATCAACTTCGACGTCGCTAACATCAACCTCCCGTACAACGCCATTCTAGGGTACCCGGCCCTCTCCAAGTTTATGGTGGTGAACCATCATGGATACAACGTCCTTAAGATGCTTGGAAGCGGTGGAGTTATCACGATCGTCTGCGACGAGAAGGAAGCAGTGCGTTCTCTGGAGCGCGCCTACCAGATTGCGGCGATCGAGAGCTCCGACGGAGACGAAGCCATCTTCGCCATGATGATCGCCCCTAAGAAGAAGAAGAAACTGCCCGACTCTCGGGCCTAGGGGGCTCCCGATGGCACCACTTCAAGCTCCGCGCCTGCTGACAAGGAGCCCTCCGCCCCTGCATAGGGAGGCGCGCCCGGCGCCCCTCTCAGGACGGGTTCGGGGGCTCCCCTCAGGGGGACCCTGGACCTAGTCGTGAGGGAGGTGCCCGGGCAGCACTCGTGGGCGCGCCCCGCCGAGCGTCGTCATGAGCCCAGCGTGAGCCTCATAACGCAAGGGGCTCGGGACCCTATCGACCAAGCTACCAGGGAACCTTACCCACCTACTCAAGACCCAAGCAATCAGTTTCACGTCTGCATCGACATCCCGAGCCTCAACAGGGTTGCCGCCCAGGGCCTCTTCCACCCGATGGCGGTCCGCTGGAGGAGGGCCTTCCCCTCTGGCCTCCGCAACGCGGCCGCCACATACCAGCACTTCGTACAACAGGCCGTGGGGGCCCAGGAGGCTGAGCGGAAGGCGGTCCTGACGGAGCAGGACCAGGACCCCCGCGACCGCTGAGGGCCTCCAGAGCCCCTGGGCCTTGGGAGCTCGGCTCTCCTCAGGAGCAACCTGCATGGCTCGCGTCTCCAGCTACCCCAACTCCTCTTTAGCGGCATGTACCAGGTGATGTCTCAGTTATTCCGTCGAGGGCGCCCCTTGGGCTGCATCATCCTCAAGCTGCTGGGGGCTTACCCCCCACAGCTGTCTCTTTTTGCGCATGAATCAGAACTGGTTGCTTCCTTTTGCATCATCTATATGGTTGGCACCCTCACCGCCACTAAGGTCATGAGCCCTTGTGAGGCCTCCGCGACCGCCCCATGATTAAGGACTGGCACGGCGTGTGTGCTTGGGTCCGTCCCTGTAGCGTCACGAAACCCAAGGGCTGAGCTCTGTCTCGTGAGCCGTTCCCGTGATGTCACCTCCTGTGGTCCATGGTGCCTCGTTCTCGCATGGGCTAATCGTTGGTGGGTAAGTAGGGGCCCGTGGCAGGTGCCTCGCTCCCGCGGGAACCACGTGCCGGTTGTTTATGTTTTGGACTATAGCATGAGAGGACTGGGCACGGCGTCTGTGCTCGGGTCCGTCCCTGCAGCGTCGATAAATCCAGTGGCTGAGCTCTGTCTTACGGGCCGGTCCCTCTAACGTCACCTCCTGGGGTCGTTGGTGCTGCGGCCTTCTCATGCAATGCCCACTGGAGATGCATTCGGCGCAGGTCTAGGCAGCCCATCTCTTTTCACGTTTTGCAGAAGAAGACTTAGGCGCAACCCGCCTCAGGCGCAACCCGCCTCAGGGTAGGGTCTCGTGAGTGATGTGTAAGCTCGCGAGAACTTCCTCAGAGTCGTTCAGCTCGGCATGAGGAGGGCCCATATACACCCTGGCTGTCCCGCCGTGCAAGCCATGTGTTCGGACGGGCTGTACACGCTCTGGAGTCTCTCCCGGTGGGATGCTCCCCTCCCACGATTCAGTTGAAGTGCTTAGCTCCGCACTGGCAAGACCGAGGAGCGGTTGTGCCCACGAACTAGTGGAAGCACAAAGCTCCGCGCTGGCCGATACGACCGAGGAGCGGTTATGCCCAAACTCCACGCAAGTGTGGTAGCTCTATGCTCCGCGCTAGTTATAAACAACTGAGGGCGGCCCCCAGCGGTTGCACCAACCTCAGGGAGCTTTTCAGCTCACGACGCTCACAACTTCTCCTTGGAAGGGTATCGCGAGGGGGGCTAGGCACGGGGGCTATGCTCAGGTCACGCCTGGCAGACACCACCCTACCAGGTGCCCAGACACCTGGCTTTCTCACGCCCCCATCCTAGGCGAAGGCTCATGAGCAAGGTATGGTGCTTGTTCTCTCTCATGAGAGCCGTTCGTACATCAAGGGGCCCCCTGGGCATCACGACCAAGGGGCCTCACTAGTCACGTAGCCCCTCACTCCTTGGGCCCGGTGCTCAACGGTGGTCGAGGTATGCGCGGGGCTAGGACCTGCCGACGCAGAACGCAAACGGGTCGCTTGGGCGTTAAGGGGGACCCTTGGGCATCGCGACCCATGGGCCTCACTAGTCACGTAGCCCCTCATTCCTTGAGCCTGCCCTGGTGACCCGGAGGGCTTAATGGCGATCGAGGTATGCGCGGGGCTGGGCCCTGCCGACGCAGAGCACTTAAGCAAACATGAATGGAAGCAAGCACGGAAATCACAGAATTCAAAGCCTAGCTATTACAATAAAGCTCAAGTTCACCAAATTCAAACAAGTCTCATGCCTCCTCAAGGCACTCCCATTCTCCTCAGCAGGAACAGGTCATGCATCGCCGGACGCGCTGGCATCAGCTTCCGCCTCTTCAGACGCATCAGCAGCAGCCGGAAGGAACGCCTCCACCAGCTCTTTGACCTTCTCCGCCACACACTCAGCAGCCGCGCCCCCAGGCTCGTAGCCAGCGGCTGGGATAGCGTGGCCACGTCGAAGCTGGGGTCACGATGGAAGAAATGGCCGCACACCTGCGCCAAGGCAGAGGTAAGAAGCGACCGGCCGTCGGTATCAGCTAACTGGCCGATTGCAGATCCCACGTCGCCTAGGGCCTTCACGAGTGCAGCTAGGAGCCCGCTGGTGCCATCCTCTAGGGTGGCCAGCGGCTCATCGAACCCCTCCCCGTAGGCGATCCGTAGCCGCTTGTGGGCCTCGAGCTCGAAGGCGGCGAGGGCCTCACGGCCCACCATCGCCGCCTTCTCCGAGGCTGCGAGGGCGTCCACCCTGGCCTTCAGCTCATCCTCGCACTTGGCTTGGGACGCCTTGGCTTCCTCGGCCTCTATCTTCAGCTTCTCCAGGCTCATGTGGTCGGCAAGCTGCTGCTCCTGCAACCGCGATGTCTCGGCCTTCTCGCCCTGGAGCTCCTTCTCCAACCTCTCAAGCTCCAGGGCGTGCTTAGCTCTCTCCTCACGAAGGGTCTTAAGCTCGTCCTCCGCCTCCTGACAACGCTTCTCGGAGGATGCTTCCTGGGCTTCCGCGGTCTCCCACGCCCGTGCAGCCGAGGCAGCCTCCTCCTGACCCTCGGCGACGGCCGCCGAAGCCTGACTCCTGGTGGCCTGCACGGACTCGTCCGCTTGCAGCCACCCCGAGAGTAGGCCCCAGTGGGCGTCCACCGCACGGTCATCACCGTCCCAAAAGACAACGCGGAGCTGGTTCAGCGCAGCGAAGGCCACCTCCAAGGACTCGGGACCAGATCTCACATGCTGACGAGGGGGCGCCACCATGATCGCCCGCTTGGCTGAGGGCTCGGGGGCTCTCACCGGATTCTGGGCCGCTCACCTCCTGGCCTTGACCAAGGCATCATGACCTGGCATACCAGCGACGGCCGAAGCCTGCCTAGAAACTGGGTCTCACAGGCGTGGGGAACTAAGCTACTGCAGGGACGAAAGAGAAGGAAGGTCTTGCTTTAACAAAAGATCTCATGAGGAACCCGGGTTTATGATGCTTGTTCGACAGCAAACAAAGGTTGCAAACATTTACACACCCTCGGGGGGCCGTTCATGGTTGGCTCGCAGGGACCAAGCAAAAGAAAACCGCCTCCGGAGGAGTGACGCCCGAGCTCCTTAGCGGCGATGACAGTCGGAGGGCGTCGCATCCCTCCGGCGGCGGCTCGGCGGCTCATAGCTCTCGTTAGAGCTCGAGGCCGTCGCAGGAGAAGCGGAGCTGCTACTAGGGGAGTCGGGGGCGGAGCCAACGGCGAACACTTCTCCCCAGGCCTCGGCGCCTAGGCAGCACCGGAAATGGTCGTCGGCAAGCCCCTCGTCTTCATTGCACGCTCGTCACCGGCCATCCTCCCTGAAGACTTTGAAGGTGAGTGAAGCCAGCCCATCCATCCTGAAGTGAAGAACGTGCCTCCCGGCAGGGGCGCATGCGCGGCGCACCACGCCCCAACCCCAGGTCATGTAGACTTGGCCGGAGGAAATCACCTCCATGTCGGCGTACGAATGGGGGAGATGGCATCCATCATGCCGAAGCTGCATCGTCACTCGTCCACGGGCCGGAAGCACCTCCCTTAGACACGGGGGAAGGAGGATCCAAGTGTGCAGGGGAGCTCCCACCCACACGACGAACTCACAAACGTCATCCTCAGCATGGGGCGGCGGCGAGAGGCCTGGCGTCACTCGCCCCGCTGGGCGGTCACCTGCGTCGCCCCCGTTGCTGTCGCCCGCGCCGCGCACGACCGTCGCCGGGGCAGCCGTACGAGGTGGATGCCCTGGTGGCGCCCGCATACACCATGTGCGAGCATCCGCCGGCCTCCGAGGCGCCCTCGGCGAATCGCGGCGCCTCTTCTTCGGCGGGAGCTGCTCGGGCTCTACCACCGGGTCCTTCCCCTTCTCTACGGCGGAAAACCTACGAATCGGTGCCATCGAAAAGCCCTCGCCGGAGGAGGAGGAACTGGGGTTTTGGCCTGGAACAGTCAAACGAGCGGGGGTGGCATTTTGTTCCCCATTTATAGACTGAGAAGGCAAATCGCCAGCCACTCGCGTGCGGGCATGCCGGTTCTGTCGCCCGCACCAAGGAGTTGTCAAGTCACACGGTTACCAAGGCTGCGTGTGGAGTGGAGTCGACACGTCCCGTCCAACCGTCACGCGTCGGCCTGGCCCACAGTCTTTGGGGCCCGCGGCGCATTCGTCCTCACCTAGGCTTTGCCCAGAAGCCAACTCCGCGTGCGCCTTCGGCCGGGGGGCTACTGTCGGCGTACTAGGAACCAGGGTACACAGACTTGCCTGTCTGCGGCCCATGTCGCGTTCCTGGTATGGCCCGGTAGGGCCCAGCTCATCGACCGTCTTCTCAAGACCCTCGCGAGGGGGCCATCCCTCGCGAGGAGAATGGCCAAGACCCCCTCAGGGAGCGGCCTCACCTAGGCTGCTCCGGAGGGGCGACAAAGACCTCTCCCTAGAGTGGCCTCGCTAGGCTGCTTCAGGAGGGCGGAGATCTCAAGGCAAGGGCTGCCTCAGGAGGAGGCAGTGACGCAAGCCATGATGAACCATGCCAGCGAGCGCCAGCGCGCGCCAGCGGGCGCAGTTTCATATCGGTGCAAAGGAGACCGCACAAGCGCAGGTTCCCGAGGGGCGAGACAAAGGTTTCCCCTTTGGTGCAACAAGACCGAAGACCGCAAGGACAGCAGGAAGGATGTCATCACCGAGCCCACCACCGCGTCACCGCCTGCCCTCTTTGCAGGCGAAGTCCACCTTTTGTCAGGATAGGAGCGTCCTTGTGTTCCCGCTCGAATGGCCGTTGTGGGATTCCCTTCCCGCCTAAACATTTCGGGGGAAGAGGACCCTGGCCGCCTATATAAGTAGCTAGGGTTCCATCATAGAGAGGATGGACCCATTGGGACTTAGACTAGCAAAGGAGCAAGAACATCCGCCTCCTCACCCTTCTTGAGCGCGCCTCCTGAGCTCAGGAAACCACTGTACTTGTTCATACTCGAGCCCTCGCGAGGCTAATCCACTAAAGTAGGACGTAGGGTTTTACACCGCAAGGTGTCCTAAACCTGGGTAACCTCTTGTGTGCTCTACTTGTTTGCTTGCTTGCATTCCATTCCCACCACCAGGAGAAGAGCGAGGCGCTTGGTAGATGTGTAGTGGGAGAGATCTTCGTCACACCCCTGTGTTCGAATCTTAAGGGTTTTGCGGAGCCCGAAATCCGATAATCTTTCCAAAATACCCTCACGAAGAGGGTCGCGTCGCTGTTGTACTTGAAGTGGAGGGCACACCGCCTGGTAAGTCCGCATGCGTGGGCGAACTTCTGCCAGCCATGGGCCAAGACCGCGTTGCCTGCGGCAGAGACTTCCACCATGACCCATCAAGGCCTATTGCAGCAATCGTTCGCCTGCAGCCAGAGACCGCCTAGACCTACGGATGATAGTTCGTCGACAAAGAACCGCAGGAGCTGAAGCCAGGGGCTAGTTGGGTTCTCCGACCACACGATGAACTCCGGCGTCACCTCCGCCGAATGGAAGAGTGCCCGAGGAGGCCGCGCAACCACGACACGCCTAACTTCATCAATGGGAATGCCACGACCAGGGCGACTCCCGCCACGCGGGGGCGCCGCCGCTGCCATGAGGGGCCACGGCGGGTGGCGGCGTGCTTGCCCAGGCGACCACGCCCCCTCTTGGATGGTGGCGAGCCAGGCCCCTCCTGGCGTGCCTTCCCCTTCTCTGCGGCCGAGAACCTCTTTGTCAGCGCCATGAGTGTCGCTGCTAGCAAGGAAGTGAGGAAGAATAAGCAAAAGGAGCGAAGGAAGTGATGGGTGACGGGGCCTCCGCTCCCCCTTCCCATTTATAGCCAAGAGGAGGCCAACCGCCAGCCTCCACGATCTAAGGTAATGATGACCTTTTTTCTGCATGCAGCAAGGACTCGTCATGTCGGGCAGTTGCCGAAGCAGCATGCGAAAGCGGGGACGCCCACGCCTAATCAACCGAGGCCCTAGGCTGTTAGGGCCCGCAGCACCCCGCACTTGCCCCTTAGCTTCGCCTCAAAGCCAAGTCCGAGCGCGCCTTGGGCCCGGGGGCTACTATCGGCGTTTTGGGAATGGGGGTCCCTAGACTTGCCTGCCTTCGGCCCACGGCGTGGCTCCACCAGCGGCCCTGTGCGGGCCATCTTCACCAGCAAGCACTCAAGACACTCGCAAGGGGCCAAGCCTCGCGAGGCAGATGATGCAAGACCTCCTCAGGGTGGCCTCACCAGGCTGGCTCACGAGGGGCGGAGAGATCAAGGCAGGGAGACCTCGCGAGGTCCTTGTCGGTGTCAAAACCAGCGGATCTCGGGTAGGGGGCCCAGAACTGTGCATTTAGGATCGATGGTAATAGGAGACGGGGGACACAATGTTTACCCAGGTTTCAGCCCTCTCTATGGAGGTAAAACCCTACGTCCTGCTTGATTGATATTGACGAATACGAGTGTTACAAGAGTGGAGATACCACGAGATCGTAATGGCTAAACGCTAAAAGTCTAGCCAATGTGGGTATGGTAATGAGTATATGTGGTGTCCATTCCGGAGTATCCCCTTCGGTTTATATAGACACCGAGGGGATCTAGGGTTTACATGGAGTCAGTTACATAAGAAGGAATCTGTGGTCGCCAAGCTTGCCTTCCATGCCAAGTAGAGTCCAATCCGGACATGGTGCAGTCTTCGACCTTCATGTCTCCACAACCCATCAGTCCGGCCCATAGATAACAGGTCAGACGCCCGAGGACCCCTTAGTCCAGGATTCCCTCAGTAGCCCCTGAACCTGGCTTCAATGACAAGGAGTCCGGTGCGCAGATTCGTCTTCGGCATTGCAAGGCGGGTTCCCTCCTTCTGAACTCCAAAATAGTCTTCGGACGAAGTAAGTATATCCAGACCTGTGTATATAATGGCAGAGAATATAATACCCCACGAGCCCAACTTGTTGATAACTGTTCATGACATCATATCATGCCTGCCCGGTTGCTATTTATAGCCGTCGGCTAGCGAGCCGCCCCACGTCTCTGGGTGCAGTTTCACTAGCATGTCTTGTCAAGGCAGACATCGTGTCCCTTTATTTACGGGATTTTCATTAACGCAGGCATGGGTAACCCAACCGTCCCCTGGGTACAACTCCTTGGTAATAGGTAAGCTTAGAGACCCTGGGGGAGACGCCCAATACTTGGGGCCTTTATATAGAGACCCAGTCTCGTTTTCTTCCCTTGCGCTTGCTTCTTCCTCAACCCCAGCCACCCGAAGTTCCAACCCTCGGGTTCCAATCGCCACCAGCCCTAGTCATGTCCAGATCCAACCATCAGGGTCGGTGGGTGGCTTCTTCTGTCACACAGGAGGATATTGCCAAGCTCCGCATAGCGAGGTATCTAACCTCAGAAATCTTTCATCGGCTCCCGGCACAAGGACAAGTTATACCGACCCCCAGATCTGGCAAGAGGGTAGTATTTGTATCCCACTTCCTTCATGTGCTAGGGTTCGCGCTTAACCCCTTCGTTTGGGGGCCCATGTTCTACTATGGACTAGATTTTCATGATCTGGCCCCGGACTCTATTCTCCTCATCTCGACATTTATCGTCACGTGTGAGGCCTTACTCCAGACTCCTCCGCACTTTGGTCTGTGGCTCAAGACCTTTGGTGTGAGGCCGCAGGTGACAGAGGAGGAGCAGGCAGAGTGCGGTAGCGTCATAATAGGCAAGCTGGCCGGCATGGATTGGCCCGAAGGATCTTTCGCCAAATCTCCCGACCTATGGCAGCAGGGGTGGTTTTATATCAATGAGCCGCAAAGCTCCAAGTGGGCGGCTACACCTGCGTTCCGACCCGGTCCCCCCATTCAGCTTGCTTCATAGGTCAATAAGGGATTGGACTAGGGATCCATCAATGAAGTGCAGACTCCGCAAAGCCGCATCTGATGCCTTACCAAGAAGGGCATCGATCTTGTGAGCGTCGTTCAAATAATGCTAGTCCGCCTGATCCTGCCATGTCAGCGGCGGCCTCTTCGTATGTGGGAGTTTAACCCAGAAGGGTGGAGGACTCTACAACACTTCCTCGGCACTACACATGAAGGAATGTGGAAATTATATTTCGGGGAACGAGAGCAATGGCCGGACACCACCGAAGACGTTGGCCTTGGCTGCAATCACCTGAACACTTCGGTAAGTACTGGATATTTGAGCACCTTCCCTTCAGGCATCCCTTAACAAGATACTGAACAATTCGTCCCTGTACAGGACTGGATAGAGAAAGCGGTGTTAATCTGGTGTCCGACGCCTCTTCCCGAAGGCCTTGTGACCGACCTACTGACGAGAATGGTGATTCCAACGCTGTACTAGGTGGCTGCGTCTGGGGAAACCCAAATCCTTTTCCCCAAGGGCAACAACGCAGAGGGAGCCCTCCAGGGTAAGAAGAGGGTCGCCTCCGAAGATCAGGAGGCGATGCCATCCAAGAGAGGAAAAATGTCATCGTCGAGCGGCTTGGGCAAGGCGAGCGAGGCTGCCGTAGAGTTTGATGTCGAGGACGAACCTCGAGGCAGACCGTAAGCGAGGCCGGGGTACTTTAAACGCACCTCATTCATTTCTTATGTAGTGAAGTAATAATCCGATATGTGTGCGTCCATGCAGGTTAACGCATGGTGCTTCTCAATCGTCCTCCTCCTCGACAGATCTTCTTCTAGAGATGATGGAGAGTGACACGCCTCCTCCGGCCCCATCCCCCAATAGGTGGGATGATACCAAGGTATCATCCCGAAGGGCTCCTCCCAAACACCAAGTAGTACAGGAAACGATGAAGGCGTTACCCGAGGGCGGTGCCTCTGTCACTCGGGGTTCCGGGATCAAGACTGGTGTCCCCGAACCGTACGGTTTACAGCCGGAGATGATTCTGGAGGCAAGTAAGTGGGTTCCTTCACAGGAATGCCATACTCCGGCGGCGGTTTCCGAAGACCCAGAAGTGCCGGAAATGCTGACGGGCTTGCTACGACGAGCCTCCATTTCAGAAGAGCACCGTACCTTGATGGCTATGGTGGTCAAAAGGGTTCTATCCGTGAATAGTGGATTGGACGAGGCCTTCATGATCCTTCTAAGAGGTTTTGAGGTTTGTAATGTAGCTTTGTCAATTGAATTTTATTGACAGAATGAACATGTTTTATTGAAGTAGCCCCTGAGACTAGGATTATCTTCGAAGGAAGTGATTGGAGGATCAAATAGATATGCTCAGATATTAACATTGGGTTAATTTGAAATACAGGCTACTTCCCCTCCTATGGCTGTCCAGAATACAGAAGTGGCCGAACTACAGCTAAAGCTGGATATTGCGGAGGATGACGTTGCATTGGTCAACATGCGTCTTGACGAGTCGCAAGGTATGTATTTCGAGCATTCTTTACGCCCATGTGCTTGACACGGGAAAAAGCTTTATATGAGATGTGCATGAAATGCAGATGGTGCTGCCACCGTGGAGGCTCTTCGAGCGGAGCTCATCCGGGCTAAGGAGTGGGCCCGGTTTAGTGATTCTGCTGCCGAAGGAGCATCGGTTGAACTGAAGGCCGAGCAAGCTACGCGATGCCAGGGCGAGGAGAAAGTATCCACGATGACACTTGCTTTGGAGAATGCCACTGGCCGCTGTGAAGTTCTTGAGAGGGAGAATAAAACTTTAACGGCGGAACTTAACAAGGCCCGACAGGAGGCAAGAGAAGTGCGATCAGAGTCCAGAGCACTCCGTGAGGAGGTTCGGCAGGAAAAAGAGATAGTGGCCGGAAAGCCCTTTCTGCTGCAGACTAAGTTCGGCGACCTGGACTATGCTCAGCTAAACCAAGTGTGGAGTTCTCCAGATGAGTATTTGGACTTGCCAAAGAGATGCTTTTTTGGTCATAGTTTGGTGCGTCAAAGCGCCCTCTACCGCTCAATGAACAGATGTCCCAATGGGCTGAACTTCATAGGGTATCTGGCGCTGCCATGAAGGATGTTATAATCTGGCTGTGGCCAACCAAGCCTGCGCCGAGTAGCTATTTCGGTTTGGTGTAGAAGGTTGTCGATGTGGTGCCGTGAATCGATGCGGCGAAGCGATCGGCATGCATTGAAGGTGCACGGATGGCCCTTGCTCGAGTCAAGACATTCTGGGGAAAAATGAAGGCCATCGACGTCGCCACGAAGGGTCCTCTAGAAGCAGGGGCCGTCCAGAGCCAGAGACCTATTTTGAAAACGTCCCGGAGGCCGGCCGCTCAATAGAGGGTCATTGCTCAAAAAACATAATGTTCGAGTGAGTTGTATGATAATTGTAAAAGACAACTTTATAGTTAATCTATTTATGTTTTGCTGGATAAGCTTGAATTCCTCCTGTGCAGTCGTTTTAGTATAATCTGAAAGTTTTCCAGTCGTCGGCTTCAGCCCCCTCGTAGGAAGTACAGGGGTGTTCGGAAAAGCATTTAATCACTCTTTATCCAACGTCTTGGTCCATGAAGGAGGTGATAATGCGGCGAACCAGGCAATCGCACTATAAGGCGTTAACACTTTCACTTAACCATAGGAGTTTTATGGTGGGGCTACGACATAGCCCCTAGTGTGTATGCAGCGTGTGGTGCCTTACATATCTGATCTACAAAAGATCCCTCGTATTACACGGAGAATCGCTAAAGATTCCAATAATTCGTCAAGTGGTTGACCAGCTCTCGCCGCATCATGACAGTCAGTTTTCGGCTTTCTCTACTGAGGTACTCATCCGGTCTAGGCCAGGGCACAATCGCAGTAGTTCTCCCTTTACTACCCTAGCCGATAGAGCGGAACGTAGGGTAGCAAACACAGGAGCCGGGCAACCCAACTATTGACCCAAGACAATGATTCGGAGCTGATGCATATAAGGCCAAACTTGTGACGCCGAAGTACGCTATAGAGCTGTTCGGACTTTTACTGGCGACTCGTACGTTCCCATGCCGAGCCCCTGGCAGGGTGTGCCGAGGTTCATCTGCAAAGCAGCCGTTGAGGCCGTACTTTATTGTTGAAAGGGTATGAGAGTTTGGCTCGGGTGAGGCTTACTGAGAACGGAGCGATGTGCCAATGATAAATTTATGTGTATATATATATAAGAGAAACCACGGACATGGCTATTTGACATGCTCATGGTCGGGATCAGAGGAAAAGGGGCGTAGTACAGGCTCGAAGTAAAGAGTGCGGTCTACCAAAGGTAATTTTGGACCTCCTGTCGCATGTCTGCGTAGCCCATCCTCACGGAGTGGGATCCTTAACGGAAGTAACCCCTTAGGTGAGTGTATGGATCCGAACTCCGATAGAGTCCGCTGTAGATGCTTTCCAGTTTGTCACCTATTCTTTAAAGATCATACAGAAAAAATGAGAAAAACATATAAAAACGTTACGGGAATGCTTGTAGGGTTGTCCGAATTGTGCTTCCGCCGATGCCCATGGTATCTTGAGTGCGTAGTGATGTGCGCATGGTGCAAATTTTGCAAGTACAGTAGGTGGGTGGCGGAAGCCGAACTGCTATTTGCGTTTTGGGAGTAGGCAAACATCAGAGGGGAACTTTTTCTGGCCCTTGGTGTTCTGCTGGCGAGCCGATCCGTCATCTTTGTCACCCGGTGGCCTCCTCCCCTTGTGATCAGCGTTAAGCTTGCCTGCCTGCTTGAAGACCCAGCAATTATGGTTGGTATGGTTAGCTGGCCTATCTGGGAGACCATGAATCTGACAAGCTCGGTCCAATATCCTGTCAAGGGTAGATGGTCCATCCTGGTTTGCCTTTAGTGGCTTCTTCCATTGACCGGGCTTCAGATTGTGAAATCCGGCATTCACCGCTGTGTCGCGTATGTTGTTATGTTCGGTTCGTCGTGGCTTGCCGTTGCCATCACGGATTTCGGAAGTGCCCAGGCCGCTGGCGTCGTTGCTTTTACGAGCAAGCCAGTTGTCTTCTCCCGCGCAGAAGCGGTTCATTAGAGCAGTGAGGGCTGTCATGGATTTGGGTCCTTCCTGGAGGAGGTGACGCGCGAGCCATTCATCCCGGACGCTATGTTTGAAGGCCGCGAGGGATTCTGTGTCCGGACAGTAGACAGTTTGGTTCTTCTTGACTAAGAACCTTGTCCAAAGCTCCCTAGCTGACTCGCTGGGCTCCTGGACAATGTGACTTAAGTCATCGGCACGTAATGGTCGGGCATATGTTCCCTGGAATTTGTCCGGAAAGGCGTCTTCCAAATCTTCCCAGTTGCCAATATAATTTTCTGGCAAACTGTTTAGCCAGTACCGAGCTGGCCCTTTAAGCTTGAGAGGTAGGTATTTGATGGCGTGGAGGTCGTCTCTGCAGGCCATGTCCGCAGGGTCTGTTGTCCCATACCGCAGGGTCTGTTGTCCCATCGTATGATTCGATGTTAATGGGATTAAACCCGTCTGGAAATTCATTTTCCATTACTTCGTCCATGAAGCAGAGGGGGTGTGTGGCTCCTCTATGTTGGGCCACACTATGAAGTACCTCCAGCGGGCTCCGTTTACGATGCTCGGACCGGGCATGGTCAGCTCTGTAGTGTCCGGATAGGCGACCATCATCGTCGGTCGGGGTATATCTTCTTGATCTGTACATCGATCTTGTGCGTCTTGCTCTGCCCTCCGTGTCTTGGTTGATATCGTTGGTGTTCCCCCGAGCTATTTTGTTTTGACGGCCGGATGGGTTGGTATGGTGCTCTGCCTGGGCAGCTGCTTTGTCTGGACTGGATTGTGGTCGGCCTATCGCATTGCTCGATGGTGGTATGGGCTCCATCGCCCTGCCATCGTGTTAAGGGAGCCACCTGATCTTGGGGTGGCTTTTGTCTGGGCTGCTAAGACCATATTCCTTGGCGGCTAAGACCTCGGTCCATCTATCATTGAGCAAGTCTTGGCTTGCTTGAAGCTGCAGCTGCTTCCTTTGTAGGCTCCTTGTAGTGGCTATAAGCCTGCGTTTGAAGCGCTCCTGCTCGAGAGGTTCCTTGGGCATGGTAAAATCCTCATTGCCGAGGATCTCCTCTTCCTCGAAGGGTGGGATATAATTGCTGTCCTCCGAGTCCCCATATGTGGTCTATTCATTAGAGCTATCTTGCCCGGCTTCCTGTTCCTCCTGATCGGATTCTATCTCCACAGAGCCCTTGTTGTCCGAGGTATCTTCTTCTCTGGTGCTAGCAGTGTTTTCTCTTGGGCGATGTGATCTAGGGCCCCGGTGTCCAGGCTGTGTTCCAAGCGGTTTATTCTCGATCGGATCCTCCTTTCATCGTCGGGAGCACCGTGAGGTGTGTCAATCATACACACGTCATACCAGGAAGTGTATATCCAGTGTCGAGCGGGTAGTAGGCTCTGGCCTTGCCCCTCATCGTCATCCACACCATCGATGTCTTCGGGGCAGGGGTCGGTCGTGTTGGTTGGGTTTTCAACAGTGGCTACGAAGTGGGTGGCGGGTGGGAAACGAAATTCTTCATCGTCCACCGAAAGTTCAAACCGAACATTGTTCGGTGACGGGTCATCTGCCAGGGATATGGTTTTTAGCGAGTTTAGCATGTCACCCATGGGCGAGTGTTGGAAAACATCTGCGGCGCTGAACTTGAAGATCGATAACCGATCGAGTTCGGTATATGCGAGCTCACCGGGTTTGGAGTTTGGCGTCGGAAGCGAGTCCGAGGTTCCGTTGATGCAGATACCGTATGAAGTGGGATCTGCGTGCGGAACCAGCGCCATTGAATCGGTAGTCCCGGTGATGGGGTCGAGCTTCCCATCTTTGGGCGACTTGACCTGCTCCGGATTTAAGGCCAGAGCTTCTACAGGAGCTATCTCCTAGATGTGGCCCGATGACAGGTTTAGGCCATGTGATTAAAGCTACCGAATCTGACCTAATGGCCAGGGGCGTAGCTTTCCATCTGCTCCAGATGGCCAAACGAGTTGGCCCGCAGTATGAAGCCGCTGAAATTTAAACATGATGCACAAAGCAAGCCTAGGACAATACCTATAGCATTTTGGGTTCATTGAAAATCCATTTTAAAGTTGAACCTATTGGGAAAAAACATTGGTGCTAGGGTTTGCAACATCCCCATTTCAATTTCATTTGAAATTTAAACATGATGCACAAAGCAAGCCTAGGACCATACCAGAACTAGGGATGTGACAAGATGTTAGTGGATGGCGGGGTCGGATTGAATCTAATTTCCCCAGCAGTTATTAACAAGCTTCAGATAGGAGAGGAAGATCTGGAGATTACCGGCACATTTCAAGGAGTCAATCCCGACAGGAGCCATCCCAAGGGAAAAATTACGTTGCCGGTAGACTTAGGAGATTGTGTTTGATGTGGTTGAGCTCCCCATGCCGTATAATGGGATTCTGGGATGACCGGCCTTGGACAAGTTCATGGAAGCATCCCATTATGCTTACAACACCTTGAAGATGCCTAGGCCATTGGGAGTCATCACCATCCCACACATGAGAAGGATGCGATTATCTACGTGGACAGGATGTATCGGGATGCTGACGCAACAAAGGCTGCAGCGGCAACGGTCCCCACCAAGGAAAGCAAAGGAAAAAAGAGGGATTGTAGGACCTCCCGCAAGGAATCCGAGAAGCATGTGTCGGCGTTCTGGGAACGGGGGTCCCCAGACTTGCCTGCCTGCGGCCTGCGGCGTGGCTCAAAGGGGGCCCGGCACGGCCCATCTTCCCCAACACAAGACTCAAGACCCTCGCGAGGGGCCAAGCCTCGCGGGGCGGACGATGCGGAGCTTCCTCAGGCACGACCTCATCAGGCTGGCTTGCGAGGAGGCGGAGAAATCAAGGCGGGGTACCTCGCAAGGTGCCCGTGACGCAAGCCATGACGACTCAGGGCGCCAGGCGGGCGCCAGCCTACGCAGCGTCCACCTTTCCTCTTTGGTGCAAAGGGAGCAAGCGCAGCCGCGGAGTATCGAGGCATCAGGCAAAGGTTGCCATTTCGGTGCAACGAGACCAAGACCAGGAGGACTACGAGACGGAGGTCACCGTGGAGCCCAAGACGGCGTCATCACCAGAGCTTTGTACAGGCGAAGACTACTTTTGTCAGGATAGCTATTACTTGCTGTCCCCCTTCAAATTAGCCCGCCATTGTTGGCTCCCTTCCCGCTCAATATTTGGGAAGAGGACCAGGGCCTCTATAAATAGGACCAGCCGCCCACAGAGCAAGGGGTTGGAAAAAAGGAACGGGAGGCTCGATAGAGAGGTCGGAAGCATAGAGAGAGAGAGAGAGAAAGGTGGCTGAACTCCTCCCAGCAGTTCATTGCCCCAGCCAAGAGCATACCCTCGGGAGGCTGTTCTTCCTTGTATTGTTCATCATCATCCCAAGAGGCAATCCACCCACCGCATAGTGGAGTAGGGTATTACACCACAACGGTGGCCTGAACCAGTATAAACCTTGTGTCCCTTGTGCAGTTCTTTCAGTAGTCTAGATCCTTGCGAGACGGAGAGGTAGAAGACGAAATCTTCGCGCGCACCCCAGAGTTCGAACCTTAAGGGTCTGCCGTAACCCGAAATCCGACATTTGGTGCGCCAGGTAGGGGTGCGCCGGAGTTCGTCTTCCACCGCACCGTTCTCCTCCGACCGTCGCGTCCATGTCCGACGCTCGTCGGGCCCGCGCCGAGCGCCGGCCCGCCATCGCTTCCCGCGTCGCCCAGACGGCGCCCGTCGGCGGACGTCCTCATCGTTCGCCGTCACCTACCATCAACACCGCCACCGGCCCGGCGGGGGGTGAGCAGCAAGCGTCGTCTCAGCATCCATCCGTGCGGCAAGACGGCCGCACCGCTACTCCATCGCTCACACCAGCTGGTTCTTCGTCCCGCGCGCCTCGCGCACCCATGGAGGCTCGAGCTGCGCTCATCGCGGCAAACGAGCTCCTGTGCTACCGTCCCGTCGATGACGTCTATGAAGAGTGGCTCGACCGCATCGCCGAGCTCGTCCGCGCCGCGGGGGGCTCTCCCGCGCCGTCCGTTCCGCTGCGCCACACCCCGCCCCGCGCGGGCAATGAACCTCCCGGGGTGTACCAGCCGCCTCCTCTCCAAGAAGACGCCATGGCTCCAAGGCGTGTGGCCCCTGGGCGGAACCCGCTCCGTCAGGTGCCAGCGCAGCAAGAACGGAGCTGCCAAGAAGTCCCTCGCCTGCAATGAGCTGCCCGGGCGCTCCCTGCTCCGGCACGCCGCGACCCTGCTCCGGCTCCGGCACGCCAAGACCCCGCAGGCTGCCGTGCCTACACCACCGAGCTGCATAGCATCGCGTGGCCCGGCAAGTTCAAGCCAGACCTGCCTCATCATTACGACGGCACGACTGACCCTGCAGAGTTCCTCCAGCTCTATGAGCTGGGCACCAAAGCTGCCAGCGGGGACGAGAAGGTCATGGCGAACTGGTTCCCCATGGTGCTCAAGGAACGAGCAGGGCAAGGAAGGTCAGACCCGCAGGAGTTCATCGACAAGGACATTCAAGAACTACAGGAATCAAGAATCATGAGAGGTTGCCACCGTCTACCGGCTGTGGCTCCCCATCCAGGCAGGGATGGTAGGCTGCGCGTCTGCATCGACGTACCAGGGCTCAACCAAGTCGCTACGATGGAGCGCCTCTGGCCCTTGTGAGTGGGGCGCTGCGGGGGTCCGCCCCACAGCTACGTTCGCATGCCTTACGGCTTGCTGAGCGCGGTTGCAACGTGACGGCGCCTCATGAGGGGCATCGTGGAGGCTCAAGAAGACAGGCAATCCGCAGCCTTGGTGGAGATGGAGATGATTCACGAAGAGCTACCAGTGCCTCCGGAGCCACCCGAGGCCCCTGGGCCTGGGGGCTCGTGAGGATCGGCTTCCGCAGCCCACCGAGTCTGCTGCACCAACACCCCTTCGCCCTCGACACCTTCAGGTGACATCTTACAAGTTTCATTTCCAACTGGGAGCGCCCTCCCAGGGCTGCATCGTTCCCAGGCCGCGTGGGTCCGTCCCTCCGGTATGTATCCCTTTTATTTCATGTCGTTAGCCTGCTTTCTTGGGGCGCCCCGAGGGCTGCATCATCCCCAAGTCGCTCGGGCTAGGCCTAGCGGCATGTATCTCCCTTGCGTTTATTTCTGGCTATGCATTCGCCCGTCATGCTTGATTACTTGATGCCTGTCCACGACACCTCTTCTTCTCCATGTCGACCACTTGCACGTTAAAGGGGGGGGGGGTACCTGAGCGTCGTGACTCAGGTCTCTTACTGGCTCTCCAGCCCTCACCCTCTGGCCATGTCCAGGGCATCGCGACCTGGCATACCGGCGACGGCTGAGACAAGCTCGAGGGCCGGGACCCGAGGATGTAGAGTCCCGGCATCTAACCAAATTTGCAGGAACACAGCACAAGATAAGGCCCAGTGCCAGGCACAACCCGCCTAGAGGTAGGGCCCCGTGAGTCCCGCGCTGGCTCACGGGTGCCCAGATACACCTCACCTAGCCCTACCGTGCCGGCCACGTGTCAGGACGGGGCTGTACACGCCCCGGGGGCTCCTCCCGGAGGGGGCCCCCCTCCCACGTACCAGTGGAAGCACCATGCTTCGCGCTGGCTGACGACACTGCCGAGGAGCGGCTATGCCCATACACATGCGGAAGCGCTATGCTCCGCGCTGTTGATAAACAACTGAGGGTGGCCCCGGGCCGCATCAACCTCAGGGAGCCCAGAGCTCAGTGTCTAGCCTCATCGCAACGCCTCCCCTTGGGAGCGCCGCGCGAGGGGGCTGGGCACGGGGGCTGCGCCTGGGTCACGCTCAGACGTACGCCACCCAGCCAGGCACCTCAGGCCTGGTTCGCCGCGCGTCTCTCCCCGAGCGGAACCAAGGTATGAAGGCCGTTTGAGCGTCAAGGGGGACCCCAGAGCATCGCGACTCTGGGGCCTAACTGGTCCCGTAGCCCCTCACTCCTTAGTTCCGAAAGGCTAGTGCTGGGTGAGGCACGCGCGGGGCTGGGCTCTACAGACGTAGAACGGTGGTCCCACTTGCATCTCACCTCATCACTTGCTGTTTGCGCATCAAGGGGGACTCCTGAGCATCGCGACTCAGGAGCCTAACTGGCTTCGTAGCCCCTCACTCCTTTGGTCCCGTCCTGGTTTCCAGTCGGGGCTAATGCTGGGTGAGGTACGCGCGGAGTCGGGCTTTGCAGACGTAAAACGGAAGATCCACCTACATCACACCTCCCTACTTGTTGTTCATGCGCCAAGGGGGACTCCTGAGCATCACGACTCAGGAGCCTAACTGTCTCCGTAGCCCCTCCCTCCTTTGGTCCCATCCTGGTTTCCGGTCGGGGCTAATGCTGGGTGAGGTATGCGCGGGGCCGGGCTCTGCCGGCGTAGAACACAAGCAAGTAGGGAAGAAAAGCATAAAATTCAAGGAATTTAAAAGCAAATATTACAGTCCATACTGTCGTCTCAATACCAAACGCGAGTTTAAACGCCTCCCCGAGGCATGATGCATGTGCAGGAATTAAAAGCAGGACAGGAGCACTAGCGGAGTCACTCGGCGGCGGTAGAGCAGCGCGGGTGGCCCCGCCTCATGGAGCAGCAGGACCGGCAGCATCCCCAGCAGAGCCTCCGCGTGACCCTTCACGGCCTCGGCAGCGGCGGCAGCACCCTCGACGCTTACTGTCTCCAACAGGCTGTCGAGGTCGGCGCTGGGGTCGCGAAGGTAGATGTGGGTGAAGACCCGCATCAGTGCAGCAGAAGACAGGACACGCGCCTCGGCCTCGGCCGTGGGGCCAAGGCCAAGGGTGACATCCTCAAGAGCACGAACCAGGAAGGGAAGCAGCTTGGCGGGCGCCGGCCAGCGGGCTCACCAGGCCTCTGGCGTAGAGCGTCTTCAGTGAAGCACGAGCTTTCTTCTCCATGTCTGTGAAGGCCACGCGATCCTCGGCAAGAACCTGGGCCTTGCTGTCCAGCTCGACCTTCGTCGCTTCCAACTCCTTCCCCAGCGCACCCAGGCGGTCGCGGTGCTTCTTGAGCTTGGCCTCCTGGCCCTCGATGGCCACCTCGCGAGCCTTCATGCCTTCTTCTTGCTGCTGGCGAAGACGAACCTCTTTTGCGAGTTGGTCCCGCAGGCCTTGCAGCTCGTCCTCCGGCGCCTTGCAGTGATCGCGGACTTCAACCACCTCCCCCAGGGCTGCGTCACGAGCAGCCTTCGTCTCAAGGATGGCCTGCCTCTCCTCGTCGCAGGCCGTCGAGGCTTGAACGAGCGCCGCCCGGATCGAGGCGTCAGAGCAAATCCATCCTGAAGCTAGCTCCAAGCGCCCGGCCACCAGGCGAGGGTCGGCAAGAAGATCCTGCCGCAGCTGGTCCAGTCCAGCAACAGCACGCTCCAGGACGGTAGGAGGAGTTGGAGAAACAACAGTCGGCGGAACGGGGGAAGAAGGCGGCAATGGCAAGACCACAACGTCCTGAGGTGAAGCCTGCTGCGCCCCAACGGCTATGGTGGCGGCAGTGGGCAAAGGCACCACAGGAGTCACTTGGGCCATGGGGGCTGAGCTCGCCCCAGCCAGCTCGGCCAGGCCTCGCGAGGACGACCGGGCAGGAGAAGCCTGCGCGCCACGGTCACCCCCCTCCACAGGTGGAGGCACTGCCGCGGATGGAGCCTCAGGAGCCCCCTTCGGCTTCGTCGCCGCGGGGGCCAGCCTGTTCAAGAGATGCGAACATCAAGCCTCGGCAGCGGAACAAGAAATAAAGGCAAGGGTCAAGGACTTACGGGTCGTCGCCGGTGAGCTCGAGCAGCCTCCGGCCAAACTTGAAGCCTGACAGCCGGCTGGAAGGGTCAACCTCGGAAGCATAAGGCGCGTCTGCAGACTGCCTCGGGTCAGGGGCAGACCCACGGGAGATCAGCCCGGTCCTGTCCTTCTTCGGGATCAGGGGCAAGCTCCCACCAACCTGCTCGTCTCCGTCCTCATCATCATCGCTCGAAGAAAGGCGGAGATCGTGGGGCCTGCGCCGGGGGAGGGGAGCCCTCGACTCTCCGTCTGTCGCCTCGGAGTCAGGCCCCTTTTCCCGCTCCTCCTCGTCCTCCTCTTTGCTGGAGTCGCCGGAGGACACGTTCACCAGTCCCTCGGAAGCCGCTACGGGCACGGGCCCGTCCCTGTTGAAAACGGGCATGGACTCCACCATGTGCTCCCAGTCATCGCGAAGGAACAAGGGCTTGGGAGCGCCCTCCAACCTTGCCACCTCGCCCCTGACCAGAGATTGGAGGACCGCGGCCAAATCTTCGTCGCCCAAGGCCGGGGGCTCGGATGAGACCTCCACATCGGAGGTGAGTACTACCGGAGTGGAGCCAGCTGGTGCTCCAGGAACTCCCTCAGCAGCAACGCACCGGACAACTTCGCCGCCGCCGTGCTGACCGGCCTCAGGTCCGCGTCCATCTTCTCCAACACCAGTTTCGCACGGGGGTCCGTGAGCTCCGCCCGGCACCAGTGGCTGGAGCTCGCAGGCTGCTCCGCATGCAGGATCAGCCGAGGGTGGATGCGCCCGGCATCTACCAAGACCCACTTGCTCTTGAAGCCCTCGATCCTCTTCCCGGGATTCGAGATGGCAATGGTGCCGCCATACGCGACGAAGCTTGCGCACGCGGAAGGAGAACCGCGAGAGACCCGGAGGGAGAAGTAGTGGCGCAGCAAGGCCACTGAGGGCTGCACCCCTACGTGAGCCTCGCAGTAATAAGCGAAGATCGCCAGGAGAAGGACGGAGTTGGGGTGGAGATGCAGAGCCTGTAAGTTGTAATGGCGGAGGACAGAGAAGAAAAACTCGGAGAAGGGAGGCACCAGGCCCGCAGCAATGGAGCTTACAAAGAGAGGGTAAAAGGTGCTCCCTCGGCCCTCAGGAGTGGCGGAGCCGGCCTTGAACACCTGCACCCCGTCGATGCCCTGCGCCGCCGCCATCCGGCGCAGCCGGGCGAGGCCCGCCTCGGACACGCTCGGCAAGTCCAGAGCAGGAGAGTACCAAGCTTCGGCCGGAGGCTGACGAGGCACCATGGCTTCCGAGGTCACGCGGCCGGAGTAGATCTGGAAATTTGGAGGAAGAAAGGGGAGGCGCAAGAAAGGGGATCTGAGCAGCAACCGGAGAAAGCAAAAGGCAAAGTCTGGGCAGATGCCGCTCCTTTATCAACCTGCGCGGTTGCTGAAGCACTTGCGTCCAATCAACAGCCACGCGGTGCACAAGGCCGCAGGCTGTTAGGGCCCGCGGCGCTTCGCCCTTGCCCTTTCGCCTCTCAGCACGGCCAAGTCCGGACGCGCCTTGGGCCCGGGGGCTACTGTCGGCGTTCTGGGAACGGGGCTCCCAAGACTTGCCTGCCTGCGGTCTGCGGCGTGGCTCAAAGGGGGCCCGGCACGGACCATCTTCACCAACACAAGACTCAAGACCCTCACGAGGGGCCAAGCCTTGCGGGGCGGACAACGCGAAGCTTCCTCAAGCGCGGCCTCATCAGGCTGGCTCGCGAGGAGGCGGAGAAATCAAGGCGGGGTACCTCGCGACGTGCCCGTGACGCAAGCCATGACGACTCAGGGCACCAGGCGGGTGCCAGCCCGCGCAGCGTCCTCCTTTCCTCTTTGGTGCAAAGGGAGCAAGGGCAGCCGCGGAGTACCGAGGCATCCGGCAAAGGTTGCCATTTTGGTGCAACGAGACCAAGACCAGGAGGTGTCGGGTGGTAGGTGCGACATATGCCAACGGGTGGCTTATCATTGTGGGAGCCAGTAAGATGTCGCCGGTGCCTAGAAACGGGATGAGGCGAAGACATGCATGCCGGCGAATATTACCCAGCTTCGGGGCTCTCCGTGGAGATAACACCCCTACTGCTGCTCTGCGTGGTCTCCGCATGCTCACTAGATGAACAAGTAGCCACACGGTGCTCCTTGAGCTGTTTGGCGAGAGGAGGAAGAAGGGCACGGCTTGCTCTCTTCTCCTTCCTATGTGCTGTCTGAGACTAGGAGGGATTGATGTCCCTTTGCATGGATGCCCCGGGGGGTTTATATAGGCCTACCCCCCGGGGGTACAATGGTAATCCGGCTGGGCGTGGGCCCAGCCGTCTGTGTCTACGCTCTCCGGCTTCTGTGCCGGCTGCTGGGCCCGCCGGCTAGTGGGTCCCACCGGCTGCCGGCTCCTTGGTCGACAGGCAGGCCCCACTGTCAGGGCCTTGTCGGCGGCTGGTTACTGTTGCTCAATCTTGGTGGCGAGGGCTTCGCCAAAGTGGGCGTGGCTACAGTGCCGCCGCCCGGTGGGCGATCACTGTAGCCCCACCGCGTCTTGTCTCCTTAATGGGGCGTCTTCTTCGAGGGAGGTCGCAAGCCGGCTCTATCTTGGGCCGACTGGGGGAGGTCTGGCCGCCTTCGGGTGTCTCTCTGCCCGAAGGGGCCCACCGCCCATGGGCCGTACTGGTAGCCCGTCATGGATGGCATCAGGGTCAATGTGGCAACAGTGCTGCGCCGGACGGGTCATGGCCACCCGTACGGCGCACTGTGCCAGGTGTGCTCCAAGATTCGGGGGTGGCAGGTTGCACTGTAGCCACGCCCCGTCACATTGCCGTTATGTGGATGCAGACTTCGAGGGTACGATCTTGACCGCTTTATGGGAGCCGGCTACTTGGAGTCGGCCTTCTCGTGGCCGGCATCTCGGAGCCGGCCCTCCTGCGGCTTTTCTTCATGAGGGCTGAAGTCGGGCCGCCTTCCCATAGCCGGCCTAGAGACAGCCAGCAAGGGGAAGGCGGCCCTGTGTCTTGGATTCTTGAGGGCCGAATCGGCTCGTAATTTCTTCAGAAGGGCCAGGGGGAGCCGGCTAGGCTACCCATGGTTATTTACTCCGACAGTAGTCCCCGAAGCTGATCGAGCTTCGAGGCTGACAAAGGGACGAGAAGCTATTTCAGCTTCCTATCCCAAGGGGCCGGCTTTGCTCGTGCGCGCCGTCTTCGGAAAAGCTCCGTTTCTCGTAGGCGGGAACGCGGGCCATGTGGCGAGGAAATCCTGCCAACGCATGCGCGCGACGGGACGCCACCGCAGGCCTGGGCCCGCCACTCGCAAGCCTCGGTCCGAGCGTGGATCTTCTGCGGCCCACATGGACCGCTCGCCTTCCCGCGGCGGTTTTATTCTGCCATCAAGGCACAATAATCGCGGGACGTGAGGGAGTGGGCGCAGTTGATCCCCACGTTCCCCCACGCCGCGCGTCCTCGGCTACGCCGCGCGGTCTATAAGTAGGAGGAGGAGGGGGAGCGGCAGAGGCTCGCGCGTTCTCCCTCACTCCGCCCCTTCTCGCCCACCTTCTTCTTCTCTTCGCCGCAGCAACTCTTTGCCGCGTCGTTCCGCCGTCGCTTCGTCTTGCTCCCCGCCGCATTGCTCCCATGGCGCTGTCGAGCTCGTGGGATGGCTCCAACGTCTACGAGGACCACGTCGAGTTCCTCCGCTGGACGCGGCGTCTGCCCGGCGAGAACCTTGTGCGTGTTCGTCAAGCGCCGGTGAGGGAGATTTCGCCGACACGGGAGGAGGGCGAGCGGGTGATCTTCCGCTCGCACTGCCTGCGCGGCTTCGGCCTCCCGGCGAGTGGATTCCTTCGAGCCTTCCTCGAGTTCTTCCACCTCTAGCCGCATCAGCTCACGCCCAACGCGGCGATGCTGCTGTCGGCCTTCGTCACCTTGTGCGAGGGTTTTCTTGGAGTTCTCCCCATGCTCGAGCTCTGGGAGGAGTTCTTCCAAAGCAAACTCGGCACCGTCGTCGCTGGCGTGCCCGCCCCCTGCGGAGCCTTCATTGCCATGAGGCGGGCGAGCGAGAACAATCCGTTCCCGTCCATTCCGCTGATCCAGTCAGTGAAGCTTTGGCAGAAGTCTTATTTCTACGTGAAGAACATCGCCCAGCAAGGTGACGACGTCAACCTGCCGGCTTACGTAGCCGGCCCGCCGGCTGGGAGGCAGCCTTCGTGGAGCTACCAGGCCAGGTCGCTGTCTCAGGCCGGGAACGCAGCCGTCTCCCGGCTTCGGATGATGATCCAATCGGAGGACCTGACCGGAGCCGACTTGGTGGCCGCCTTCGTGGAGCGCCGGGTTCTTCCGCTCCAAGGCCGGCCTCACACGATCTGCCAAAATTAGCGGCCGCTTCGACCCATGCCGGCTGAGCACCAGGGAGATGCCTCACGCAGAGGTGTCTTACATGGTGAATTATATCTCCAACTGCCAGCTCGCCGAGGATTGGCGATACGGCAAGGAGCTGTATTCCCGCGCCAACCCTCCGCCTGCCGTAAGTTCTTTCTTCTTTTTTTCCTTTTTTGTAGCCGGCCTCATGATAGCCGACTCTTGATCAATTGGTTTGCCTTTTGCAGAACCCTCTTCTCCCGCCGACAGCCGGGGCCGCGGGGGTAGAGTGCCAGCTCCTCCCCGACCGCACGGTGGACGACGCCGACGATCCGGACCTGGGAGCGGCCGCCATGGAAGAAGCCATCATGGGGGAAGGCGACGAGGCCAGAGGTGCGGGACTCGGGGCCAGCTTTGAGGACTGGCCGGATGACGACGAGGTCGAAGTCACCCCGCACTGCCAGCCGGCGCCCGATCATCAAGGCGCGGGCTCGTCTGCCGTGGCGGCGCGCAGAAGCGCCAGGCCGTGTCGACCTTCTTCGGCAACCGGCCAAAAAATCCAAGGCCTCCACGGCGGCGACCAAGCGGGATGAGGCGGCCGCGAAGGCGGCCCGCTTCTGCAAGGCGGTGAAGCAGCCGCAGGCGATCTCTGCGTAAGTCGTCGAATGTCTTGCGTATATATTTTTTGTCTTCTTCGTCTGAAACTCTTCTAAACCTTTCTTTTCTTGCCGGACAGGGCGCCGCTTTCTCTCGAGCGAGGTCCTAGCGGCTCCATAGTCAGGCCGACTGGAGGGTCCTCAAGCTCCCGCCGCGTGGATCTCCGCGCCGACCATAAGGAGGCCACGGAGCGGAACGCGCGAGAGGCGCGGGAGGAGCGGGGGGAGGCGGAGCGAAGGACCGCCCAGGCGACGAAGGAGCAGGCCGACGTGGCGACCAAGGCCCGGGCGCAGGCAGCAGCCGTGGAGACAGAGGCAGAGGCCTCGCACAACCGGCCTCCGCTGCTCATTGTTCCCCTCCGCGCCGTGGCCCCTGATGTTCCCGTGCGCCCGTCGGAGCAGGTCGACGAAGGCCCGCCGGTGATGGAGAGGCGGGAGGACCCCGTGATCTTTGTGGAGGGGGCGTCGCAGATGGTGCCGACTAGAGCGGGCCAAAGCGGCCAATCAGCTGCGACGCCAGAGCAGCCGTCCAGGGGCGAGCCGGCGGCAGGCGCCGGCCTCGAGGTGCAGCCGGCATTGCACCAGCGCGCAGGGGGTGGCGCCTCCGCGCCGGAACCGCACCGAGCAGCGGGCGCCAGCCAGACGGCGGAGACCCTGGAGGCGGCCAGCGTCAGCACGTCCGAGTGGACTCCCAGCGGGGGGACGGGCGAGCTGAACGCGGCGGCCCAGGAGGTCCGGAACCGGCTTCAAGCTCAGGCCGCCTTGCTGCAGCGATACACACAAGAGTTTCTCTCGACGCGGGCCGTTATCCGGGTGAGTCTTCTGTCCTTGGTTATTTTGTTCTTTAAATTTCTTCCGTGGGGGCGCGTCAGCGCACCCACTGGGTGTAGTCCCCGAGTTCCAAGCTGGCTGCTGCGCAGGCGGCTTGGAACTTACTAGGTTCTGACAACTTAACTTATCCTTGCCTCCTGTATATTCTTCCTGGAGTATCATAACCTTCGCGCAGCCGCCTTCAACTCCCAGGCTTAGGAGCTGGGCCGGAGAACTGAGGACCTGACTAGCAGCTGGAGTGCGTGTTTGTCTCGTTCATCTCCTGTGGCGGCGCGTCAGCGCACCCACTGGGTGTAGTCCCCGAGATTTGGGCCGACTGCTGAGCAGCCGGGTCGGATCTTCCTTGACGACTTCCCCTTATTAATTTTTCTTTTGTCTTCATGCTTGCAGGAGCCAATGCCGACTTGAGGGAGAAGCTCAGCGGGGCCCAGGCCGCCCTTCGCGCCAGGGAAGCCGAGTACAGCGCCTTGGTCCTGGAGCGTGACCACCTGGTCAAGAAGTTGGCCGACCAGGAGGAGAGCCACAAGGCGGCCCTGAAGAAGGTGCAGGACAACGAGGACGCCCTGAAGGCCGAGTTCGAGTCCGAAGCGGCGGGCTGGGCTGAAGAGAAGCAGGCGCTGAGCGAGGGCTTCAGCCGTATCGAGGATCTAATCGATGGTAAGTCATGTTCTTCACTCCCTGCGTGGCCTTTGATCCCTGATTTGTGTTCTGACTTGTGCTACTTTTTATTCTCTGTGCAGACTACTTTCCCGGCTACACCGTCTTTGCCACCCAATCCATCGAGGCCCATCGCGAGGTACGCCGGCAGGCGGGGGCTGAAATCACGCCGGACGCGAGCCGGACGCTTGAGGAGCAGCTCTTGGCGGTCCAAGCCCGGCTGCAGGCGGCTCACCGTATGCTCCGCCGCCTCCAGCGTGCCGGGGCGCAGGTGTTGGCCGCCCTCTGGCCAAGCGAGACGATTCCCTGCACTCCGAGTCGGACTGCCGACTGGCTGGAGGTGGCGGTTGGCCGCTTCGAGGCCTGGAAGGCATCGGCAGCCTGGCTTGGAGCTGGGCGGGCGTTGGAGTTCGTCCGAGCCTGGTATCAGGGGCTGAACCTGGACCAGCTGTGCACCTGGCGGCTAGAGGCCGACGAAGAGTTGGAGGAGGTGCGGCCGGCTATCGCTCAGCGCGCTTCGACGATCGCCGAGTGTACTGACATCAGCGTCTTCGCTCCTGAGATCAATGACGACGACGTTGCCCAGCCGGAGGAGTGGTTCGGTCTGGACCCGGCAGCGGGTGAAGACTCGGTAGAGGAGATCGCCTCCAGTGATGAAGGCGAAGACGACGAAGGAGAGGACGGCGAAGACGTTGAGCCGACTAGTGAAGCAGGCAGCCAACCTCAGCCTAATCGTGCCTCCGGCAACAAGGCGCGTGCTAGCGCGCCCTCTATGGAAGGCGGTGATCATGCCGAGGTTCGCCAGCCGGCCACTCCTCCAGCCGGCACTGCCGTCTCCACCGACCTGCCCGACTCGCCAGTCGCTCCCTTGGATTAGTCTGCCGTCCTTGTTTTTTCCTGCTTGTTGCCTTTTGAACAACTTGCGCGGTTCCACCCACTGGGGGTGTATTCGAACTATGTTGAATGCTGGCCTTTTGAAGGTCTTTTTTGTAAATATTATTGCATGTTTGGTTTCCATTCATGTATGCTTTTTATCCTTAGGCTGTTTCCTTTACCGCCTTCCCCTTCTGGGAAGGCATGTACTCAAGCTTTCTTAGATTGGAGCGAGGTGAATGGAAGCCGGCCGGCCGGCTACTCTGGTAGCCGGTCGGCGGTGGGAGAAAAACCGGCTTTTGTTATATTAGTCCGTTAGTCCCTAGCTATTTTTCGTGTGGGCACCCATTCCTGCCCTTAACTCTTGCCAGCCGGATAGCCGGTTCTTCGAACTGCGACTTTTGGCAAGAGAAGGCTTGGGAGCGGGCACACTACTTGTCTGACTACGGGTAGGACTTCTAATATAACTCCAGGCGGCCAGTCCTCGGGCCGACTAGTCGAACCCGGTGCCGGACGGAAAAAAGTGAATGCAATGACAAGGCCATAAGCATGATACTTCTCATTCATAGACAAAAGATGGCAGTCCCCGAGCTCTCCTCGGGGGGCCTATTGTCTCGTACTTAGTACAAAAGTTAGCATGATACATACTGCATTTCAACTGTAAAACCTTCGAAGGAGGTTGGCGTTCCATGGTCGTTCCGACTCCTTGCCGGAGTCGTCTCTCTTTCGTGCCTTCGGCTTCTCCGCGTCGATCAGGTAGTAGGAGTCGTTGCCTAAGGCTCTACTGATGACGAAGGGGCCCTCCCAAGGGGCCGAGAGCTTGTGCTGGACGGCTGTTCACTGGATCAACCGGAGCACAAGATCGCCCTCTTGGAAGGGTCTTTGCTTGACCTTTCGGCTGTGGTAGCGGCGCAGGCCCTGCTGATAGATGGCGGACCGGCTGAGGGCTAACAGCCGGCCTTCTTCCAGCAGGTCGACGCCGTCTTCTCGTGCTTCCTTGGCCTCGGCTTCCGTGTACATGGTTACCCGAGGCGAGTCGAACTCGGTGTCAGTTGGGATGACCGCCTCGGCACCATATACGAGGAAGAAAGGAGTGAAGCTGGTTGACTTGTTTGGTGTAGTGCGCAGACTCCAGAGGACAGCCGGCAGCTCATCGAGCCAACAGCCGGCTGAACGCTCCAGTGGTACGATCAGTCGGGGCTTGATGCCGGAAAGGATGAGGCCGTTGGCTCGCTTGACCTGGCCGTTTGACTGCGGGTGGGAGACGGACGCTTGGTCCAACCGGATGCCTTGCGTCGCGCAGAAACGTGCCAAGGCTCCCATGGCGAAATTCGTGCCATTGTCGGTGATGATGTTGTGTGGCACGCCGTACCGAGTTGTTATATCTGCGATAAATGTCACGGCAGTCGTCCCATTCAGCTTCTTGATCGGCTTTTCCTCAATCCATTTGGTGAATTTGTCCACGGCGACAAGCAGATGTGTCATGCCGCCGCACGCCGTCTTGAATGGGCCCACCATGTCCAGTCCCCAAACGGCGAAGGGCCAAGTGAGGGGAATGGTCTTGAGTGCTGAAGCCGGCATGTGTTGCTTGGAGCTGAAGAGTTGGAACCCTTTGCAATGTTTAACTAACTCCTTGGCGTCATCCAAAGCAGTCGGCCAAAAGAAACCATGGCGGAAGGCTTTGGCGACAAGTGATCTTGAGGCCGCATGGTGGCCGCATTCTCCTTGGTGGATGTCTCTAAGGATTGCAATGCCCTTCTCTTGCTCGATGCATCGCTGGAGGACTCCAGTGACACTGCGCTTGACGAGTTCTCTATTGATGATTGTGTATGCTCCGGCTCGGCATTGGACTTGTCCTGCATCTACTTCGTCAGCCGGCAGATCTTGGTTTATTAGGAAGTTGAGGATGGAGTGAGCCCATGACGGAGCTGTGACTTCTTCTATGGCCAAAACGGCTAGTGCGACCAGGGCGGGCGGGCTGGGCGGTGAAATGCTGGAGTCGGCCGCCGCCTATTGTGTTGGTGTAGTCTCCGGGCCGACTACCGCAGTCCCCGAGCCGGGTGAGGCAGTCCCCAGGTCGGGCGTAACTACGGAAGTCCCCGAGCCGCCTACTGATACCCCCTGGCCGATTATCGAAGTCCCCAGGTCACCTGCTTGGTTCTTCGAGCCAGCTGCGTCGGGGTCAGGCGGCACGAAGATGGAATCGGACTCTGGAGACGGCTTGATAGACGGCTTGAGGAGGCGTTGTAGAGAGACACCAGTTGGTATTGCTTGCCGAGTGGAGCCTATTCGAGCCAGGGCATCAGCTGGCTCGTTGTCGGCTCGTGGTACGTGGAGGAACTCGCATCCTTCAAAATACCCACTAATCTGCTGAATGAGGAAGCGGTAGCTTGCCATATTTGCGTCCTTGGCATCCCAGTCGCCGGATGATTGCTGGACCACCAAGTCCGAGTCGCCATAACATAGGATCCGGCGAATGCCGAGTTCTTTGGCAAGCCGGAGCCCTTGTATGAGCGCCTCGTACTCGGCCACGTTGTTGGAGGCGGCAAAGTGAATTTGCAGCGTGTATCTGAGCTTGTCGCCTTTGGGAGAGGTGAGGATGACGCCGGCTCCCAAGCCGGTGTGCATCTTGGACCCATCGAAGTGCATGCGCCAATGAGTGGAGTCGGGAGACGGCGGTAGGTACTGGGTCTCAGCCCAGTCGACGAGGAAGTCGGCCAATGCTTGGGACTTGATGGCGGTGCGAGGCTGGTAGAAGATCGTATAGGGGGCTAGCTCGATGGCCAATTTTGCCACCCGTCTGGATGCATCCCGGCTGCCTATGATCTCGGCTAGCGGGGCGGCGCATACAACCGTGATGGGATGCTCTTGGAAGTAGGGCTTCAGCTTCTTGGCGGCGAAGTACACGCCGTAGCACATCTTCTGGTAGTGCGGGTAGTTCTGCTTCGAGGTAGACAACACCTCACTCAAATAGTACACCGGCCTCTGGACTAGCTGTGATCGGCCTTCTTCTAGGCATTGGACTACGATGACGGTGCTGACCACCCGGCTGGTTGCGACAATGTAGAGGAGCATGGGCTCTTTCTCAGTCTGCGCCGCCAGGATAGGCGGCGTGGCCAGCATTTTCTTCAGCTCGTGAAAAGCTTGATCGGCTTGGTCATTCCACTCGAAGTGGTTGGTCTTCTTCATGAGGCGGTAGAGGGGAAGAGCTTTCTCTCCGAGACGGCTGATGAAGCGGTTCAGGGAGGCCAAGCATCCGGTAAACTTCTGGACGTCTCGAAGTTTGGTGGGAATCGCCATTCTCTCAATGGCCTTGATCTTTACTGGGTTGCATTCTATGCCGCGTTCGGAGACCAGGAAGCCTAGGAGCTGGCCGGCTGGCACTCCGAACACGCATTTCTCGGGGTTAAGCTTGATTTGGAACTGGCGTAGGTTCTCAAATGTTTCCTTGAGGTCTTCCAGCAAGGTGTCGCGCTTCCCCGTCTTCACCACAATGTCGTCTACGTAGACGTGGGCATTTCTGCCGAGTTGCTTGAGGAGGCACTTCTGCATGCAACGCTGAAAAGTGGCACCGGCATTTCTCAAGCCAAATGTCATAGTCAGGTAGCAGAAGGCTCCAAATGGCGGGATGAAGGCGGTCTTCAGGTGGTCTGCCGGTCCAAGAAACTCAACAGCTCGCATCCGGCCATGGAGTCTATCACTTGGTCAATCCTTGGCAGGGCAAAGGGATCTTTGGGGCATGCCTTGTTGAGGCTCGTGTAGTCTATACACATGCGCCACTTGTTGTTCTTCTTTAGCACGAGGACCGGGTTGGCGAGCCACTCTGGAAAGAAAACTTCAATAATGAAGCCGGCTGCCAGAAGCCGGGCTATCTCCTCTCCCACAATCCTGCGTTTCTCCTCCGACAGTCGGCGGAGGGGTTGTTTGACTGGCTTTGCGTCTTCTCGGATGTATAGTTTGTGCTCGGCGAATTCCTTCGGAACGCCCGGCATGTCCTTGGGGGACCATGCAAAGATGTCCCGATTCTCACAGAGGAAATCGGTGAGCTCGCCTTCCTATTTGCTGTTTAGGTTTGCCCCGATGACGGCAAACCTCTCTGGGTGCTCGGGGTCAAGAGGTCTTCGTCTCCTTGGCCGACTGGAAAGATCCTTGAGCATCATGCTCCTTGGGATCGGGGGACAAGGCCGACTGCTTGTCGGCCATGGCCACGACTCGGTCCAACATCTTCTTTTCTTCGACAATCACAAGGGACTCGGCCAGCCAGCTGCAGGCTGCTGCGCACTCAGAGGACTTCTTGTAATCACCGGCTACGGTGATGACGCCTTTGGTGCTCGGTATCTTCATCTTGAGGTATGCATAGTGGGGAACTGCCATGAACTTGGCCAAGGCGGGTCGGCCAAGCAATGCATGGTAAGGGCTCTCCAGGTCCACCACTTCAAACCAGATCGCTTCCCGGCGGAAATGCTCCTTGTCCCCAAAAAGTACATCAATCTTCATCTTGCCAATGGGGGCGCAGGACAGGCCGGGTACGATTCCATGGAACACAGTCCGAGTAGGCATGAGTTGCCTGGTCTTGACATTCAGCTTCTCCATGGTGTCACGGTACAGGATGTTGATGCTGCTCCCGCCGTCTATCAGCACGCGGGAGAATCGGGCAGCGCGTCTATCCGTTGCAAGGGTGGCATCCAAAACCAACGCATAAGAGCCGGGAGACGGCATCACCTCTGGGTGGTCGGTCCGGCTCCAGCTGATAGGTTTTTCTGACCAGTGCATGTGCTCGGCGGGGTTGGCAGCAACCATGCTGACTTCTTGGTGCTCTCGGCGTTTGGTGCGCCGGTCTTCAGGCTGACTTGTAAAGATGATATAGGTGGCATGCTCGTCGGGAACTCATAGTGCACGGCTCCGACTGCGGGCCGAGCGGCCAGCGGCTGCGGAGCCGGAGGCGGCGGACCGGCAGGCGGAGGCGGTGCGAGCCCTTCGCCTTTAGAGATTCGGGTAAGCCAGTGGCACTTCCGGGTCATGTGGTTGGACGGCTTCGCGCCGCTGTGGAACTTGCACTTGCCGCCCCTCTGCTTCTTGGGGCGGGCCGCGCTTCGGGCTGCTTGTCTTCGACTGTGACCACCTGCCGACTGGTGGAGGGCGGCAAGGCCCTTGCGCTTGTGGTCGTTCTGGTGTGGGCGTCGGCCGGAGTCCCCAGCCGGCGTCTTGGGCGCCGGGTTGAGTACCTTTCCGGACGCGTCTACCCGGAGTTCGGTCTTCATCGAGGAGTCGGCGGTGGCGTACTTGTCCGCTATGATCAGAAGCTCGTCGAGGGTAGTCGGCTCATCGCAGAGGAGCTTGTGCTTGAGGAGGGTGCCTTCTCGGCACCCGGCAGTGAAGTATTCTATGGCTTGCACCTCGTGCACCCCTTCGCAAGAGTTGCGGAGCTCGGCCCAACGCGTGAGGTAGTCGCAAGTGGACTCGGCGGGGCCTTGTACGCACAAGGAGAGCTGTCTGGCTTGGGAGCCCGCTTGTAGGTGCTGGTGAAGTTGCGGACGAAGGCTTCTGTGAAGTCTAGCCAGCTGTTGATGCTGTATGGCTTGAGGCTGTTGAGCCAGGTCCGCGCCGTGCCCTGCAGCATGAGGGGCACGTACTTCACGGCAATGCGCCTGTTGCCGTTGGCTATGCTAACCGCCGTGGAGTAGTCGATCAACCAATCTTCCGGCTTCACAGATCCGTTGTACTTGGGCGTGTCTCTTGGGAACGAGAACCCTTTGGGGAAAGGCTCGTCGCGAATGCGGGGGCCGAAGCAAGGCGGGCCGATATCGTCTTCTTCTTCTAGCGCCAGGGATCGCGCCAGGCGGTCGATCCGATGGCGGGTGTCATTCTCGCTGACTCCTTCGCGGCGACCTAGCCGGCCGCTGAGAGTCGGATGCGCAACAGGCGGCGGGGTGGGCTATCTCTCTCCACGGTGCCGGGGCGGAGGCGGGTTGCCCCGCCACTCCACGGCCCGGGGGTGGCCTTCTGCGTCTCGCTCGATGGAGATTCGGGTTTGGCTTCGGCTGGCAGCTGGTTCTTTCTCGCGCCGCGCGCAGGTTTTACCCGTAGTCGGCGTCCGGGACGTCGCGCCGTGATCTCGGCGCGGGGGAGGGCTTTCCGCGCGGGCGTCGGCTTCGTGCCGCTGCACGGCTGCATCGATTAGCTGCTGGATGCGTCGGGTCATGTGGGGGAGTTCTTCGGCCCCCAGTCCATCTAGCTCGTCTACGGCCGCCTGGGCGGCGCGCATGTTCTCGAGTGGAGTAGCGTAGACTGGGCAGTCGACTCCTAGCGTATCGACGACGACAGCGCGGCGCTATCTGACAACGCCGGCCCGGCTAGGCCCGCCTGGGGGCGGCGTGCCAAAGGCGGCGTGGTCGACCTCGCGTCGGTGGGCCTCAGCGAGGCGTCTCATGGAAACCAACTTCCGGCCCTCCCTGAGGAGGGCAAGGCGGCGAGCTTCTAGTGCTTCAGCGTCGGCATCGCCCGGGAGGGGGATGGACAAGTCGAGGACCGCCGCGTGCGGGGCGTCGTGGGCGCTCTCGTCAGAAGTGCCGCCGTGGCCGATGACCATCACCTCGGTGGTGACAGCGTCGCAGCCATCGGCCCGGGGAAGCAGGTCGTTGTAGATCGCGACGTTGGTGGGGAACGTGTCGAGTGAGGCCGTGTCGGAGTCGACAGGCATCGAATCGATGGAGCCAACCGACTCCAAGTCCACGGCAGGCTCGTCGGAGACGTGGAGCGGGCCGAGGAGGTTGACGAGGTGGTCGGTGCCTGCGTCGGAGGTGAGCTCGTCAGAGATGAGAGTCTTGTCAAGGAGATTGGCGATGCTGCTCGCCGCACAGATGTTGGTGACGCCTTGTAGCGCATCGTGGCAAGCGCCATCGGGCGTGCCAGGCTGGCTACGCTCGCGGGGGAGGAAGAGGGTTCCTGTCCAGAACAGGTCTCCGGACGACGGTGCACCTGGCCCCACGGTGGGTGCCAAATGTCGGGTGGTAGGTGCGACATATGCCAATGGGTGTCTTATCATTGTGGGAGCCAATAAGACGTCGCTGGTGCCTGGAAACGGGATGAGGCGAAGACATGCACGCCAGCGAATCTTACCCTGCTTCGGGGATCTCCGTGGAGATAACACCCCTACTGCTGCTCTGCGGGGTCTCCGCATGGTCACTAGATGAACAAGTAGCCACACGGTGCTCCTTGAGCTGTTTGGCGAGAGGAGGAAGAAGGGCACGGCTTGCTCTCTTCTCCTCCCTTTGTGGTGTCTGAGAGTAGCAGGGATTGATCTCCCTTTGCATGGATGCCCCGGGGGTTTATATAGGCCTACCCCCCGGGGTACAATGGTAATCCGGCTGGGCGCGGGGCCCAGCCGTCTATGTCTACGCTCTCCGGCTTCTGCGCTGGCTGCTGGGGCCCGTCGGCTAGTGGGTCCCGCCGGCTGCCGGCTCCTTGGTGAAAGTGCAACTATCCCTAGGTGGTTTTGGTAATTCATAACAACATATAGCTCATTGAGCTAATGCTATTCCAAGATGATTATTTCAGGAAAGCCCAATGATTGGCATGGCATGGATGTGAAAGTGGAACCCTCAAAATGCTAAGGAAAAAGGATTGGCTCAAGCTCAAAAGCTCAATACTCTTCATTTTATATTTTAGTGATCCAAGATCACATTGCGTCTTTAGGAAAAGCCAATACTATCAAGGAGGGATGAGGTGTTGCTTAATGAGCCTCTTGCTTCATGTGCTTAGTGATATGCTCCAAAAACCCTCAACTACTTTCCCATATCCACATTTGACCTAAACCCTAAGCCAAACTCGGTCCTACCGATTCTTCCTATCCGGCGCCACCGAGTTTCACTTGTCATTAGCCACTGCCAAACCCTAGCAATTCGGTTCTACCGTTAGGGATCTCGGTCTCACCGAGATGGGATTGCAAACTCTCTGTTTCCCTTTCGTAACTTTTCGGTCTCACCGAAAGAGCGAATCGGTCCCACCGAGATTGCAATGTAAATTCAGTGTTTCCCCTTTGTAACTTTTCGGTCTCACCGAAAGAGCAAATCGGTCCCACCGAGTTTGCCTGACCAACTCTCTGGTTAGCTAATTACCAAATTCGGTCTCACCGAGTTTGTGTAATCGGTCTCACCGAGATTACGTTATGCCCAAACCCTAACCATATCGGTCCTACCGAGTTGCATGTCAGTCCCACCGAAAATCTCTAACGGTCACTAGGTTTACATTTTCCCCTTTGTAACCGAGATTACGTTATGCCCAAACCCTAACCATATACCCCTCCACCTCCTCTTCATTCGGAGAGAGTGCCATCAGAACACAGACACCATTCCAACTCATATGTTCTGAGAGAGAACCACCTACTCATGTGTTGAGACCAAGATATTCCATTCCTACCATATGAATCTTGATCTCTAGCCTTCCCAAGTTGCTTTCCACTCAAATCTTCTTTCCACCAAATCCAGATCCTATGAGAGAGAGTTGAGTGTTGGGGAGACTATCATTTGAAGCACAAGAGCAAGGAGTTCATTACCTACACACCATTTGTTACTTCCTGGAGAGTGGTATCTCCTAGATTGGCTAGGTGTCACTTGGGAGCCTCCGACAAGATTGTGGAGTTGAACCAAGAAGTTTGTAAGGGCAAGGAGATCGCCTACTTCGTGAAGATCTACCGCTAGTGAGGCAAGTCCTGTGTGGGCGATGGCCATGGTGGGATAGACAAGGTTGCTTCTTCGTGGACCGTTTGTGGGTGGTTGCTTCTTCGTGGACCCTTCATGGGTGGAGCCCTGTGTGGACTCGCGCAACCATTACCCTTTGTGGGTGGAGCCCTGTGTGGACTCTCGCAACCGTTACCCTTTGTGGGTTGAAGTCTCCATCAATGTGGATGTAGGATAGCACCACCTATCCGAACCACGGGAAAAACATCGGTGTCTCCAATTGCGTTTGAATTCTCCAAACCCTTCCCTTTACATTCTTGCAAGTTGCATTCTTTACTTTCCGCTGCCAATATACTCTTTGCATGCTTGCTTGAATTATGTGATGATTGCTTGACTTATCTTAAAATAGCTAAAATCTGCCAAGAACTAAAATTGGGAAAAGGTTAAGTTTTTATTTGGTCAAGTAGTCTAATCACCCCCCTCTAGACATACTTTCGATCCTACAAGTGGTATCAGAACTTTGGTCTCCATTTGCTTTGATCTCCATAGCTTTGGTGGTCATAGCCTTGGTTTCACAACCTAGGAGAGTATGGCGTCTAGCGAGGGAAATTACCACCGTAGAGGTCCCTACTTTGATGGTACTAATTTTGCTAGTTGGAAGCATAAAATGAAAATGCATATTCTTGGACATAACCCCGCCGTTTGGGCTATGGTGTGTGTTGGTTTGCAAGGTGACTTCTTTGATGGGAGAGAACCAAACCGTGAAGCTACCGCGGATGAGTTGAAGATGTTGCAATACAATGCTCAAGCTTGTGATATTCTCTTCAACAGATTGTGCCCCGAAGAATTCAACAAAATCAGCCGTCTTGAGAATGCGAAGGAAATTTGGGACACTTTGATTGATATGCATGAAGGTACCGACTCCGTCAAGGAATCCAAGTTGGATGTGCTTCAAAGCCAACTTGACAAGTTCAAGATGAAGGATGGTGAAGGTGTCGCTGAAATGTACTCTAGGCTTGCTCTCATCACAAATGAGATTGCCGGCTTAGGAAGTGAAGAGATGACCGACAGATTCATCATCAAGAAGATTCTAAGAGCCTTGGATGGAAAATACGATACCGTGTGCACATTGATCCAAATGATGCCCAATTACAAAGATCTCAAGCCAACGAAGGTGATTGGAAGAATTGTTGCTCATGAGATGTCACTTAAGGATAAAGAGGAACTTCACAACAAATCAAGTGGTGCCTATAAAGCCCCATGTGAAGCTCCTACATCATCAAGTGAGAAACAAGACTTCAATGAAGAATTGAGCTTAATGGTGAAGAACTTCAACAAGTTCTACAAGAGTAGAAGCAAAGATAGAAGCTTCAAGTGAAAGTCCTACAATGAAAAAAGATCTTCTAGTCGAGAGCGAAACTGCTACAGTTGTGGAAGACCCAGACACTATTCCAATGAGTTTACGGCTCCCTACAAGAGAAGAGAAGATCTCCAAAAAGAAGAAGCAAAGAATCACCACCAAGAGAGAGGAGGAGTAGAGATGATCGTTATGAACGAAGATACTGACGGAGAAGCAAGGATTCGGAAAGGAAGGAAAAATCATCAAGGAGCTACACAAGACGAAGACGTCAAGCTCATGTTGGTGAATTGGTATCCGGCTCCGACTCCGACAGTCACTCTGAGAGAAGTTATCACTCCGACTCCGAAGATACTCAAGATGAAGGTGTTGCCGGTCTAGCACTTGTGTCAACCAACTCCTACGACATATTTGACTCACCAAATAAAGGAATTGGAAGATGCTTCATGGCCAAAGGTCCTAAGGTAACACACCCCGAGTATGTTGATTTAAATAGTGATGAAGATGACTTGTTAGGTGATGATTTGCTTGTTGACAACTCTAGTGATGAATACTATGATGAAACGTCAATTAAACATGCTAATCAAGATAAAACGAATGACAATGATAAGGAGAAGATTGAGGCTCTAACTAAAGAACTAAACACTCTTAAGTTAGCTCATGAAACTATCTTCGAAGATCATCGAGAACTTTTAAGAGCTCATGAGAAATTACGCTTTGAAAAGCTCAATCTTGAGCAAGAGCATGAGTTCTTAAAAGCAATCAATGATGATCTCTGCAAGAAAAGCTCTTCTTACATTGCCAAGCGTTTACTCTTATCCACTTACATGCCTCAAGTCAAGTCTAGTAACAAGAACAAGAAAGATTCTTCCTCTAGCAGTAACAATGATCATGCTAAATCCAATATTGTTGCTTCTAGTAGTTCTCTTGATTCCACTAATGATTCTCTTAGCCAAGTTACACTTGAGCAAGAAAATAGTTTATTGAAGGGAATTATAGAGAAAGGAGTGTACAAAAGCCTTGCTGGGAGTAAGCAATTCGAGGAAATTGTGCGCAAGCAAGGAATGCACCGGAAGAATCAAGGTGTTGGTTTTGAACGAAAGTTCAATGCCAATGGAGTTGAGTGGGAAGAAGATCAATACCCCAAGACAAAGTTTGTTCCTCAACAAGAGAAGTATAATACTTTCAAGGGGACACAAGCTCAAGATGATCTTCCACCACAAGACTACAAGCAAAAAGGCAAGGACAAGCTTCAAGAGGAAATTGACGCATTTGAAGAAGCTCCTAAGACCTTAGTCAAGTGGATTCCCAAGAATACTTCAAGTTCCACTTCATCAAGTACGACTACAACTCCAAGGATTCCCATCAAGATGATGTGGATCCAAAAGAAGAAGAACTAGAGAGTTCTTGAGGGTGACTCCGCCAACATACTTCACTCTTATCATTTTGGCAAGAACAAGTGCAATCAACTTCCACATCTTGCACTAGTTCAAGGAGTCACAAACCCTCTTGTTGGTAAGACAAGGGACAAGGGAACCTAAAAGTTTTCATGGACATCATCTTTTGTGTGCATCACTCTATGTCTATGGATATCCTTGTTTGTTCCTTGTGGGACTAACCCATGTAGGTATTGAAAGTGCAATTCACTCAAATGGATAGCTCCAAGTGATCTACATCAACATTGAGCATCCACATATTCAACATCTACATGAAGTCATCATCGACAAAACCCAAGGTTAGTTCATCCCTCTTAGGGGGGATATCACATCTAGGGGGAGCTTTACTCTAAGACTTGAGCTAAAGCAGCTCTAAAGATGTGAACATAACAATGCTTTATGTAAAAGTGGTAACCCCACTTGAGCTTAAACGATGAGTATGACCTATGATAAAGTGCTCTCACTTGACTCGTAAGTCAATATACTCATATATAGATGACCTTGTCATCGCAAATTGCTTGATAGATGCTAGAATTGGTTGCGCATGCCTTGCCACATATTTCATTTGCCATCTTATTGTGTGAGCATGCTGGTTGCATATTTTGCTCATTCGAGGACATCCACTTGTTGTTTTTATTGTTTGGTTTTATTTTCTTTTGCCAAGTGGATGGACAAGAATGCCTAAGTACCTCCTCTAGCTATCTATGCTTTTCTCGTCTCAAACTCTATTCATGCTGCATCACAAAATTTGATCAAGTCAGATTCGAACCACTCTGTGTGAGGAGCGCTCGGAGTCCCCGATTCGTCATAGACTTAAACTTCCAAAACCTCTTTATGATTCTCGGTCTGACCGATACCCCACTTTCGGTCCTACCGAGATCATTAAGTTGATCTAGGTTTTCGATCTCGGTGCAACCGATTTGAACATTTCGGTCACACCGAGTTTCAGTAACTGCCTGCAGTTATGAATCTCGGTGCCACCGAGTTGTTCCACTTGGTCACACCGACAGGGTCGGGCTATATATAGTCACGGGCAAAATTTGGAAATTTCTCCGAACCCCTTCGCCCGCACGATAGCCTGCTCTGCCAACATGGTCTCCAGATCGTCTTCTCGCCGCCAGCCGCCTCCAGTCGCTGGTCTCCGTCGCCGTCAACGGGAATTCTTCCCCGCCGTTGCCGCCGTAGCGAGTCTCCGCCGAACTAGGGTATGGACTCGATCACAGTGCTATTCCCCGTCCGATTCCTAGCACATTGTGTTCTTCATGATTCTTTCCACGATTGAAACACTCCTATCCAGTCAATACGCCCGTAGATTAGCTTTGATTCAAAAATTTTAGGGTTAGGTTTCCGCCGAAACCATCTCGGACCCACCGAGTTGAAAAACTCGGTCCCACCGATTTGGCTTATGCCATTGCACAAGTGAGACTCGGTCTGACCGAGAATTACTTATCGGTGTGACCGATTTTGGAACTCTGTGAAACCCTAGCAGTCTCGGTGCCACCGAACTGTGACTCGGTCCTACCGAGTTCACTAGTTTAGGTTCCAAAACTGCTTCGGTATCACCGAGTTTGAAAATCGGTAGATCCGAGATGATTTCAGTGGGAAACTAAAACTAAGTTTTTGGATCATTCTTTTGCAAAAATCTCTGCATTTTGTGATGCTCATCTTTTCTATCTCATCTATAAACTGTTCACAGGGTCAGCAGTCAGAGCTTGCAGCATGTCTGATCAAAGTGACAGCCAGAACATGTCAGAGCAGTAGGTGCACATGAGTGAGGGCACTAGTCCCTCCAGCTCTTCAGATGAGGGCAGCAGGAGCACCCCTAGCAACTTGCCAAAAGCTGCCACCAGACAGAGGAAGAAGAGAACTTCTGATTCCGAAGATGAAGATTATGTGGCAGAGGAAGAGGCCACATCAAAGAGAGTTGAGCCAGCTCAAGGCACAAAGCCAGGGCTGAAAATCAAAAGGCGAGCAGGCAAGCAGCCCATGTCAAAGGCAAGAGCTTCAACTGAGAAGCCTGCACCTAAAGAGCCAGTTGCTGCTGAGGGAAAGAAAAGAAAGGAAAGGGTCAAGAAGACCGTAGCCAGAGTTCTAGGAAAGGCTTACATCATGGAAGAGGAAGAGGAAGAAGAGGTAGCTGCACCAGCACCCAAGGCAGCCAAGCTGATGGGTGATGCCATAAGATCAGGGGCTACTGCATCTAAGCCCAAAGCTGCCTCCAAGCCAAAACCAAAGAGGAATACAAGGAGCATTCCTGTAGCTGAGAAGAATAAGGCCCCAGTGCCTGAGACTGTTGCTGAAGAAGAGGATGAAGAGCAAGTTCTAAGAAAGCTCAAGCCCAAGATCCCAGACCACAACGATGCCCATCCTGTGGCTGAGGACATGAAGCTCAGGAGAGATTCAGGACTGAGGAAGTGGAGAGAAGCAGACCCGTATGCTTCAAGGAGGAGGACTGCTATTGACTACAGGTTCCACACTAAGGAACAACAGGACTTCTATGAGACAGTGTTGCTTGATAAGAAGCCAATAGTCTGTGATATGAGATGGGTTGACTGGCAGTACATCAAGGACAATGAGGAGCACTATCCTGGAGTGCAAGACAGCTTCATAGCTTGTGGAGTAGCTGACTTTGTTGGGCAGAAGCTCACAAAGTGGAATGAGGAGCTTATAATGCAGTTCTACTCCACAGCACTTTTTTATTCAGATGGGAGGATCACATGGATGTCTGAGGGTACAAGGTACCAATCCACAGTTGCTGAGTGGGCACAGATCATTAATGCCCTAGAGGAGCATGATGATGACTTGGACATATATGCCAAGAAGAAGATGGACCATAACTCTATGTCCAATATGTACAAGGAAATTACCAATGAAGTTCTTGACACCTTCAAATTTGGGTCTGTGCATTACCTTCTGTTAGGGCTGCCAACTATCAATTGGATCTTGAGGCGCACCTTATTGCCCAAGTCTGGAGATCAAAAGATGATCAAAGGCCATGCTATCAACTTGCTACATGTATTTGATGTGCCTCAGAAGTTCAAGGTGATGAGCCTCATAGTGGAAACTATCAAAAGGACTGCAGCAGATCAGAAGAGGAGCTGCGGATATGCCCCTCAGATCCAGGAGCTCATTAACTCCAAGATGGGCACGGGCATATATTTATTGGACAAGGAACACCTGCCCATCCGTCCAGATTTTGAGGACAATCAAGTTGTCATGACTGAGAACGAGCCATCATCTACCCAAGCATACGCAAAGAAGGAGAAGGCAAGGAAGGAGAAAGCTGCCAAGATGCCAACTCAAGAGGAGGCATCTGAGTATTTCTTGAAGACCAAAGAAGAGCAGCTTGGTTACCTGATTGCATCCACCCTGCGGATTGAGCAAGGACTAGCCACCCTAACTCAAAACCAGGCAAGCCTAGAGAGAATCATGGAACAAAAGTTCTATGACTTGGATGTCAAGGTAACGGAGATTCAGACTGCAGTGGAGCAGCTCCAAGATGATATGCAGGAGAGGAGAGGCAGGACTACCACTCATGCCTTTGCCAGAGTGCCACGAGGTCCGAGGTCGTCTGCTGTGCCAGTTGCTGACATAAGAGCCACCACCTCAGCACCAGCTACAGCCTCAGTTCCACCAGCTCCAGCATCTACTTCAGCTCCAACTCCAGCGTCTACTTCAGCATCTACAGAAGCCTTCGTCCTTGGAGTGATCCGGACTCCACCACCACCAGAGGATCAAGCCTGAGCGTCGATCTAGTACTATGCATTTTCTAGGAACTTTTTGGTAACTTGTTGCCAAAGGGGGAGAAAAATGTATAGATCATAGGCTTCGAGAGAGAGAGTGTGCTTTTCTCTCTTGCTTTATTTGGTGGTTTTTCAAACTTGTTTGCTTTTGAGTGCTTGAGATACTACGTCATTATTTGTGAGACATTGATGATCATGTGTTTGATCATAAGCTACACTTAATGCTTGCTTAATGCTATTATCTTATCTATCTTATGTGATCTTTCACTATTCTTGGTGATGAGTGCATGTATTTCATTCTTATCATTTTAAGCGCTCCACCAAGATGTATGTGACATGGAAGAGTAACCCATGACTCTAACTCCTTGTGCATTTGCAGTCCAAAGCAAATTTTATATATGCACAAACTTAGGGGGAGCTCTTACTTATCACATACTTCTCAAAGCGACGATATATTTCATGCTTATTATCTTTTGTCGAAGCTTTGATCTATATGTTGTCATCAATTACCAAAAAGGGGGAGATTGAAAGTGCAACTATCCCTAGGTGGTTTTGGTAATTCATAACAACATATAGCTCATTGAGCTAATGCTATTCCAAGATGATTATTTCAGGAAAGCTCAATGATTGGCATGGCATGGATGTGAAAGTGGAACCCTCAAAATGCTAAGGAAAAAGGATTGGCTCAAGCCCAAAAGCTCAAGACTCTTCATTTTATATTTTAGTGATCCAAGATCACATTGAGTCTTTAGGAAAAGCCAATACTATCAAGGAGGAATGAGGTGTTTCTTAACGAGCCTCTTGCTTCATGTGCTTAGTGATATGCTCCAAAAACCCTCAACTACTTTCCCATATCCACATTTGACCTAAACCCTAAGCCAAACTCGGTCCTACTGATTCTTCCTATCCGGCGCCACCGAGTTTCACTTGTCATTAGCCACTGCCAAACCCTAGCAATTTGGTTCTACCGATAGGGATCTCGGTCTCACCGAGATGGGATTGCAAACTCTCTGTTTCCCTTTCGTAACTTTTCGGTCTCACTGAAAGAGCGAATCGGTCCCACCGAGATTGCAATGTAAATTCAGTGTTTCCCCTTTGTAACTTTTCAGTCTCACCGAAAGAGCAAATCGGTCCCACCGAGTTTGCCTGACCAACTCTCTGGTTAGCTAATTACCAAATTCGGTCTCACCGAGTTTGTGTAATCGGTCTCACCGAGATTACGTAAACCCTAACCATATCAGTCCTACCGAGTTGCATGTCAGTCCCACCGAAAATCTCTAACGGTCACTAGGTTTACATTTTCGGTCCGACCGAGTTTTTTGATTCAGTCCCACCAAGATTGGAAAACTATGTAACGGTTGGATTTTGTGTGGAGGCTATATATACCCCTCCACCTCCTCTTCATTCGGAGAGAGAGCCATCAGAACACATACACCATTCCAACTCATATGTTCTGAGAGAGAACCACCTACTCATATGTTGAGACCAAGATATTCCATTCCTACCATATGAATCTTGATCTCTAGCCTTCCCAAGTTGCTTTCCACTCAAATCTTCTTTCCACCAAATCCAAATCCTATGAGAAAGAGTTGAGTGTTGGGGAGACTATCATTTGAAGCACAAGAGCAAGGAGTTCATTACCTACACACCATTTGTTACTTCTTGGAGAGTGGTGTCTCCTAGATTGGCTAGGTGTAACTTGGGAGCCTCCGACAAGATTGTTGAGTTTAACCAAGAAGTTTGTAAGGGCAAGGAGATCGCCTACTTCGTGAAGATCTACCGCTAGTGAGGCAAGTCCTGTGTGGGCGATGGCCATGGTGGGATAGACAAGGTTGCTTCTTCGTGGACCCTTTGTGGGTGGTTGCTTCTTCATGGACCGTTCGTGGGTGGAGCCCTGTGTGGACTCGCACAACCATTACCCTTTGTGGACTCTCGCAACCGTTACCCTTTGTGGGTTGAAGTCTCCATCGACGTGGATGTAGGATAGCACCACCTATCCGAACCACGGGAAAAACATCGGTGTCTCCAATTGCGTTTGAATTCTCCAAACCCTTCCCTTTACATTCTTGCAAGTTGCATGCTTTACTTTCCGCTGCCAATATACTCTTTGCATGCTTGCTTGAATTATGTGATGATTGCTTGACTTATCTTAAAATACCTAAAATCTGCCAAGAACTAAAATTGGGAAAAGGTTAAGTTTTTATTTGGTCAAGTAGTCTAATCACCCCCCTCTAGACATACTTCCGATCCTACATTGGTCGACAGGCAGGCCCCACTGTTAGGACCTTGTCGGCGGCTGGTTACTATTGCTCAATCTTGGTGGCAAGGGCTTCGCCGAAGTGGGCATGGCTACAGTGCCGCCACCCAGTGGACGATCACTGTAGCCCCACCGAGTCTTGTCTCCTTAATGGGGCATCTTATTTGAGGGAGGTGGCAAGCCGGCTGTGGGGAGCCGGCTCTATCTTGGGCCGACTGGGGGAGGTCTGGCCGCCTTCGGGTGTCTCTCTGCCCGAAGGGGCCCACCGCCCGTGGGTCGTACTGGTAGCCCGTCGTGGATGACATCAGGGTCAACGTGGCAACAGTGCTGCGCCAGGCGGGTCATGGCCACCCGTACGGCGCACTGTGCTAGGCGTGCTCCGGGATTCGGGGTGGCAGGCTTCACTGTAGCCACGCCCCGTCACATCGCCGTTATGTGGATGCAGAATTCGAGGGTACGATCTTGACCACTTTATGGGACCGGCTTCTTGGAGTCGGCCTTCTCGCGGCCGGCTTCTCGGAGCCGGCCCTCCTGCGGCTTTTCTTCATGAGGGCTGAAGTCGGGCCGCCTTCCGATAGCCGGCCTGGAGATAGCCGGCAAGGGGAAGGCGGCCCTGTGTCTTGGATTCTTGAGGGACGAATCGGCTCGTAATTTTTTCAGAAGGGCCAGGGGGAGCCGGCTAGGCTACCCATGGTTATTTACTCCGACAAGAGGACTACGAGACGGAGGTCACCGTGGAGCCCAAGACGGCGTCATCCCCAGAGCTTTGTGCAGGCGAAGACTACTTTTGTCAGGATAGCTGATACTTGCTGTCCCCCTTTAAATTAGCCCGCCATTGTTGGCTCCCTTCCCGCTCAATATTTGGGAAGAGGACCAGGGCCTCTATAAATAGGACCAGCCGCCCACAGAGCAAGGGGTTGGAAAAAAGGAAGGGGAGGCTCGATAGAGAGGTCGGAAGCATAGAGAGAGAGAGAAAGGTGGCTGAACTCCTCCCAGCAGTTCATTGCCCCAGCCAAGAGCAGACCCTCGCGAGGCCGTTCTTCCTTGTATTGTTCATCATCATCAGCCCCAAGAGGCAATCCACCCACCGCACACTGGAGTAGGGTATTACACCACAACGGTGGCCCGAACCAGTATAAACCTTGTGTCCCTTGTGCAGTTCTTTCAGTAGTCTAGATCCTTGCGAGACGAAGAGGTAGAAGACGTAATCTCCGCGCGCACCCCAGAGTTCGAACCTTAAGGGTCTGCCGGAACCCGAAATCCGATAGCATGGCTCCTTCAAGTGCACGTCACCCGATGATGATGTGCCAGAGTGTTCCAAGGTTGCAGCACCCCAAGTGAAGAAGGTCCCGCAGGGCTGGCTGGTGTTGATGGTACTTTCACCATCAGCGCCACCCTTGACGACAAATAGGAAAGCACACTCGTTGCCTTCTTGCGGGTGAATATCGATGTGTTTGCCTAGAAACTATCTGATATCCCCGGTGTTCCCAAGGAGGTAATCGAGCACCACCTTGTTGTCTGCCCACATGCTCGACCCGTCAAGCAGAAAGATAGGAAGCAAGCCTTGGAGCGGCAGCAGTTCATTGTCGAGGAAATCAAGAAGTTAGAGGCAGCTGGATTGGTCAGTGGAGTACTGCATCCTACATTGTTGGCAAACCCATTGGTAGTTCGGAAGGCGAATGGGAAATGAAGGCTTTGCATTGATTTCACAGATCTCAATAAGGCTTGCCCAAAGGACCCATTCCCCTTGCCACGCATCAATTAGATTGTGGATTCTACTTCAGGGTGCGATCTGCTCTCCCTTTTGGATGCATACTCCGGATATCACCAGATCTTCATGTCCAAAGAACATGAGGAGAAAACATCATTAATCACACCTTGTGGTACGTACTCTTTTGTCCGCATGCCTTTTGGATTGAAGATTGCTGGGTCTACTTTTGCAAGGGCAGAAGCGCGAGGGAATGCCTCGATGGAGAGCACGGCGGAAGGCGACACCGTCAACCACCGTCACCAGGGCCAGCAGGACTCGGCAAGGGTAACGAAGCTACAGCCCGAGAGGAAGCGTGCCGGGGTCCAGCTAGAAGACTGCTGGAGGAGCCCGGCAGCACCATCCACACCTCTGCATCCAACTCCCCGGCAAATCACATTGCTGGGAGGAGATGCAGATGGGGATGATGGTGCAGGCGATGATCAGCCAGAGTCAGAGTCGTCGCCCCTCTGCCTGCTGCCGTCGTCGTCGCCGTCACTGTCCTCCTCGTCGCTTTCGCTCGAGGAGGACATTTCATGGTCGGTCGAGCTCTCCACACAGCACCTAAGTAGCCTCCCGAGCGCCCAAAGATCTTGACGGAGAGCAGGCCACTCTCCATTAATTTTAAATGGGGAATGTGCCCCTCCAAAAATCGGTGGGCGCGGGTAAAGGTCTTCTAGCCGCGACGGAGCTACATGACATGAGGGGCAGGGAAGTCGATGTCAACCCTCATGCTACCATCCCAACAACCCCTCATGTGCAGCCTCAGGGCACGTGGCTGCTCGAGCTCCATCTCCCACGCAAAGAAGGATGGAAGACGAAGGCGACTGCGCATGGGCTTATATAGCCTGATGATGAATTCTCGAGGTTGGTCCCCGACATGGCCTTCCATCGGGGGTGGAGCCACTAGAGGAGGCACCACCGGGGCGCCGCCGTGTCCTCCTCCTCCTCCTCGAGCACCACGGCGACCATGATCACGCCCCTTTCATCCCCTCCTTGCGGACGGCTCCGCTACCTCAGGGTCTGGGGGAGGAGGGGCGCGCTATCGAGAAGAAGCCCTCGTCGCTGCCACCGGAGCTCGACCATGCCCTCGCCCTCGCACCATGGCTAGATAAGAAAGATCATAGAAGAGAAGAAAGAGTGTGTGCTGAAGAACACTGCCTCGGGCCCTTTTTATAGTGAAATGGGGCAATGGGCTTACCCTCATGCAGGAGATGGCCGCCCCTCTCCTCCAGTGCGGCCTCTCTGCACCCACTACGGCTCTGAGGGCCGAAGCCGCCCCTCTGCCCCAACCATCGACGCTCGGGTTTCAGCTACAACGCTCCTCCCCGTACCCTCCGCATCCGCCACCTACCACGCCCAATGCACGTGGGGCATGTGGCGATGTGCCTGCAAGATGGGGCGCTAATGGTATGGCAGTTTTTTTGCCCCGTGATAGTGGGGAGAGGAGAATCCACGGGCCACGTTCCAAGTTCTTCCAGAACACCGCGCACCATGCGCGGGGGAATAGGAAACCGCCACCAAAATGAAGACTAATGAAGCAGCAAAGAAAAACCTCAAGGGGCCAACCCCTTCAACAATTCTACCTGTGGAGTTATTAGGCCCTACCATGATGATGCTCAGCAGCACGTTCGGGGCAGGCCCGGGGGCTTCTGTCGGTGCAAAAAACCCTGGGTCCGTTGCCCAACTGTGCACATGCACAAGATCAAGATTGAAGCATCAGCTCAAGATAGTGATTGAAGGCCCAAGATATTTGAAGAAACTATATGCAACCAAGGATGACCAAGGACGTGTCAGAGAACAAGATACCTGCAAGGAAAAAGCCTCCCTCGCCGGGCAGGCGAGCCCGGCTAGGGGCCAGGCCTCCACCTGAAGCAAGCAACTAAGACTCCCCAACAGCGCCTGCCGGGGCTTGCGGGGCCTGAACCACCTCGCCAACCATGCAAGTACGACCCACGTCGTCAATCAATGCGGTGTCAAGCTACAAGGTGATTAAGTGGCAGTATTCGCCACATGGCAGCCATCTCCTACAGAAGAAACCCACATGTGACACCTGTCCAGCGACATGTCAAGAGAACAGATGCAGAGCTGGCGAGATAAGCCCGACAGGCCTTGCCGGGAAACTAGCGATGTGACACTGAGCGGTGCATTTCATGCACCCTGCCAGCCCGCAGAGTTAGGTATGATAACACTATTTGATATCATATAAGTGGGTAATGATTGTTTTGCCACTGTGGTGTCCCCTTAATCGATAAAAGGAGGCACATGGCAATCATAGGAGGGGGTTAGAGGGTTGGAACTTGACAAACCCAAGCCGCCATACGCTTGTGGTCACCGTAGCCCTGAGTTAGGCCTTGCTGGGCAAGTGTACCATGCACCACCACGTTCATTTCCACCATCAATCCACCAAAGCAGGAGTAGGGTCTTACGCCTCGCAGCGGCCCGAACCTGGGTAAATGGATTGCGTGCTCTATGCCATGCTGTCGCGCGCTGGTCTGCTGTTTGTGCAACGCGACGTCCCCCCGCCGAACTAGCAAGGAGCCGCCCGGTCCCATAGGTGGCCGCAGATATCCCACGACATCTTTGGCGCGCCGGGTAGGGGGCTCGCTAGTGCAAACCTGAAAGCACATGCATCACGTCATCTTCATCGCCATCTTCATATTCGACGACGCCATCGACCATGGCGCCCAAGAAGAAGTCCGGCCCTTCGGCCCAGCCATCCACCTCGAAGGTTCCGCCGCCTGCGGGGGATGCGGGGACAAGTGAGTATGTGAGTGCTGCTGGGGGCGTGGCAGGAGCAGGTGGCGTCGTTGCCTCTCCCCTGTAGTAGGCACGGGGGCTGAAGGTGTCGGAGGAGAACAACTTAAGGAGCGTTTCGACGGTCAAGCTTTGCAAGGTATGGACGGGAGGGTGACTCCAGTTACATCCCTTCCCCCCCACAGATGGGCGCAGCCACAATAACGGCGCTCGGTCTAGGTTGAGCCACCGGCCTCCAGTCGTCCCTGCCACGGGGGCAGTCATGGCACGTGTGTCTCCTCCCGGGCAAGCCGACCCAACCACGTCACCCGACGGAGCCACGGACCCTCGAGCGCCATAGCCGCGTGACCCCGCTGCCTTGGTGGCCGCCCCACTGCAGCGCAGGCGCGCCACCGCTGTCGCCGCCGTGGGCACCCTCAGGAGCTATGCGACGGTGCGGTCGAGGTCGTCAACTTCCATGCCAAGCACAACCACGGAGGCTATGGCGCGGGCCTATCCGCTACTAAGGTTCCCGCCAGTGGCCGAGCAAATGGATGAATGGCGTGCCACCATCCAGAGTCTGCTCGGTTTCGCTGACGCTAGGGGCTCGGGGTACGCTGGCCCGCCATGACCTCCCCATGTGACGACGACTGCTCATACTGCTCGCCGAACGGAGGGGGCTGTCCCCACTGTGCAGTCCCCACCACGGCAGTAGGTGCGTGCGCAGCAAGATCAAGATCCCGACGACGTCTCGATGGCCTCTTCCGACCCTCGAGCACATCTGGGCCAACGGCGGACCCCGGAAGATAGGCAGCGGGGAGACACGTGCGTCATCGTGGGATGGCCCCCACTAGACCGACGGGTGCGGTGCCCTCAACGTTGATGAGCCTACGTTCGGTGTTGGTGGGTGCCTGCCTTTCAAGGTCGGTTGCCCTGTCTTTACACACGAGCTGCCGCAAGTCCGTTGGCCGTCCGTCCGCACGTTCAAGCTAGAGATACCCGAAAAGTACGACGGCAATAGTTGAAGGCTTACCTGTAATCTGTGCCTACCTTGGTTGCACCCAAACCTCAAGAGCCGTTAGCTTTACTTGGCAGCAACCAACCAAGTGGTCAGTGCAGCCTTGGTAGCACAGCGAGAAGTGGATGAAGAGGAGAGCGGCCAGACCGCAGCAAAGTCAGAAGAGGATCACAACAGCAGTAAGCATGGCAATGAGTGCAACCCCAAGGACACGGCAAGGAAGAAAGTGGTGCAGCGCCCAGTGTACTTCGTCAGCTCCTTGTTGCAAGGGGCTAGATCAAGGTACTCTCATGTGCAAAAGTTGATCTTTGGCCTCGTCGTGGCCTCAAGGAAACTGCGTCACTACTTCCAAGCCCATGAGATCATGGTTGTTACTCGTTTTCCGTTGCAGAGGATACTACAAACCCTGAGGATACTGGTAGAATAATGGAGTGGGCTTTGGAGTTATCCAGTTTTGGTCTGAAGTTTGAGAGCACTTCAACCATTCAAAGCAGGGTGCTGGCAGAGTTTATTGCAGAATGGACGCCAATCCCTGATGAGGAAGCAACAGAAACAACTCTCCCCGGCAAGGAATCACCCCAAGAATAGATTATGTATTTTGATGGTGCTTTTTCCCTACAAGTGCAGGAGCTAGTGTGCTTCTTGTTGCCCCCTCCGGGGAGTACCTGAAGTATGTCATCCAAATGCACTTTGCCCAGGAAGAACCCACCAACAACACAGCTGAGTATGAAGGGTTGCAGCAGAATTGGGAATCAAGAAGCTGATCATTCGAGGAGATTCACAGTTGGTGGTGAGACAAGTCAACAAGAATTATCAAAGCCCATTGATGGAAGCATATGTTGAGGAAGTAAGGAGGTTAGAGGAGCGCTTTGACGGTTTGTAAATAGAGCACGTAGCCCGTGCCGAAAACAGCATAGATGATCACCTGTCAAAGTGTGCTGCTCAGAAGCTTCCTGCGGAACCAGGAACTTTTGTTCTCCACCTCTCTCAACCCTCCGTATCACCAACCACAATGGCCCGGAAAAAGGAGAAAGTTGGACTACGTTAATCCTCTCCCGGTCGAGCCATCCTCTCCCAGCAGAGACCATACCAGAAACAACTCCTCACAGCCTGCCGGACCACCCCCTCCAGCCGGGCCTATGGACCCCGTGAACGAGGCTGGTGCTCCCGCAGCCGAGGAGGTGCCACTAGTCCTCGTTGCCGTGCCTCGGGCTCTAACTTGGGCAAGGCACATCGTCCACTTCGTCCAAACCAGAGAACTCCCCGGCGACCCAGATGATACTGAGAAAGTAGCCCGGAGGGCCAGTATGTATTAGTTTGTCGAGGACACTCTGCACGGAAGGAGGCCCAACGGCGTGAAATTGAAATGTGTATGCCAGGAGGACGGAAAGGAACTGATGGTTAAGATCCACAAAGGAATGTGTGCCTCGCACGTTGAATCAAGGGCATTAGTTCGGAAATCATTCTAGCAATGATTCTATTGGCCCACTACCCTCCAAGACGTAGTTGAGCTCGTCACGACATGTGAAGCCTGTCAGTTCCATTCCAAGAAAACACACCTGCCTGCCCAAGCTCTTCAGACAATCCCTTTGTCATGGACATTTTTGGTCTGGGGGCTCGATATCCTCGGCCCCTTCCCTCGAGCAATAGGGGGCTTTGAATTCTTTCTCGTTGCCGTCGACAAGTTTACAAAGTGGCCAGAAGTGACTGCCATGAGGAAGGTGACTGCTCAGTCAGCTATCAAGTTGTTGAAAGAATTGGTTTGTCGTTTCGGAGTTCCGGCAAGGATCATCCCTGATAACGTCACCCAATTCACGAGCCACACCTTCATGCAATATGTTCAAACCCTCAGATGCAAGATCTCATTTGCCTCTGTGGCACACCCCCGGAGCAATGGACAAGCTGAGCGGGCAAACACTGAAGTACTTCGTGGACTCAAGACAAGGACTTTCGATACGCTGCAGAAGCATGGCAGGCAGTGGATCGAGGAGCTGCCGGTAGTTCTCTGGTCCCTCAGAACGACCCCTAATCGAGCTACCGGGCAGACTCCCTTCTCCCTGGTTTAGGGGCAAAAGCAATTATCCCCACATAACTCATTTACGGGTCTCCTCGGGTGCTTGCCTATGATGAAGTAGCGCAAGATCAGCACCGGCGTGACGACGTTGTGCTACTCGAGGAGAACCGTCTCTGGGCCGCTACGCGTGCTCCACGCTATCAGCAAGCCTTGCGTCGCTATCACACCACAGGGTTTGTGCCCGGTGTCTGGAGGAAGGTGACCTTGTCCTTAGGCGCGTTCAGTCCGCCAAGGGTACACACAAGTTATCACCGAAGTGGGAAGGCCCTTACCAGGTAGTACGAGTCTCCAGACCCAGTGTAGTCTGTCTAGAGACCAGAGATGGCACACCGTTGCAAAACTCATGGAACATTGAGCATCTCCGTAAGTTCTACCCGTAAGGCGCAGAGGCTGTCGGGCCCTGCCCGGCAGCCACCCATTGTACATGGCATTGCCAAAGTTGCATGTAACCCCTTGTACAAGCCGGGGCGATGACTCCGTGCAAGAGAAAGTAAAGAACCGTTGTAGGGGGGGCCCAACTGAGATTGCATGCATGCGCGATTACACCCAGATCATTGCATAAGCATTTCATGAGCATTTGCATATGCATATAGATAGGATTGCATCCTGTAATACATTCTCATCTACATGGAGTTGCAGGTTCTTGCCGTGAACCTAGCTTCGACAAAGCATGAGAAGATTGCACGACACAGCGATCCCCGGCAAGCCAAACAGATAAGTTCACTGCTTGTCCATTAGTATTCTGCAAGCTACAACTTTGGATAAGAAAACCTCGCCTCCCTATTTGAAACTTAGGTGCTCCCATCCATGACCCAAACGCTGCTTCTGTAAGGGTGGTCATAGTGGCCTTTTGGAAAAAGGAGTTGGCAGGGGGCTGGCCCCTATGTCTGTTCCCCAGCAGACGAAGTTCTCCGGCAGACAAAGAGAGTGCCGGCAAGATATCCTACTGGGGAAAACTCGTTTATTCTATTAAAGAGGCACTTTGCCTCTGTATGGACATACACATGCACGAGTTCCCGACGATATTCATCTTTTTCATTCATATCCAGTTGTCGGCATTCTGGGAACGGGGGTCCCCAGACTTGCCTGCCTGCGGCCTGCGGCATGGCTCAGGCAGGGGCCCAGCGCGGCCCATCTTCATCAGCCCAAGCTCAAGACCCTCGTGAGGGGCCAAGCCTCACGGGGCGGACGACAGGAAGCTTCCTCAATAGCGGCCTCATCAGGCAGGCTCGCGAGGAGGCAGAGAGATCAATGCAAGGGTACCTCGCGAGGATCCCATGACGCAAGCCATGACGATCAAGGCCAGGCGGGCGCCGGCCTGCGCAGGGTCCTTGTTTCCCCTTTGGTGCAAAGGGGGCAAGCACAGGCCAAGGCATCAGGCAAAGGTTACCATTCCGGTGCAACGAGACCAAGACCAGTCGGACGGCCGGACGGAGGTCACCGTGGAGCCCAAGACGGTGTCATCACCAGTGCTTTGGCATCCGAAGACCACCTTTGGTCAGGATAACTTGTACTAGCTGTTCCCCTTCAAAATGGCCAATTGTTGGCGCCCTTCCCGCTCAATTATTTGGGGAGAGGCCCAGGGCCTCTATAAATAGAGCTAGCCACCACAGAGTAGAGGGACGGCTAGAGCTCTGGTAGAACCCTAGCAGAAAGAGAGGAAGAACCCAGTAGAGACTAAGTACAACACACCGCACCAGCTCAAGAACACCCCTCGTGAGGCTGTTCTTCCCTTGTACTGTCCATCATCCGCCCCAGAGGCAATCCACCACACCACACACCGGAGTAGGGTATTACACCACAACGGTGGCCCAAACCAGTATAAACCTCGTGTCTCTTGTGTTGTTCATCATTTTCATCTTAGTTCGCACGAGAGGATCAGACGTAGATCGGTAGGGGAGAGATCTCCGCACGCACCCCAGTGTTCGAACCTCAAGGGTCTGTGGGAACCCGAAATCCAACATTTGGCGCGCCAGGTAGGGGTGCGCCGGAATCTTTCTTCCGCTGTTCGCGTGTGATCTTCCGTCGTGTCCATGGCTGACGCTCGTCGGGCTCGCGCCGAGCGCCGGGCTGCTCGCGCCTCTCGCGCCGCCCAGATGGCGCCCGTCGGCGGCCCCCCTCGTTGCTCCCCGTCGCCCGTTGCCAACACCGCCACTCGCCCGGCAGGGAACGAGCAGCAGGCCTGGTCCCAGCATCCTTCGGTGCGGCGGGATGGCCGCACCGCCACCCCGTCGCTGACTCCAGCTGGCTCGTCGTCCAACACTCGTCGCGCAACCATGGATGTGCATGCCTCACTTCTCTTGGCGCGGGAGCTCCTGCACTATCGCCCCGTCGATGACCTCTACGAGGACTGGCTCGCCTGCATCACCGAGCTCGTCAGTGCCGCAGGGGGCTCCCCCTTGCGGTCCCTCTCACTGCCTCACCCTCCGTCCCATGCAGGGGGCGAGGATCAGGAGGCGCCTCCGCCGCCTCCTCCCCAAGAAGGTGCCTTGGCTCCAAGGCGCGCAGCCCCAGGGCGGGACCCTCCATGTCTGGCGCCTGCGTGGCAAGAAGGTTGCTGCCAAGAGATCCCACATCCCCGGGAAGGTGGTCGCGCGCTCCCAGAACCGGCGCGCCAAGATCGCGCCCCAGCGCCTCCAAGACAATACCCCGCGCTGCTCCTAGTGGGGGCGCATGGTGACCCGCAAGAACATGTTCAGCACCAGCAAAGGGGGCCGGTGGCCACGGAGGGCTGCCTCGCCTTCACCCCCGAGCTGGGCATCGTAGCCGCCAACGGAGACGAAAGGGTCATGGCGAATTGTTTCGCCATGGCGCTCAAGGACGGCGCCCGCACCTGGCTCCTGCACCTGGCTCCTGGCATGATCTCCTCCTAGAGCGAGATGCGCACCCGCTTCATCGCCAACTTCCAGGGCACTCGCGACCGGCCCCCTGCCATGAGCGACCTGCGCCACATCAAGCAACAGCCAGGAGAAACCCTGCAGAAGTACATCCAGTGCTTCAACTACGCTCGCCTCAAGATCCCCAAGGTAACTGAAGAAGCTATCATCTCAGCCTTCTCCGACGGCGTGCGCGATGTCAAGATGAAGGAAGAACTAGAAATCCATGAAGACCTGTGCACATCCCTAGAGCTGTTCAACTTGGCGACCAAGTGCGCCAGGGCTGAGGAAGGGCGTCTCTCCCTCCTCGAGGTCCTGGCAGCCGAACCGGAAGAAAAGAAGCTCAATGCCAAAGACGTGAAGCGCAAGGGGGCTGCCGTGCTAGCAGCGGAACTGGACACCAAGTGAGGCAGGGATCAGCCTGAGTCATCCAAGGGCGGACGGTACTACGTGTACCACGACCTCCACACCCACAACACCAACGAATGTCAAGAGCTCAGAGCCGTGCGAGATGGGTGACCGCCCTCGCGAGGACCGCTGGCAGGACCAGACTCGCGAGGGAGGCTGCAGGGACTAGACTCGTGAGGGCCACCCGCACGGCAACGCAGGCCTCCCTCCTCTGCCACCTCCACCAAGGACGAACGAAGACCAACACCAAGGCGATGGGGCTGGGGGCTTCCAAGAGCCGCATGCAATTGCTTGCATCTTGGGTGCGCCCAGGCCACGCGTAGTTGAAGCGCTGGATGAACGCATCTTCAAGCAGTTTGCTCGCGAGGTGAACGCAGTCCTTCCCAAGATTGAGGCCACGCGCCCTCTCAGGTGGTCTACGTGCGCGATCACGTTCAGTTCTGCAGACCAGCTCAAGTGTGCGGCAACGGCCGGAGTCCTCCCGATGCTTTGCTCCCAGTCATCAGCAACATGCAGGACACCAGGACCCTCATCGATGGCGGGGCAGGACTCAACGTCCTATCCGTCGAGACGTTTGACAATCTCCAAGTGCCGTACGACCAGCTTCAGGCGACCAAGCCTTTCTCAGGAGTCACGCATGGTTCCACTATTCCAATTGGGCAGGTTCGCCTTCCGGTCACCTTCGGGCAATGCAACAACTACCGCACCGAGCTCATCGACTTCGACGTCGCTCACATCCGCCTGTCGTACAACGCCATCCTCAGGTACACAGCCCTAGCCAAGTTTATGGCAGTGACTCACCATGGTTACAATGTCCTCAAGATGCCAGGGAGCGGTGGAGTCATCACCGTACCCTGCAAAGAAAGGGACACAGTGTGCTCGCTTGAGCGTGCGTTCCAAGCCGCAGCAATCGAAGACCCAGATCACAAGAGCGGGAGGCCCCCCGAGGCGACCCTCAAGAAGAAGAAGACCTCACCTAGCCCGAGCCACAAGGAGGCAGGTACCTCCGGAGGTATTGCGTCAGGATGCATGCCCGATCAGGGAGCGCCACCCTCTCACGCATAGGAAGGCGCGCCCGGCGCCCTCCTCAGGCAGGGCTCGGGGGCTCTATCTTGGAGAGCCGCCGACCATGCCAAGGTCGCGGGGGAGGCGCTCGGGCACCACTTGGAAGGGTGCTTTCAAGCATGCTTCCCTCAGGAAGGAACAAGTCAAAGGCGACCAAACCCTTAGGAATTCATCGCAAGGAACACCCATGAGCTACAAGAGTCCAGAGTCATGCGCGGCAGCTACCGCTTACCTGCCGTGGCCCCACGTCCAGGCGAGGATGGAGGAGTGCGCGTCTGCATCGACGTACCAGGGCTCAACCGAGCTGCGTCCCAGGAGCGCCTATGGCCTTCGGGTGTGGGGCGCTGCGAAGGACCACCTCACAGCTACGTTCGCATGCCCTTCGACCTACCGAGCGCAGTCGCCGCACATCAGCGCCTGTTGAGGAGCATTCTGGAGGCTCAGGAGGTCAGGCATCGCGCGGTCCTGGCGAAGGTGGCGATGGTCCCCGAAGACCTGCACGTGCCACCGGAGCCTCCCAAGGCCCCTGGGCCTGGGGGCTCATGAGGGCCGACGTGTTCACCGCGCATCGCTCACTTCCTCAGCATCACTTCATCTTCAACAACACCAGGTGACATCTTTCATTGTTCTACTTTCAGCTGGGAGTGCCCACAGGGCTGCACCATTCCCAGGCCGCGTGGGTCCGTCCCCGCGGCATGTATCCATTTTGGTTATGCTCTTTATTTACCTTGTCGGGGGCGCGCCTCGGGCTGCATCATCCCCACGCCGCTCGGGCCCGACCCAGCGGCGGTTGCTTATACCCGCGCTTGCTTGAAATTGGATTTCCTCCTATGTGCTTAACATACATGACCTAATTACCTGCTTGATCGACGCCTATCTAAAGAGCCGCTCGCTCTGGCACGGCGCGTGCGCACGGGTCCGTCCCTGCAGCGTTGATAAACCTGAGTGGTCGAGCTCTGGGCGCGGCAGCCCCGCACGGCGCCACCTCACCAGGCCCTGAGTGCCCTGACCGCTCCCTTGGAGTGACCATATGTTGGCCGGCGACCATAACAATAGGTCTTGTTTCTCTTCATGATTGGTGTGCAGGACCTACTCTAGGAGCAACGCTGGGGACATCACGAGCTGCCTCTCCCTCTCTCCGGCACGGACTGCTTGCACGTTAAAAGGGGGGTACCTGAGCATCGCGACTCATGGGCTCCTACTAGCTCTCCAGCCCTCACCCTCTGGCCTTGACCCACGGCATCGCGACCTGTCATACCAGCGGCGGCTGAGCTCGCTCGAGGGCCTGGACCTGAGGACGTAGAGCGTTAAGGAAAGTGCGGGGGAGTGGGAAGAAGCTTGCAAGGGCCTAACCCAGCAGTACCTCGGCCACCGCCTGTCGAGCCGGGCGCCTCTTCGAGGAACTACGTCAGACGCACAAGATAAGTCGCGCCCTCTCAAGAGCTAGACCAATGCAACGCTAAATCCCCGCCCAGTGCAACTCTGTCACAGCGATGCTACCTTCCTTTCTCACCCAGCCAAGATTGCTTGAGCGCTAAAGGGGACCTCTCGAGCATCGCGACTCGGGGGCTCTTACAGGACCTCGGGCCGCTCACCTTCTGGCCTTGACCACGACATCGCAACCTGGCATACCAGCGATGACTGAAGCTTGCCTGGGGACTGGGACCTGTCAGCGTAGAGCGCCAAGTCCTCGTGAGGATAGAAAGGGGGAGCTTAGCCGGAACAGAACAGACACCTCACGCCAATTCATATTAAGGATATAATATTTACAAATGGCACGGCAGACGCCTTACATACCCCCGCGGGGTGTTGCTTTAATTCCTCGCAGGGAACAAAAGGTGCTAACCCTAAGGGACACTACTTGCTAGCACCTCCCCAAGCGACGCCATCATCAACAGTGGGCTGCATAGTGACGGCGCCAATCCCATCCAGATCAGTGGCGTCGGCAGCCTGATGCAGCTGCCCCACTCCGAGCGCGGCGTGAGCTCAAAGGCTCGTAGCTGTCATCGCTCGTCTCCGGGGTCGCAAGGAGTTCGGGGGAGCAGCTGTAGCCATCAGTCCCTCCGCTGCTGCCTGAGGAGCTGCAGGAGGACCAACGGGCGGGGCTAGTCCTTGCCAGTTCGTCACCCCTGCCGCTTCCCTTAGGGCAGCAATCCAGCCAGTGTCCCGCAGCATCAACGACATTGAAGAACATCGAGGAGGCGCCGTCGTATTCAAGATGGATCGCCAAGGCGCCGTCCGCGTGACAGACCCGGGCAATCTCACCCCAGCCCCGGGTCATGAAGACCTTGCCTGGAGCGACGACCGCGACCTCCGCTCCGGTTGCAGGGGTTCCACAGTCGGCGTGCTGCAGCCAGAGCTCCAGGGCCCCGCTCGGCAGCATCTCGAAGGCGAAGGAGGGAGGAAAGCGAGAAAGGGGATCTAGGGAAAGACCGACGAGAGCAGGGCAAGTAAGCCTGGCCCGGGCACCCCTTTTTGTCAGTCGTGAAGTTGCCGAGGCGTCGTGGGAAGTGCAGACGCCCACGTTCAATCAACCACCACGCGGCACCCAAGGCCGCCGGCTGTTAGGGCCCGCGGCGCTTCATGCTTGCCCCTTCGCTTCTCTGCTAAGCCAAGCCCGCGCATGCCTTGGGCCCGGGGCTACTGTCGGCGTTCTGGGAACGGGGGTCCCCAGACTTGCCTTCCTGCGGCCTGCGGCGTAGCTCAGGCAGGGGCCCAGTGCGGCCCATCTTCATCAGCCCAAGCTCAAGACCGTCGCGAGGGGCCAAGCCTCGCGGGGCGGACGACAGGAAGCTTCCTCAAGAGCGGCCTCATCAGGCAGGCTCGCGAGGAGGCGGAGAGATCAATGCAAGGGTACCTCGCGAGGATCCCATGACGCAAGCCATGACGATCAAGGCCAGGCGGGTGCCAGGCAGGCGACGGCCTGCGCAGGGTCCTTGTTTCCCCTTTGGTGCAAAGGGGCAAGCACAGGCCAAGGCATCAGGCAAAGGTTACCATTCCGGTGCAACGAGACTAAGACCAGCCTGACGGCCGGACGGAGGTCACCGTGGAGCCGAAGACGGCGTCATCACCAGTGCTTTTGGCAGCTGTCGTGGAATTGTCATGGCAGATGTCCTTAGTGTCAGGACTTAGTCGCGAGGACAACGCATCTATGTGGTAGCTTGAGAGGGGTTGAGCGGGACGAGAGACGCGATGTTTTACCCAGGTTCGGCCCCTCAAGGTGGAGGTAAAAGCCTACATCCTACTTCATTTATATTGATGATGATGATCACGGTTACAAGAGTGCTCTATCTTGAGAGCTATTGTCTAAACCTAACTTGTCCAACTTGTGGAACTTGTGAATCTTGTCCCTCTTGGGGTGCCCTGCCCCTCCTTATATATCTTGAAGGGGCGGGTTACATGTGGAGTCCAACTCGGACTTCAACTTAAACTATTTTGACTTCCCTTCCTGGGCTTCTTAACGTCTGCCGGTTTTAACATTGGTCTGCCGGTTTAACATTGTTCTACCGGTTTAACATTGTCTGCCGGTTTAACATTGTCTGCCGGTTTAACACCAGCCGGTTTACCGTCTGTCTCAGCCATCTATCATGACTCTCTGTCTTAACTCTCCGCTGGTTTACCATCTGCCGGTTTACGAAGTCCCAGCCGGTTTAACATTCCAGCCAGGTCATACCGCGGGGTATATCCCCGACAGCAGCCGAAGACCACCTTTGGTCAGGATAACTTGTACTAGATGTTCCCCTTCAAAATGGCCAATTGTTGGCACCCTTCCCGCTCAATTATTTGGGGAGAGGCCTAGGGCCTCTATAAATAGAGCTAGCCACCACAGAGTAGAGGGACGGCTAGAGATCTAGTAGAACCCTAGCAGAAAGAGAGGAAGAACCCAGTAGAGACTAACTAGAACACACCGCACCAGCTCAAGAACACCCCTCGCGAGGCTGTTCTTCGCTTGTACTGTCCATCATCAGCCCCAGAGGCAATCCACCACACCACACACTGGAGTAGGGTATTACACCACAATGGTGGCCCAAACCAGTATAAACCTCGTGTCTCTTGTGTTGTTCATCATTTTCATCTTAGTTCGCACGAGAGGATCGGACGTAGATCGGCAGGGGAGAGATCTCTGCACGCACCCCAGTGTTTGAACCTCAAGGGTCTGTCGGAGCCCGAAATCCGACAGCACTTGGAAGTACAAGCATTACAGAATACAAAGATGCACTCGAGAGATTACATTATTTGAATTAAAATTTGGCAGTTGCCTATAGGTTTAAGGTTGAAAAATGATAAGTACTCCGTGATGCCCTTTCTTGTCCCTCTCCTCCTAGGTGCAACCGTCGAAGGCGAGGAGGGCAAAAGGAGCACCAAGACGAAGGCCCGGCCAGCTATAATCGGGCTCCAGGAGAGGTAGCCCGGTGGAAGCGAAAGCGCGAGGAACGCCTCGATGGTGAGCACGGCGGAAGGCGACACCTTAAACCACCGTCACCAAGGCCAACAGGACTCGGCTGGGCTAACAAAGCTACAGCCCGAGAGGAAGCCTGCCGGGGTCCAGCTCGAAGACTGTTGGAGGAGCCCGGCAGCACCATCCACACCTCTGCATCCATCTCCCGTGGGGCGAGGAGAACCCGCGGGCCACGTTCCAAGTTCTTCCACGACATCGCGCACCACGCGCGGGGGAATAGGAAACCGCCCCCAAAATCAAGACTAGTGAAGAAGCAAAGAAAAACCTCAAGGGGCCAACCCCTTCAACAATTCTACCAATGCACTTATTAGGCCCTACCCTGATGATGCTCAGTAGCACGTTCGGGGCAGGCCTGGGGGCTTCTTTCGGTGCAACAAACCCTGGGTATGTTGCCCAACTGTGCACAGGCACAAGATCAAGACTAAAGCATCTTCTCAAGATAGCAATTGAAGTCCCAAGAGATTTGAAGAAACTGTATGCAACCAAGGAGGACCAAGGATGGGTCAGAGAACAAGATATCTGTGAGGAAAAAGCCTCCCCCGCCGGGCAGGCTAGCCCGACAAGGGGCCAGGCCACCACCTGAAGCAAGCAACCAAGACTCCTCAGCAGCGCCTGCTAGGGCTTGCAGGGCCTGAACCACCCCACCAACCGCGCAAGTACGACCCACGTCGTCAATCAATGCGGTGTCAAGCGACAAGGTGATTAAGTGGCAGCATTCGCCACATGGCAGCTATCTCCTACAGAAGAAACCCATAGGTGACACCCGTCCAGCGACGTGTGAAGAGAATAGATGCAAAGCTAGCGAGATAAGCCCGACAGGCCTTGCCGGGCAACTAGTGATGTGACACTGAGCGGTGCATTTAATGCACCCTGTCAACCCGCAGAGTTAGGTATGATAGCACTATTTGCTATCATATTAGTGGGTAATGACTGTTTTGCCACTGTGGTGACCACTTAATCTATAAGAGGAGGCCCATGGCAATCGTAGGAGGGGGTTAGAGGGTTGGAAACTTGACAAACCCAATCTGCCATACGCTTGTGGTCACCGTAGCCCTAAGGTAGGCCTTGCCGGGCAAGTGTACCAAACACCACCACGTCAATTTCCACCATCCACCAAAGCAGGAATAGGGTCTTACACCTCGCGGTGGCCCAAACCTGGGTAAATTGCTTGTGTGCTCTCTGTCGTGCTGCCGCGCGCTGGTCTGCTCTTTGTGCAACGCGACGTCCCCCGCCAAACTAGCAAGGGAACGCCCGGTCCCATAGGTGGCCACGGATATCTCACGACAAACTCATAACTCAAATATTCACCTCAACGACCAGATCGTAGAAACTTTATTTTCTTGTTACGATGATTTCCACTTCACTCTAAAATTCTTTGAACTTTTCAAATGTTTCAGACTTATGTTTTATTAAGTAGATATAACCACATCTACTCAAATCATCTGTGAAGGTCTGAAAATAACGATACCCGACGCGAGCCACAACACTCATCGGACCGCATACATCATTATGTATTATTTCCAATTAGTCAGTTGCTCGCTCCATAGTTCCGGAGAACGGAGTCTTAGTCATCTTGCCCATGAGGCATGGTTCACAAGCATCAAGTGATTCCAAAAGCCCATCAGCATGGAGTTTCTTCATGCACTTTACACCAATATGACCTAAACGATAGTGCCACAAATAAGTTGCACTATCATTATTAACTTTGCATCTTTTGGCTTCAATATTATGAATATTTTTATCACTACAATCAAGATCCAACAAAAATGGACCACTCATCAAGGGTCTCTGATTTAAATAGAACAACCATTATTCTCTGTTTTAAATGAATAACAGTCTCGCATCAAACAAGATCCAGATATAATGTTCATGCTCAACTTTGGCACCAAATAACAATTATTCAGGTCTAAAACTAATCCTGACAGTAGAAGTAGAGGTAGCGTGCCGCGGCGATCGCATTGAATTTTGAACCATTTCCCACGCGCATCGTCACCTCATCCTTAGCCAATCTTCGTTTAATCCGTAGCCCCTGTTTCGAGTTACAAATATAAGCAACAGAACCAGTATCAAATACCCAGGTGCTACAAATATTAGTAAGGTACACATCAATAACATGTATATCAAATATACCTTTTACTTTGCCATCCTTCTTATCCGCCAAATACTTGGGGCAGTTCCGCTTCCAGTGACCAGTCCCTTTGCAGTAGAAGCACTCAATTTCAGGCTTATGTCCAGACTTGGGCTTCTTCCCTTGAGCAGCAACTTGCTTGTTCTTCTTCTTGAAGTTCCCCTTCTTCCCTTTTCCCTTTTTTCTTGAAACTAGTGGTCTTGTTAACCATCAACACTTGATGCTCCTTCTTGATTTCTACCTCCGCAGCCTTTAGCATCGTGAAGATCTTGGGAATTGTCTTTTCCAAACCTTGCATATTATAGTTCATCATGAAGCCTTTATAGCTTGGTGGCAGTGATTGAAGAACTCTGTCAATGACACTATCATCAGGAAGATTAACTCCCAGCTAAGTCAAGTGGTTATGATACCTAGACATTTTGAGTATATGTTCACTGACAGAACTATTCTCCTCCATCTTGCAGCTATAGAACTTGTTGGAGACTTCATATGTCTCAACTTGGGCATTTGCTTGAAGTATTAACTTCAACTCCTAGAATATCTCATATGCTCCATGATGTTCAAAACATCTTTGAAGTCCCGATTCTAAGCCATAAAGCATGGCACACTAAACTATCGAGTGGTCATCAACTTTGCTTTGCCAGACGTTCAAAATGTCCAGAGTTGCTCCTGCAGCGGGTCTTGCACCTAGTGGTGCTTCCTAGACATAATTATTCTATGCAGCAATGAGGATAATCGTCAAGTTACGGACCCAGTCTGTGTAGTTGCTACCATCATGTTTCAACTTAGCTTTCTCTAGGAACGCATTAAAATTCAAGGGAATGGTAGCACGGGCCATTGATCTACAACAACATATATATGCAAAAACTATCAGGTACTAAGTTTAGGATAAAATGAAAGTTCAGTTAGTCATATTACTTAAGAACTCCCACTTAGACAGACATCCCTCTAGTCTTCTAAATGATCATGTGATCCATATCAACTAAACCATGTCCGATCATCACGTGAGATGGAGTAGTTTTCAATGGTGAACATCACTATGTTGATCATATCTACTATATGATTCAAGTTCAACCTTTTGGTCTCAGTGTTCCAAGGCCATATATGCATATGCTAGGCTTGTCAAGTTTAACCCGAGTATTCTCCACGTGCAAAACTGGCTTGCACCTATTGTATGTGAACATAGAGCTTATCACACCCGATCATCACGTGGTGTCTCGGCACGACGCACTGTAGCAACGGTGCATACTCAGGGAGAACACTTGTACCTTGAAATTTTGTGAGGGATCATCTTGTAATGCTACCATCGTACTAAGCAAAATAAGATGCATAAAGGATAAACATCACATGCAATCAAAATATGTGACATGATATGGCCATCATCATCTTGTGCCTTTGATCTCCATCTCCAAAGTACCGTCATGATCTCCATCGTCACCGGCTTGACACCTTGATCTCCATCATAGCATCGTTGTCGTCTCGCCAACTATTGCTTCTACAACTATTGCTACTGTTTAGTGATAAATAAAGCAATTACATGGCGATTGCATTTCATACAATAAAGCGACAACCATAAGGCTCATGCCTGTTGTCGATAACTTTTACAAAACATGATCATCTCATACAACAATTTATATCTCATCACATCTTGACCATATCACATCACAACATGCCCTGCAAAAACAAGTTAGACGTCCTCTACTTTGTGGTTGCAAGTTTTACGTGGCTGCTACGTGCTTCTAGCAAGAACAGTTCTTACCTACGCATCAAAACCACAATGATTTTTCATCAAGTGTGCTGTTTTAACCTTCAACAAGGACCGACCGTAGCCAAACTCGATTTAACTAAAGTTGGAGAAATAGACAACCGCCAGCCACCTATGTGCAAAGCACGTCGGTAGAACCAGTCTCATGAATGCGGTCATGTAATGTGTGTCTGGGCGCTTCATCCAACAATATCGCCGAATCAAAGTAAGACGTTGGTGGTAAGCAGTATGACTATTATTGCCCACAACTCTTTGTGTTCTACTCATGCATATCATCTACGCATAGACCTGGCTCTGATACCACTGTTGGGAACATAGCATGCAATTTCAAAAAAAAATCCTATGATCACACAAGATCTATCTAGGAGATGCATAGCAACGACACGGGGAGAGTGAGTCCACGTACCCTCGTAGACCGTAAGCGGAAGCATTATGTTAACGCGGTTGATGTAGTCGAACGTCTTCACGATCCAACTAATCCAAGTACCAAATGTATGACACCTCTGTGTTCAGCACACGTTCAGCTTGATGACATCCCTCGAACTCTTGATCCAGTAGAGGGTCGAGGGAGAGTTCCGTTAGCACAACGGTGTGGTGACGGTGATGGTGATGTGATCCGCGTAGGGCTTCGCCTAAGCACTACGATACTATGACCAGAGGAGTAAACTGTGGAGGGGGCACCGCAGATGGATAAGAGAATTCTTGGTGTGCCTTTGGGGTGCCCCCCACCCCCGTATATAAAGGAGGGTGGCCACCCCTTGCGGCCCTCCTCTCTCTCCACTAAGGCCCACTAAGGCCCATTATTTCCCCCGGGGGGTTCCGGCAACCGCTCGGTACTCCGGTAAAATATCCGAATCACTCGGAACCATTCTGATGTCCGAATATAACGTTCCAATATATGAATCTTTACCTCTCGAGAATTTCGAGACTCCTCGTCATGTCCGTGATCTCATCCGGGAATCTGAACAAACTTCGGTCACCAAAACACATAACTCATAATACAAATCGTCATCGAACGTTAATCGTGCGGACCCTACGGGTTCGAGAACTATGTATACATGACCGAGACACATCTCCTGTCAATAACCAATAGCAGAACCTGGATGCTCATATTGGTTCCTACATATTCTATGAAGATCTTTATCGGTCAAACTGCATAACGATATACTTTGTTCCCTTTGTCATTGGTATGTTACTTGCCCGAGATTCGATCGTCCGTATCATCATACCTAGTTCAATCTCGTTACCAGCAAGTCTCTTTACTCGTTCCACACTGCATCATCCCGCAACTAACTCATCATTACGGAAAGGGCCCAGAGATACCTCTCCGATACACGGAGTGACAAATCCTAATCTTCATCAATGCCAACTCAACAAACACCTTCGGAGACACCTGTAGAGCATCTTTATAATCACCCAGTTACGTTGTGACGTTTGATAGCACACATGGTGTTCCTCCGGTATTCGGGAGTTGCATAATCTCACAGTCAGTGGAATATGTATAAGTCATGAAGAAAGCAATAGCAATAAAACTAAACGATCATAATGCTAAGCTAATGGATGGGTCTTGTCCATCACATCATTCTCTAATGATGTGATCCCATTCATCAAATGACAACACATGTAAATGGTCAGGAAACCTGACCATCTTTGATTAACGATTTAGTCAACTAGAGGCATACTAGGGACACTCTGTTTGTCTATGTATTCACACATGTACTAAGTTTCCGGTTAATACAATTCTAGCATGAATAATAAACATTTATCATGATATAACGAAATATAAATAACAACTTTATTATTCCCTCTAGGGCATATTTCCTTTAGCCCGACCTAGGGAGCCCGCCCGCTCCTCATGCTCGAACCTCAGGAGGGGTGCTGGACCAAGGAGTTCAGGGCGTATTTGCTCCAGGGCAACTTTCCAGAGAAGGAGGAGGGCGCCGAATGCGTGCCCCAATGACGTCTCCCTATGGTGCATCTTGTGACGCCCCGAGACCGATGTGCCAGGTGTCCTCCGCTTATTTGCTGTTGTTGGCTTGTCATTTGCTTGCGTGTTGCATCCTGTCATGTCATCATGTGCATTGCATCATCATGTTTTAAAACTTGCATTCGTCCGGGTTCTCCGAGTTCTCTCCGTTGTCCGTTCTGAGCCCAACCACACTTGCACGCGCCCGCGGCATGTCCGAAATAGTATTTTATAAGTGGCAGGGAAATATTCTCAGTTTGGGTTGAAAGTTGGTGTGTGGTCTTATTTTAGTGTAGGAAGACCGCCTGTCAAATTTCATCGCATTTGGAGTCCGTTTGATAGCCCAACCGTTAACTATAGCGACAATATAGTCGGTCTATCGTCGGACGATTCCGGTCTCCGGAAACGGTTGTCGGGTTGCATTCCTCCTCTCTCTTCTCAGTCCAACCACACACTTGACCTCGTTAGCCTAAACCCTCTTTGCACAGTGCATCCACCCCTCACGCGTGTCCGAAAGCTTCCCGGACCCAACTCAGGCATTCATGACCGTTGGAGCCGGATCATCCCCGAACATCCCTAAATCATCATCGGTTTCTCGTTGGACTCTCCTAAGCATTTTATCTCGACCATTCGATCTAAATCCGAGGGTCCTTTTAGCCCCTAGTCTAGCCAGCCTACCTATTTAAATAGTCTAACCCGAGTTTGTAGGGGAGATGTCCCATCCATCCTTCCCATCTGCCGCCACCCGACCAACTCCCCTCTTCCTCGGGATCTCCCTCGCTCCAAATCAGTAGCCATCACTTTCCCCTCCTCTATTTTGGCACCGAACCAACCAGTCACTCCTCTCGATCCACCTACCAGTAGTGCCTGTTCTCCCATCACCCTCAGGCTCCCACCTCCGGATCGAGCAGGAGGCTCGATGGCGAGCTCCCAAAGCCCACCATGCCAAGCGCCTCGTCCAGGGACTCTGCACCATTCCCCTCATTTCTCCCTTGTCTCTCTTCCCTCCCTCCTGTGCTGATCTACCTTCCCGTCTCTCTCCTCTCGCAGCAATCAGCATGTAACACCCCGGATGTAACTTGCCCAATTTGTACTCCAACTCTTGCCGAGTTCTCCAAGTGTGAATTTTGGCTCGATGAGGTTCTTTATCTTGGTCATATCATCTCTGCCAAGGGCATTGCCGTGAATCCTGAGAAGGTGTCTGCAATTGTGAATTGGGAACCTCCTCAGAACGTGAAGCAACTCCGCAGTTTTCTCGGTCTCGCAAGCTATTGCAGAAGATTCGTTGGAAACTTTTCTAAGATTGCGAAGCCTCTCTCAAATCTTCTTCAGAAGCACGTCAAGTACGTTTGGTCTCCAGAGTGTGATATTGCTTTCAACACTTTGAAAGAGAAATTGATCACTGCTCCAGTTCTGACTCCGCCTGATGAATCCAAGCCGTACGAGGTCTTTTGTGATGCCTCTCTCCAAGGTCTTGGCGCAGTTTTGATGCAAGAGAAGAAAGTTGTTGCTTATACCTCTCGCCAGTTGAAGCCTAATGAGAAGAACTACCCCACTCATGATCTCGAGTTAGCGGCAGTTGTGCATGCTCTTTTGACTTGGAGACATCTTCTGTTGGGAAGAAAAGTGGACATTTTCACTGATCACAAGAGTCTCAAGTACATCTTCACTCAGCCTAATCTCAACCTCAGGCAAACTCGTTGGGTCGAAATGATTCAAGACTATAATCCGAGTATTGAGTATACTCCAGGAAAGGCCAATGTGATTGCTGACGCTTTGAGCAGAAAGGCCTACTGCAACAGTCTGATTCTCAAGCCTTATCAACCCGAGCTTTGTGAAGCTTTCCGCAAACTTAATCTGCAAGTTGTTCCTCAAGGTCTCCTCGCCAACCTTCAAGTCTCTCCTACCTTAGAAGACCATATTCACCAAGCCCAACTTCTTGATGCTATGGTGAAAAAGGTGAAGATTGGGATGGCCAAGAGTCAGTCCAAGTACAAGTTCTACCGCCTTGATGACAAGGACACTCTCTTCTTCGAGGATCGTATTGTTGTGCCCAAAGGTGAACTTCGTAAAGTGATCATGAACGAGGCTCACAATTCTCTCCCCTCCATCCACCCTAGGAGCACGAAGATGTATCAGGACCTCAAGCACGCTTATTGGTGGACTCGAATGAAGCGCGAGATCGCTCAGTTCGTGAATGAATGTGATGTCTGCAGAAGAGTGAAGGCAGAACACCAAAAGCCAGCAGGTCTCCTCCAACCTCTTGCCATTCCAGAATGGAAGTTTGACCACATTGAAATGGACTTCGTGACTGGGTTTCCAAAGTCCAAGCTTGGCAATGATGCTATATTCATTGTCATCGACAAACTCACCAAAGTGGCTCACTTTCTGCCTATCAAAGAGTCGATCACTGCAGCTCAATTGGCGGAACTCTATACCTCTCGCATTGTCTCTCTGCACGGTATTCCTCAAGTGATATCTTCAGACCGTGGCAGCATCTTTACCTCCAAGTTTTGGGATTCTTTCCAGAAGGCCATGGGCACCAACATCCGCTTCAACACTGCTTTCCATCCTCAAACAAGCGGTCAAGTCGAGCGTGTCAACCAGATTCTTGAAGATATGCTCAGGGCTTGTGTGATCTCCTTCGGCATGAAGTGGGAGGATTGTCTTCCTTATGCTGAATTCTCCTATAACAACAGTTTTCAAGCAAGTTCGGGCAAGGCCCCATTTGAAATTCTGTATGGCAGGAAGTGCCGTACCCCTCTCAACTGGTCTGAAACCGGTGAACGTAAGCTTTTGGGTAATGACTTAATCACAGAAGCAGAAGAAATGTGCAAAGTCATTCATGATAACCTCAAAGCTGCCCAATCCCGCCAGAAGAGCTACTATGATAGCAAGCACCGTGATTTGGCTTTCGAGATCGGAGATCATGTTTACCTCCGCGTCTCTCCTATGAAAGGTACTCGCCGCTTCGGTATCAAAGGGAAGCTTGCCCCTAGATACGTGGGACCTTTCAAGATTGTCAGCAAGAGAGACGACCTCGCCTATCAACTCGAGCTTCCTTCAAACTTTGCAAATATTCATGACGTGTTCCATGTCTCTCAGCTTTGGAAGTGCTTCAAGACTCCTGACCGCACCGTCAACTTCGAGGACATTGAGATCCAAGAAGATCTCTCTTATCATGAGCACCCAGTTGCTATTCTTGAAGAGACTGAACGCAAGACTCGCAAGAAGTCAATCAAATTTCTCAAATTCAAGTGGTCACACCATTCCGACCGTGAAGCTACCTGGGAACGCGAGGATCACCTCCCTTCTGAGTACCCGGAGTTCTTTCAGTCCTAGATCTCGGGACGAGATCTTTTCGTAGTGGTGGAGTGTTGTAACACCCCGGATGTAACTTGCCCAATTTGTACTCCAACTCTTGCCTCCGGCGTTAAGTTATATTTATTTCTCGGGTTTGGGTCTTTGTCTCCGTGTGTTGTTTTCATTTTCATGCATCTCATATCATGTCATCATGTGCATTGCATTTGCATACGTGTTCATCTCATGCATCCAAGCAATTTCCCCGTTGTCCATTTTGCATTCCGGCGCTTCGTTCTCCTCCGGTGGTCATTTCTACCTTTCTTTCGTGTGTGGGGATTAAACATTTCCGGATTGGACCGAGACTTACCAAGCGGCCTTGGTTTACTACCGGTAGACCGCCTGTCAAGTTTCGTATCATTTGGACTTCGTTTGATACTCCAACGGTTAACCGAGGGACCGAAATGGCCTCGTGTGTGTTGCAGCCCAACATACCTCCAATTTGGCCCAAAACCCACCAAACTCTGCTCCATGTCCTAGAGCGTTCGATCACGATCGTGTGGCCGAAAACCGCACCTCATTTGGACTCTCCTAGCTCCACTTATGCCTATAAATACACCCCCCTTCGTTTTCGAATCTCTCTCTTCCCGAAACCCTAGTCTAAAAAAAACAGATCCCCGCACCGACGGACATGTCCGGAGCCTAGCCGGACATGTCCGCCGCGCCCCCTCAGCCTACCAGACGCTGCCACGTGGGCAGCGCCAACCACCGCCGCCGATCCGGGCCCCCACGAGCCCGTACGCGCTCCGCCGCCCAACGGTGCTCGACCCCGCCGCCTCTCCCAGCTCCGGCGGCCGGAGCTCACGCGCCGCCGCTGCGCGCCATCACGGGCCAGAGCCGCCGCCGCCATCAGCCGCCTCGCGCCGCCCCCGCCGCCGCCGCAACGCCGCCCGGCCCCTTCCTCTCCCCGGCCGGCCCCCTCCTCTACTCCGACGACCAGAGCACCGGCCGGATCCGGCGAAGTCTCCATCACCGGTGAGCTTCAAGTTCATCTCCGGTGAGCCTCGGATTCCGTGCGTGAACAGTGATTCCAGATCTAGATCCAAAAATATCTCCTCACGGTTGACTTTTCCCTCTCCCCCTCAATTTTTGTGCATACTTTGACCGGTGATATCTCCGCATCCGTAGGTCCGATTTGGACATATAGTATATCAAAATGTTCGTCTCGACGAGTACATCATTTCATTCCATTGCATCATTTTCATTTGAGCTCATCTTGATGCCCAAAATACTGTTAGAAGGGGGCTTCGTGAGGTAATTGTCAGATCTGCTAGTTCATCTTAGACTTTTGTCATTTTTGCCATGATTATTGTGTGCATGCTATGCCTGTGAGTCCTTCATATGTTTTGTTAAGCATTTCGTCTTCTTTCCAGAGGTGCAACCCATGCATTTTTAGGATGTATGTGGTGACTTGTGAGGCACCCGGTAAATCTGTTTTCAGAGACTTGGTTGATTTCACTAAGTCTGGGATTATTTAGTTCATGATGCCATATGTTCAGCTTGTTTCCTAGTGATCCGTGCCTCTTTTGAGGATGATCAGTAAAGGAGTTTTGTTAATCATTCTATTCTCTACCCATACATGTCTTTTTTTGCAATTATGGAGCATCCTAGCTTGAGTCAATCGAGCTCTACTTTTGCTTCGTGGTGAATCTAGGCAGATCGTCAACTCGTTTGCGATTTTGCCGATGCTATTGTAGTTGATCCGTGCATGCTATGCCTTTGTTCTTGCCATATCTAGTTGTATTTTGTGCCTTCTTAATGGACGTATGCTTGCCTTGCCATGACTTGCACCGTAGTGAGTGCATCGAGCTCGTCTACATGCCTTCGTGAGTTATATTTCAGCATGTCTCAGTTTTCACTAAGTCTGGAAACTGATTGTGTTTTAGCTATGTTCGTGTGCCCGTTAGTATATTTTGTGATCCCTTTTGGCCCCAGGTCACTTAGGGACTTTTGTTAAGCTTGTTGAGTAGCTCCATGCCATGTTATTATTTGTCTTAATCAGGTCATGTATCATGTTGTTTTGCTGCTCCGAAGAGGGCTTCGTGATCTGAAATTTCAGACAAGTATTAATTTCACTAAGTCTGGAATCTATTTTGCTTTTGCGTTTTTGCCATGCTTGTATGAACCTCATAATGGATGAATTGGCCGTGGCTGAGTGCTAGTATTTTGTTAAGAATCTTGTGTGCATCCCTGCCATGTATTTTGTTGTCATGTTTGGTGGCTGTAGCATGTCCTTTTCATTGCGTTTAGATGCCTACTTGCTGTAAATCGCAGACCGGTGTCATATCTTAAATCGCTTGCCGTTTCCAAACCGTAACTCCGATTCCGGCGTTCTTTATATCGTTTTCAAGTGATTTCATCTCATCTTTCCAGTGGCACCCTTGGAATTCCAAGTTGAGGCCAGGTTCATGCATTTCCTGTCATATCTTGCATTTTGCATCCCGCATCGCATCCCGCATAGCATATCTTCATTTCATCATATTGCTTGGTCTTGCATGTGGTTGATTGTATCCTTGTTGCTTGTTTGTCTTGTTTGGGTAGAGACGGGAGACGAGTTCGCTACCGAGGAGCCCGTTGAGTTTTCTTGTGAGGATCCAGTCAACTCTGACAACTATGCAGGCAAGATGATCATACCCTCGAAATCACTACTATCTTTGCTATGCTAGTTTGCTCGCTCTTGCTATGCCAATGCTAAGATGCCTACCTTTTGCTTGTCAGCCTCCCAATTGCCATGTTGAAACTCTAACCCACCATGTCCTAGCAAACCGTTGGTTGGCTATGTTACCGCTTTGCTCAGCCCCTCTTATAGCGTTGCTAGTTGCAGGTGAAGATTGGAGGCCGTTCCTTGTTGGAACATCATTTATTTACTTGTTGGGATATCATTATATTGCCATGTTATCTTAATGCATCTATATACTTGGTAAAGGGTGGAACGCTCGGCCTCTCGCCTAGTGTTTTGTTCCACTCTTGCCGCCCTAGTTTCCGTCATATCGGTGTTATGTTCCTGGATTTTGCGTTCCTTACGCGGTTGGGTTATAATGGGAACCCCTTGATATTTCGCCTTGATTAAAGCTTTTCCAGCAGTGCCCAACATTGGTTTTACCTTTCGCCACCTAGCCCCTTTTCTTTCCCTTGGGTTCTGCAGACTCAAGGGTCATCTTATTTTAACCCCCCCGGGCCAGTGCTCCTCTGAGTGTTGGTCCCACCGAGCGATGTCTGAGGCTACCAGGGGCAACTCTGGGCTTGCTTACCCGACGTCTGGCTCATCTGAGTGTGCCCTGAGAAAGAGATATGTGCAGCTCCTATCGGGATTTGTCTGCACATTCGGGCGGTGTTGCTGTCTTGTTTTAACCTGTCGAAGTGTCTTGAGTTACCGAGATACCGAGTCTGATCAGAACGTCTTGGGAGGAGGTCTATTCCTTCGTTGACCGTGAGAGCTTGTCATGGGCTAAGTTGGGACTCCCCTGCAGGGGTTGAACTTTCGAAAGCCGTGCCCACGGTTATGGGCAGATGGGAATTTGTTAATGTCCGGTTGTAGATAACTTGAACCTTAATTTTTTTAAATGAATCAACTGAGTGTGTTACCGTGATGGCCCCTTTCCGGCGGAGTCCGGGAAGTGGACACGGTGTTGGAGTTATGCTTGCGCAGGTTGTTCTTCTAGATTCTCGCTCGCGCTTTGCCTCCTCTTCTCGCTCTCTTTTGTGTATAAGTTAGCCACCACATATGCTAGTCGCTTGCTGCAGCTCCACATATATATTTGCCTAACCTTCCTATAAGCTTAAATAGTCTTGATCGCAAGGGTGCGAGATTGCTGAGTCCCTGTGGCTCACAGATACTATAATTCCAGATGCAGGTCCAGGTGATTCCGCTCCAGGTGACGAGCACAAGCTCAAGTGGGAGTTCAACGAAGACTCTCAGCGCTACTACGTGTCTTTTCCTGATGATCAGTAGTGGTGCCTAGTTGGGGTTTGATTCGGGGCCTTGTCGCATGTTGGGTTCTCTTCTATTTTGGCACCGTAGTCGGGCCATGAGTGTTTTGGATGATGTAATGTTATTTATGTTCTTGATTGACGTGGCGAGTGTAAGCCAACTATGTTCTCCCCTTTATTATTCATATTACATGGGATGTTGTGAAGATTGCCTAACTTGCGACATATGCCTTCAATGCGATTATGTCTCTAAGTCGTGCTTCGACACGTGGGAGTTATAGTCGCATCGAGGGTGTTACACAGTAGGAACCCTGGCCGCCGAGCTTCGCAGCGCCGCCCTCGACCAGGAGCTCTGCCTGACTCCATGGCCGTCGTCCCGAACCTCTCCTTCGCCCCGCTGCATCTCTGCCTCTAACCCGGCCGGATCGACACGGTTCACTGCCGCGCTGCCAAGTACCTTCCCTGGAGCACCACATCGCCCACTTGTCCCCTGCTTCAATAGATCACGGCGACATGTCTGCCTCCTCTGCCTCACGCTCGTTCGCCGCTGCCAAGACCCTACGTCCTCTGCTGCCTTCCTCCCCATGCCCGGATCCGCCGTCGCACTGTCCCGGAGTCACGCGCCAAGTCCGCCGCCGGCGCTCCTTGCCGCCTCATTCGTTAGGGAGACGACGAGCACCTGGCTCTTCAATGCTCCAACCGTTGACCCGCTGCCCGATCTCACACCCGTCGTGGGAACGAGCGCCCGACGTGGACCGGCCTCGCCTAGGCCCAGCTCCCACCTCGTCCTTCCACTTAGCCGGCCTGCCGTAGTCCACCGACCGGGCCAAGGCCCATTATGTGAGGCAACCCCCCCAGCACCCATGACATGTTTCGGCCTGTAGCTCCAATTCGGCCCGATGCCTGGTTTTTTTCCACGAACGAATTTGCTAATTAATCAGAGAACTGCAGTTTTTCAGAAAACCCCTTAATGTCCATGCATATTCTAACTCACAAACCGTACATCAATTTAAAATAAGTTATATATGAAACTTGCTTAGTTTTTCATCTAGTTTAATAATTTGTCATTTTCATCCATGGTTAAACTGATTAAATTGTTGTTTGTGTAGATTTACTCTTATGCCATGCTAAAACGGTTTAATTCATAACTAATTAACCGTAGCTCGGTTTTAATTAATCTTTATACGTAAATGGGGTAGAATTTTGCCTAGTTTAACATGGTGGCTTTACTTTGCATGTTTAATAAGTCTAAAATTGTGTCTAGGGCAGATCAGTACCACAACCAAAATATGCACATGCGGATTTTTCCGGACTTGTTGCTTGTTGTTCCGGCCTCATTAAACTTGCCTAGTTAGGTAGTTTTCATTTGCTTCACCCTCTTGCCATGCTAACAACATTTAATCTTGTTGGGTACATAAACGAGAGAGAACTAAATAAGTCATGTGGTGTTTCCTTCAATATGTCACTCCGTTGCATAATGAGCTCCAGTTAATTTGTAGTATTGTTTGTGCACTTTGCCATGCCATGCTTCATTAAACCGGACATGCATCATACTCGATTGTGCATCATGCCATGTTGATGTGTTGGTTGTTTACTATGTTGTTTGCTTCTTTTCGGTTTTCCTTCTTCGGGTTGGTTCCGATAACGTCGTGTGTGTGAGGATCCGTTCGACTACGTCCGTTTATCATCTTCATGGACTCGTTCTTCTTGCTTGCGAGATCTCAGGCAAGATGACCATACCCTCGAAATCACTTCTATCTTTGCTTGCTAGTTGCTCGCTCTTTTTGGTATGCCTTTGCTGCGATACCTACCACTTGCTTATCATGCCTCCCATATTGTTAAGCCAAGCCTCTAACCCACCTTGTCCTAGCAAACCGTTGTTTGGCTATGTTACCACTTTGCTCAGCCCCTCTTATAGCGTTGTTAGTTGCAGGTGAAGATTGGAGCTTGTTCCATGTTTGGAACATGGATATTTTGTTGGGATATCACAATATCTCTTATCTAATTAATGCATCTATATACTTGGTAAAGGGTGGAAGGCTCGGCCTTATGCCTAGGGTTTTGTTCCACTCTTGCCGCCCTAGTTTCCGTCATATCCGCGTTATGTTCCCGGATTTTGCGTTCCTTACGCGGTTGGGTTATAATGGGAACCCCTTGATAGTTCGCTTTGAATAAAACTCCTCCAGCAAGGCCCAACCTTGGTTTTACCATTCGCCACCTAGCCTTTTTCCCTTGGGAATCACGCATCCCGAGGGTCATCTTTATTTTAACCCCCCGGGCCAGTGCTTGTCTAAGTGTTGGTCCGAACTAGAGGCCTTTGCAGCGCCACCTCGGGGAAACTTGAGGGCTGGTTTTAGTTGTACGGAGAGCTCATCCGGTGTTGCCCTGAGAACGAGGTATGTGCAGCTCCTATCAGGATGTCGGCGCATCGGGCGGTCTTGCTGGTCTTGTTTTACCTGTCGAAATGTCTTGTAACTAGGATTCCGAGCCTGATCGGGTCTTCCCGCTAGAAGGAATATCCTTCGTTGACCGTGAGAGCTTGTGATGGGCTAAGTTGGGACACCCCTGCAGGGATATGATCTTTCGAAAGCCGTGCCCGCGGTTATGGGCAGATGGGAATTTGTTAATGTCCGGTTGTACAAAACCTGAAGTTGACCTTAATTAAAGTACAACAACCGCGTGTGTAACCGTGATGGTCTCTTCTCGGCGGATTCCGGGAAGTGAACACGGTGTTGGGGTTATGCTTGACGTAGGTTGTTCTAGGATCACTTCTTGATCATACTTTTATCGACCGTGCTTTGCCTTCTCTTCTCGCTCTCATTTGCGTATGCTAGTCGCTTGCTGCAGCTCCACCTCGTACCTTTTACCTTACCCATAAGCTTAAATAGTCTTGATCGCGAGGGTGTGAGATTGCTGAGTCCCCGTGACTCACAGATACTTCCAAAACCAGCTTGCAGGTGCCATTGAACCGTGCAGATGATTTAACAAAGCTCAAGGAGGAGCTTGATGAAGATCTTGTCCTTTGTGTTGTTTCGTTCTAGTTGATCAGTAGTGGAGCCCAGTTGGGGTCGATCGGGGATCTGTGTAGCATTTGGGGTAGTCTTCTTTTATTTTGGTTCCGTAACCGGACCTTGATTGTATCTGGATGATGTAATGCTTTATTCATGTATTTGTGTGAAGTGGCGATTGTAAGCCAACTATGTATCTTTTCCCCTTTTGTATTACATGGGTTGTTTGCGAAGATTACCTCACTTGCGACATTGCTTTCAATGCGGTTATGCCTCTAAGTTGTGCTTCGACACGTGGGAGATATAGTCGCATCGAGGGCGTTACAAGTTGGTATCAGAGCCTTCCCCGACCTTAGGAGCCCCCTGCTTGATCGAATAGCTGGCGTTGTTGAGTCTAGAAATTTTTTTTGAGTCATGTAGGATTATATATATCGGAGAGTTAGGAATTCTTTTTACTCCTCAGTCCCTTCATCGCTCTGGTGAGGCATCCTCACGTAGAGTTTTGACTCTTCTCTTCTCAAATTTTCACAAATTTTTTTTTAGGATCACGCGGGTATCTTGGAATCGTTCCGTTGGTTTTGTGATGAGAACATTGTTCTTGGTGCCTCCTATCATTTAGGGGTTGTGGCAGTGTCCCGGGGAGTTGAGCTCCGAGGTGTTGTCATCACAATTTTATCGTTGCAGTTCTGGAATACCTGAGTTTAGTTTCGCCGACATCGAAAATCTCTTTTATGCAGTTGTTGGTGAGATAACCTCGACGCCACCCAGTAATGGGGCGGGAGTTCGGGAGTATTGACATAACTCGTATAACGGATGCTTTTCGAAGGTTGAGGTAGACGATTTCCAAAGGTTTCTTGGTTATGTGTTGAAGGATGGATACAGCTGGATGTAGGATTTGCTAGTTTTGGGTGAGATATTATGCTTCCCCTGTATCCTCAACACCTGATTGCATAACTGGGAAAATTTTGGGAGTTTATAAGTGGGAATTCAAGTAGCTCTTAGGATATCTTTCTGACAAATGTATGATATGAAATTGGGGTTCGACGTCTAGTGGTCCGCCTATCCACGGTTGGTTTTACAGTGGTCTCATTGTGTCTTAAAGAGTCCTTGGCTATGCCGACTCGGGGACGCTTCGTATGTCATGTGCACTGCCTTGTACATGATGGTGCTGTACGATCAAGCCCGTGTAGGCCCCACCACGAAAACTTCGGGCGAAATCTCTATCATATGTTTGTTCCGGCTTATTCTGCAAGCCAATCCTTTGTTTTGTTTTGAGTTGTGGTATTCGAGTTGCTTCAATGTCATGTGTTGATTCCATACCTTCCCCAAATGGTGTTCTCATACTCCGATATGAATACCAATCCTTCTTGATCATCAAGATTGTCTTGTCAATCCTTTTCACTGGCGTGTTTCTCTTGAAGTGGATCCGATCATTTCAACATTTGCAAGATCCGATCTCAATTCTTTTCAATGGTGTTCATTTCATTCGTCCCAAATTGCCTTTGTTTTCCCTCCCTCCCACCCTTTTCTTCAAGGAACCAGATTTCTTATTCAAGTATCATTTTAATGTTGTGAAGTCTCTCCATTCTTTTACATCAATGTTTTTACCCGGTGATTCTCATGAAGATCCTAATGGAGGCTCAAGTTCGTCCTTCTTTGTTTCTGTTATCTTCTCCGGTGGATCTAATTCAAGCTTTCGGTGTTGATCATATCCTTTTTCCTCGTTTCAAATACCTTCTCATGTCGGTGCACCTCATACTCTTTCACCGCTCGCTATTCTTTTGTTCCGGAGTGCTGAAGATACCTCAGAAGATGTTGGAGCTTATTCTCATTCTTTCAAGATCTTTCGGGAATGCTATCTTATTCAAGCCATTTAATTCAACTGGTGCTTTCTCTCTTGTAAATTGTTCAACGGTGTTTTCTTTTGAGTGGGCCCTAACCGGCAGGTCATTTCCCAGGATCTTACCTGACTCTTCTTATTTTCCCAGCGTTACTCTCAAATTCTTTTCCATGTTTGACGTAAGAATGAGTTATCATCAGTCAAATGCCTTTCTCCAAGATAGGCTAAATTATTTTCACCGTTGGCTCAACATTCCCATTTTCATCCCGGAGTATCTCAACAATTTGGTGGTGTTTCTCATCGTCATTCTCAGATTTTGAAGACCGAAGAAGAGTTTCTTTTAAATATTGCCCCATTCTCTGCCATCCTCTCATAATTGTTTTGGTCACGAGAATTCTTTTCATCTATCCGGAGCAATTCAAGAGTCTTCCCAGTTTGTTCCTCCGGAGCCCATCACCTCAAAATTATTCATGTCAGCTTTCAGCTATCATTCAAAAAGTCTTACCAGTGCCTCGCCCAAATATCCTCTAATCAGCTTGTGATCTTTTCATTCTCATGCATCTAAATCCCCTCAAGCTTCTTCGTTCATTTGCTAATTCTATCCGGTGTTTCTTTATATTTTTTTCATTGTTCATTTTCAATTCTTACGGTGGTTCATTCAAGATTCTCTCCTTTCGTTTATCATATCAATTTAATTGTTATTTCTTTCCTACCAATGGTTCATTGAAGACATTCCCAAGTTTATGTTATATCGCTCTTAATTTTTCTCTACGAGAATAAGTAATATGCCAAATCCGTTGATTGTCATCAATTTAATTGGTGAAGGATACACATAACGTAATTCTTATTCTTGTTCCATCCAAGTGATCAATTCCTTTTTCCGGAGTGGTTCATCATATAACATTCTCAGTTCGAGATGCTTTATCTTTTCTTTTCCCGGAGTTCCAAGCTCTCTCAATTATATCGTCATGGAGATCCATCTAAATCATTGCAAGGATTAACCTTGTGTTTTCAATTTCTCTTTCTTTTTATTCTTTTGTTACTGGAGTTTCTTCATGGAGGCTATACATGATGGTCCATCAAGGATCTAATTCCTTCTAGAAGTGTTCATCAAGATTCTTTTCAGAGGAGCTCAAGTTTTCTTCATCTTGCAATCCGGAGTGCAATTATTTCACGCATATCTTTTGAGGTGGTGTTATGTCATTCTTGATAATTTCCCTTCGTGCTTCGTGTTTCACAAGTTATCAAGATGAGGTATTTTAAATCCACCAATCTCTTCATTGGAGTTATCTTGGGCTATATTTCACCTAAAGCTTTCCTTTAAGGATTGTCGCTCTTATGGTGTTTATCAATGATCCAAGTTCTTCATTTATCCTCCCGGTGAGATAGCACCTCGTATACTTGTTCTTATCAATCCAATTCTTTTTCCCGTGAGTGGCAGGTTGTCACCTCATAATTTGAGATGTATTCCATAAGACCATATAAAGCTTATTCTTTTCGTTGTTGGTTTTCCAACAACTCCGTTCTAGCTTTTGTTGCAAGCGTGCTCCCTCGAGATCTTGGTTCCCTCCGTTCATTCCATTCCACTCTTTCATTTCATTCCGGAGGCTTTGTTTCTATATTCACCCATCATCTCGTTTTGTCAAATATCATGTTCTTTTTGTGCTTGTCCATTTAACCGGAGTATCGTGCCCTCTTTTCAAATTCTGTCATCTTATCAAGTTTTGCTTCTCTTTTCTACCGGAGTGCTGTCCGAATTTGTTCTTCCTTGTTCCTATATTCTAATGGAGTGTTCTCAACTTTGTTCATCTCTGTTGTTTTTCTTTCTTTCAAGTTATGCAACCTTTCAAGGTTCTTTGGTTTCACTCGTTTTTCAAAGAAGCAACTTAGTTTTACCTCTCCTCTAGCTCTTCTGTTTTCCCTCCTGTGCCATCCCTAGGATCTCGGGTCGAGATCCTCTCATAGTGGTGGAGTGTTGTGACGCCCCGAGACCGATGTGCCAGGTGTCCTCCGCTTATTTGCTGTTGTTGGCTTATCATTTGCTTGCGTGTTGCATCCTTTCATGTCATCATGTGCATTGCATCATCATGTTTTAAAACTTGCATTCGTCCGGGTTCTCCGAGTTCTCTCTTTTGTCCGTTCTGAGCCCAACCACACTTGCACGCGCCCGCGGCATGTCTGAAATAGTATTTTATAAGTGGCCAGAAAATGTTCTCGGCTTGGGTTGAAAGTTGGCGTGTTGTCTTATTTTTGTGTAGGAAGACCACCTGTCAAATTTCATCGCGTTCGGAGTCCGTTTGATAGCCCAACCGTTAACTATAGCGACAATATAGTCGGTCTATCATCGGACGTTTCCGGTCTCCGGAAATGGTTGTCGGGTTGCATTCCTCCTCTCTCTTCTCAGTCCAACCACACACTTGACCTCGTTCGCCTAACCCCTCTTTGCACAGTGCACCCACCCCTCCTGCGTGTCCGAAAGCTTCCCAGACCCAACTCAGGCATTCATGACCGTTGGAGCCGGATCATCCCCGAACATCCCTAAATCATCATTGGTTTCTCGTTGGACTCTCCTAAGCATTTTATCTCGACCATCCGATCTAAATCCAAGGGTCCTTTTAGCCCCTAGTCTAGCCACCCTACCTATTTAAACAGTCTAACCCTAGTTTCTAGGGGAGATGTCCCATCCATCCTTCCCATCCGCCGCCACCCGACCAACTCCCCTCTTCCTCGGGATCTCCCTCGCTCCAAATCAGCAGCCATCACTTTTCCCTCCTCGATTTTGGCACCGAACCAACCAGCCACTCCTCTCGATCCACCTACCAGCAGTGCCTGTTCTCCCATCACCCTCAAGCTCCCACCTCCGGATCGAGCAGGAGGCTCGATAGCGAGCTCCCGAAGCCGACCATGCCAAGCGCCTCGTCCAGGGACTCTGCACCGTTCCCCTCCTTTCTCCCTTGTGTCTCTTCCCTCCCTCCTGTGTTGATCTACCTTCCTGTCTCTCTCCTCTCGCAGCAATCAGCAGGAACCCTGGCCGCCGAGCTTCGCAGTGCCGCCCTCGACCAGGAGCTCCGCCTGACTCCATGGCCGTCGTCCCGAACCTCTCCTTCGCCCCGCTGCATCTCCGCCTCTAACCCGGCCGGATCGACATGGTTCACTGCCACGCCGCCAAGTACCTTCCCCGGAGCACCACATCGCCCGCTCGTCCCCTGCTTCAACAGATCGCGGTGACATGTCTGCCTCCTCTGCCTCACGCTCGTTCGCGTCGCCAAGACCCTACGTCCTTTGCAGCGCCACCTCGGGGAAACTTGAGGGCTGGATTTAGTTGTACGGAGAGCTCATCCGGTGTTGCCCTGAGAACGAGGTATGTGAAGCTCCTATCAGGATGTCGACGCATCGGGCGATCTTTCTAGGCTTGTTTTACCTGTCGAAATGTCTTGTAACTAGGATTCCGAGCCTGATCGGGTCTTCCCGCTAGAAGGAATATCCTTCGTTGACCATGAGAGCTTGTGATGGGATAAGTTGGGACACCCCTGCAGGGATGTGATCTTTCGAAAGCCGTGCCCGCGGTTATGGGCAGACGGGAATTTGTTAATGTCCGGTTGTAGAAAACCTGAAGTTGACCTTAATTAAAATACAACAACCGCGTGTGTAACCATGATGGTCTCTTCTCGGCGGAGTCCGGGAAGTGAACACGGTGTTGGGGTTATGCTTGATGTAGGTTGTTCTAGGATCACTTCTTGATCATACTTCTATCGACCGTGCTTTGCCTTCTCTTCTTGCGCTCATTTGCGTATGTTAGCCACCATATATGCTAGTCGCTTGCTGCAGCTCCACCTCATACCTTTTACCTTACCCATAAGCTTAAATAGTCTTGATCGCGAGGGTGTGAGATTGCTGAGTCCCCATGACTCACAGATACTTCCAAAACCAGCTTGCAGGTGCCGTTGAACCGTGCAGATGACGCAACAAAGCTCAAGGAGGAGCTCGATTGAGGGAGTCCTAGATTAGGGGGTGTTCGGGTAGCCGGACTATACCTTCAGCCGGACTCCTGGACTATGAAGATACAAGATTGAAGACTTCGTCCCGTGTCCGGATGGGACTTTCCTTGGCGTGGAAGGCAAGCTTGGCGATGCGGATATTCAAGATCTCCTACCATTGTAACCGACTTTATGTAACCCTAACCCTATCCGGTGTCTATATAAACCGGAGGGTTGTAGTCCGTAGGCAATCAAGTCCATACACAACAATCATACCATCGGCTAGCTTCTAGGGTTTAGCCTCCTTGATCTCGTGGTAGATCTACTCTTGTACTACCCATATCATCAATATTAATCAAGCAGGAGTAGGGTATTACCTCCATCGAGAGGGCCCGAACCTGGGTAAAACAAAGTGTTCCCTGCCTCCTGTTACCATCCGGCCTTGACGCATAGTTCAGGACCCCCTACCCGAGATCCGCCGGTTTTGACACCGACATTGGTGCTTTCATTGAGGGTTCCTCTATGTCGTCGCCTTTAGGCCCGATGGCTCCTTTGATCATCAACAACGATACGGTCCAGGGTGAGACTTTTCCCCCCTGACAGATCTTCGTCTTCGGCGGCTTCGCTCTGCGGGCCAATTCGGTCGGCCACCTGGAGCAGATCGAAAGCTACGCCCCTGGCCATCAGGTTAGGTTTGGAAGCTTAAACTACATGGCTGACATCCGCGGGGACTTGATCTTCGACGGATTCGAGCCACTGCCAAGCGCGCCGCACTATCTCGAGGGGCACGATTTAGCTCTGCCTCCGAACAGTATCCTGGAGGCCGCACACGCAACGGTTCCGACCCTTAATTCAGAGCCTATTGCGCCAATCGAGGATGAGCGGTTGGACGTCACCTTGGAGGTTGCGATGTCAAAAGCGATCGAGCCGAACGCTAACCCCGCACTCTGCACGACCCGTGGCTCCGATGATCCGGACTCCTCCCCGGACTCCGAACCCCCCGCGCCCCCGCCAATCGAATCCGATTGGGCACCAATAATGGAGTTCACCACTTCAGACATCTTTCAGCATTCGCCTTTTGGCGACATCCTGAATTCTCTTAAGTCTCTTTCTTTATCAAGAGATCCCTGGCCGGACTAAGGTCAGCGAGGGTGGAATACGGACGATGAGGAAATTCAAAGCCCACCCACCACCCACTTTGTAGCCACTGTCGACGATCTAACCGACATGCTCGACTTCAGCTCCAAAGACATCGACGGCATGGACAATGATGTAGGAGACGAACAGGAACCAGCACCTATAGGGCGCTGGAAGGCCACCTCGTCATATGACATATATATGGTGGATACTCCAGAAGACGAAGATGGCGATGGAATAGTGGGGGATGACGCCCCCAAGAAACAGCCAAAGCGCCGGCATCAGCGACGCCACTCTAAATCCCGCCAAAGCAAAAACGGTGATTCCGGAACGGGAGATAATACTACCCAGGATAGCACCGAAGAACACCCACCTCAGCAAGATTCGGCACAGGGAGATGGAGAAGCCAACCCTCATGAGAGAGCGGCAGACCGAGAGGTCGAGGATGATAACTATATGCCTCCCTCCGAAGACGAGGCAAGCCTCAATGACGATCAATTCGTCATACCATCAGACCCCGCCGAACAAGAGCGTTTTAAAGGCAGGCTTTTAGCCACGGAAAGCAGCCTCAAGAAAAAGCAGCAACAGCTTAGAGCTGCCCAAGATTTGCTAGCGGACAGATGGACTGAAGTCCTTGCGGCTGAAGAGTATGAACTCGAATGCCCCTCCAAGAGTTACCCAAAGCGCAGGCCGCTACCCCGATCAGAGGAGGAAGCACCTACATCACCAGCGCATGACATGGCAGACCGGCCACCTCACGGCCGCAACAGAGAGGCCTCTCGGCCCTCCACCCAAGCCATGCCCCGACGCTGCTCGACTAAGGCACGGGAAAATGCACCCGACCTGCGAGACATACTGGAGCATAAGGCAAGACAAACAAGATCGATCTACGGATCGCGCAGGCGCCCTACGGCATGTGACAATGATCTTCACGCCGGATACAACAAATCGGGCCGGGCCGAACACAACAGAAATAGCTCTTCCGAGCTGCGTCATGATATAGCCCAGTACACAGGCGCCACACACCCGCTATGCTTCACGAATGAAGTAATGGATCATAAAATCCCAGAGGGTTTCAAACCCGTAAACATCGAACCATACGATGGCACAACAGATCCGGCGGTATGGATCGAGGATTATCTCCTTCACATCCACATGGCACGCGGCGATGATATACACACCATCAAATACCTCCCGCTCAAACTTGAAGGACCGGCCCGGCATTGGCTTAACAGCTTGCCAACAGACTCAATCGGTTCTTGGGAGGACCTGGAAGCCGCATTCCTCGACAACTTCCAGGGCACTTACGTGCGACCGCCGGATGCCGACGACTTAAGCCACATAATTCAGCAGCCAGAAGAATCGGCCAGACAATTCTGGACACGGTTCCTAACAAAGAAAAACCATATAGTCGACTGTCCGAACGAAGAGGCCCTAGCAGCCTTCAAGCATAACATCCGCGACGAGTGGCTTGCCCGGCACCTGGGACAGGAAAAGCCGAAATCCATGGCAGCCCTCACGACACTCATGACCCGCTTTTGCGCGGGAGAAGACAGCTGGCTAGCTCGCAGTAACAACTTATCAAAGAACCCTAGTAATTCGGATACCAAGGACAAAAGTGGCAGGACACGTCGGAATAAGCAAAAATGCCGCATTAACAGCGACAGCAATGAAGACACGGTAGTCAATGCCGGATTCAAAGGCTATAAATCCGGTCAGCGGAAAAAGCCATTCAAAAAGAATACTCAGGGCCCGTCTAGTTTGGACCGAATACTCGATCGCTTGTGCCAGATACATGGCACCCCCGAAAGGCCAGCCAATCACACTAACAGGGATTGTTGGGTGTTCAAGCAGGTAGGCAAGTTAAGGGCCGAAAACAGAGACAAGGGGCTACACAGCGACGACGAGGAGCCCAAGCCGCCGAACAACAATGGACAGAAGGGCTTTCCCCCACAAGTGCGGATAGTGAACATGATATACGCAACCCACATTCCCAAGCAGGAGCGAAAGCGTGCGCTATGGGACATATAGGCGATAGAGCCAGTCGCCCCAAAGTTCAACCCATGGTCCTCCTGCCCGATCACTTTTGATTGAAGGGACCATCCCACTAGCATCCGTCATGGCGGCTTTGCCACATTGGTTCTCGACACAATCATCGACGGATTTCATCTCACAAGAGTCCTCATGGACGGCGGCAGCAGCCTGAACCTGCTTTATCAGGATACAGTGCGGAAAATGGGCATAGATCCCTCAAGGATTAAGCCCACAAGAACGACCTTTAAAGGCGTCATACCAGGTGTAGAAGCCAACTTTATAGGCTCAGTAACACTTGACGTGGTCTTCGGGTCCCCGGACAATTTCTGAAGCGAAGAGTTAATCTTCGATATAGTCCCGTTTTGCAGTGGCTATCACGCCCTGCTCGGATGAACCGCATTCGCAAAGTTCAATGCGGTGCCGCACTACGCATATCTCAAGCTCAAGATGCCAGGCCCTCGAGGAGTAATTACGGTCAACGGAAACACCGAACGCTCCCTCCGTACGGAGGAGCATACGGCGGCTCTCGCAGCAGAGGTACAAAGTAGCCTTCTCAGGCAATTCTCCAGTCCGGCCATTAAAAAGCCAGACACTGCCAAGCGCGCTCGGAGTAACCCACAGCAGGACCGCCTAGCACACTCTGAGCAAGCGTAGCAATGTGGCCCCAACCCCAGCTTTCGCGACATAGCGAAACCAGACCTCGCGTACATAACTACGCTCTTGAAATACCATGGGCACAGGGGAAGGGGCACAATAACGGCACGCCCAGAATACGGCTTAAAACGTACTAAGGGCTGCCGATTCTTTTTTAATTTTTTCTTACTTTCAGGACTCCATACTTCGGACGACCTGTTCGGCAATTCAACTGCAGCACAAACGATGCAAGATCCAGGGAGGCAGACAAGCCATGCCGCATTATGGAACTCCCAGGTGGTCTCTGTTACAAGCGGTATACCTGTTTTAAATACAATTCCGCAGCCTCCCCTGGTCAGGACATACTGAATAGTCCAATATCTTTTGCTTACCGCACTATTTGTATCGTTCGGCTTTGATAAATAGCCTCTCTATAAACAATGCATAGCTTTTGTCTATTTTCTGCATTACTCTCTTTTATATATGTTCATTAATGACATGTTGCACCCGTACACTGTGGTACGGCAAGTATGCCAGGGGCTTCAGTACCCTTTAATATGGTGTGAGAAGTCCGTACACTTTCACAAGTGCGGCACCCCGAACTTATAGCACTATATGCATCGGCTCCGAATCATGATTGGGGTCAATAGTTGGGTTTGCCCGGCTCCTATGTTTTGGTGCCTTACGTTCCGCTATATCGGCTAAGGTAGCACTACGAGAACCACTGCGATTGTGCCCTGGTTGAGCTGGGTTAAGCACCTCAGTGGAGAAAGCTAAAACTGACTGTCATGATGAGGCGAGAGACCGGTCGCTGTTCCAGAGGTTTTCCGAGTCCCTAAAGACTTATGCCGCTTCGAGCGAGGAGCCGGATTTGTCCAGCCAAGGCGTGGATAGCGCCTCGAACTCGGTCTTCCGAACTAGGGGCTTCGCCGAAATTTAAAATTATAAAGTTCTATGGCTAAGTGAGAGTGTTCAAGAATTATAGTCTGATTGCCTGGTTCGTTGTGCTGAGCGCCTCCCTCGAAGGACCCAACTATGGGAAAAAGAGTGCTCAGGTTTATCCCGAACACCCCAGCACTAGTGGCATGGGGGCAGAAGCCGACGACTGGCCATCTCTCAATTTTTTGATAAACGGCCGCACAGAAAATAATATTTTAAATTCAACAAGCATTGCTTAAGCGCCTATGAACAAGTTTTCAGCGCATAGGATAAAAACGAGCGAGTTTATTCAAAAATTACATCCTTGGTACATTCATCCGCCACAAGGCGGGCACCCGCAAGAACATCCTTGTAATAGTTCTCGGGCTTGCGATGCTCCTTCCCCGGCGGCGGCCCGTCCTTCACAAGCTTATCACCGTCCAGCTTACCCCAGTGCACCTTTGCACGGGCAAGGGCCCGACGGGCACCTTCGATGAAGACGGAGCGCTTGATGACCTCGAGCCTTGGACAGGCCTCCACCAGCCGCTGCACCCGCCCGAAGTAGCTCCCAGGAAGGGCCTCTCCGGGCCACAGCCGAACTATGAAGCCCTTCATGGCCTGTTCGGCCGCCTTGTGGAGCTCAAGGGCACAGGGTGTCCGGCCTCAGCATACTGAGACCAGAACATCTTCTCCGTCGAGCTGCCCTCTTCAGCTCGGTAGAATGCGGCGGCGTCGGATACGTTGCGGGGAAGATCTGCGAACGCCCCTGGAAAACTCTGGATTCGGGTAAGTAACAAGTAGTTTACTTTTATACTTCTACTTTGCATAAAGAATGTCTTACCCGCTGCTATCTTCTTAATCTCCTCCAACTCTTGGAGGGCCTTTTGGGCTTCGGCCTTGGCAGACTTGGCAGTCTCAAGGGATGCCGCGAGCTCGGGCACTTGGGTCTTTGACTGAAGCTCCGAACTCTCATAATTTTTCATGAGAGCCTGAAGCTCTTGCTGCACCTCGCCGACCTGAACCCCAAGTTTCTCTCACTCGGTGCACTCCGCGGCCGTTTTCTTTTCGGCCTTGGACAGCGCCTGCTTGAGGGTCGCCACCTCAGTCGTGGCCCCTATAATAAGAAGTGCAATCCTGTTATTTTTTGCAATCACGCCTCTCTATAGGCACTTTTTCTGTAAGGTATTTCCTACCTTCTTTTTCCTCGAGCTACCGCTTGGCAAGGCCGAGCTCTTGCTCGGTCCGCTCGAGTCCCTGTTTTAGGGCACCCACCTCCGCAGTCAGTGCGGCGGTGGCTAGCAGCGAAGCCTGCACACGCATATTGACTCTTTATTGTTAGACTCCTGTGAAATTTACTAGATCCTCTATTCGGCTTTTCTTTCCGAACGCCAAACAGAGCATCAGGGGCTACTGTCTATGCGGTACTATTTTTATATATTTTTACTTACCTCGAAGCCTGTTAGAAGGCTAGCGCAAGCTTCAGCCAGTCCGCTCTTGCCGAACTGAACCTTCTGGATCACCGTACTCATAATAGTACGATGCTCCTCGTCGATGGAGGCGCCGTCAAGCACCTCGAGCAGATTGTCCGGCACCTCCGGTTGGACGGAGGCCGCCGGCTCAGAAGGCTTGCTCCTCTGGGAAGGAGTTCGCCTACCGCGGTCCGTAACTGTTGAAGATTCTGGCGCAGTGTCCAGCATAAAGCCGGACTTGGAGCCCTGGGGGGTCTTGTCCCCTTTACTCCTGGGGTCCGGGAGGTCGCCTTGCGGCTCCTCCAGGACCACCTCCTCCTACCCCGGAGCTCGTTGCGACGCCACTTCAGCGTCGTCCGCAGTGCGGGGGGAGACAGCGGGCGGAACTGAGTTCACGTCCGATGAATCCAGGGAGCCGCTCGACGACTCGTTGAGTTCGGCCCGGGGCGGGCTGCATAATTATGTTCGACATTAGGGAAAGCTGTGCAACAAAGGAACATCGTGAGTTATTCTGATATCCGAACTTACGATTTCTGTCACACCCTAGCTAGTCCATGCATTAGAGTGTGCATCATGTTTATTTTTCATCAGAAATTTGAAATGGGGAAGGCAGAACCCCCAGAACCCCTCTTGAAATCAACTAGGTTTTACTAAAAATAATTTCAATGAACCTGAAATGCCCTTCTAAAATGTTCACCCTCTTTGCCTTGGGTTAGAACCTCTGGCAAAATAGGTGCAAAATTTTCTAGGTCAACAGAAGGTCATTGAATTAAATCATAAGTATTTGAATTTGGGCATTTAAATGCTATAAAATAATTTAAATGCTCAAATAATTCTGGGAGTAAATGTTTCCTGTTGGAAATAATCTAAACAGAGGCCACATTTATTTTCAGGATTTTTGGAAATGTTCTAGTATTTTAAATAAAGCTAAACAGTTGCAGTTTAATAGAAAACAGAAACTAAAAAAAAGGAGAAAGAAGCCCACCTGGGCCTTACCTATGCTGGCCCAGCCACCTGGCCCGGCCCAGCCTGCTAGCGCTGCCAGTCGTCGTCCTCCTCACGCCAGAAGGACGCGAAGCGTGTGCTCGCGCGCGCCGGCCACGCCGGCCACCTCCTGCTTCCGCCGACACCCGGGAGACGCCCTGAAGTGCCACGCGACCCCACATCTCCCTCTCATCCTCTCGCACTCTCCCCCTCGTCTCTCTCACTCTCCCCCGCGACGGCCGAGCACGTCCCTCGCCGCCGATCGCCGTAGTCGCCACTACAGCCACTCCCTCGCCCCTCCGACGAGCCCATTAGCTCCGCCTCGACTCCCTCGTCCTCCCCACCGAGCCATGCATCGCCGGAGGCCCTGCATCACCGCCTTCGCCCTCGTCTTCAACCTCGGGCACCCGAGCCATCTCTGGTCGATTCGCCGCCGCCAGGACCTCCCCGAGCTCGCTGACCCCCTCTCCGACTCCGCTGTGAGCTTCTCTTCCTTTCCCCTCTTCTCTCGTGCTCGCGCTCGTCCCCTAGCTCCATTTTCCACCGCGGCCGAGAGCTTCTCGCCGCCGACCATGGCACAGCCGTGGCCACAGCCGTGCAAGCCCACAACGGAGCGCCTCACCATGCTCAGTGCAGCACCAGGAACCCGTAGCCACCCCCAGTTCTCCCTCCCATGCACCGTAGCGTCGAAACCGACCCCGCCCGAACTCCGGTCGCCGCCACGAGCTCTATTCCGGCGAGCTCGCTCCACCCCAGCTCCTCACACTTGCTCCATTGGATGCGCGAGAGCCTGGGATTCGCACGGGTGGTCTCTGGCGTCGATTTGGTCGCCGAAGGGCGTTTTCCGAGCCGCGCCGCCGTCTCGGGCCTCGCCGGCGTCGAGCCGCCGACGAGTTGACTCAGTTTGACCCTTGGGTGGGCCCAGGTAGACCCCCTCCCTTGAGTCTATGACAGGTGGGGCCGGTCTATTAACTAATTTAGGTTTAGTTTTAATTAAACCTTAGTTAATCAGTCACTGACTAGTGGGCCCTGCCTAGTAATTAGGCTAACTAAATGTAGTTAGTGCACTGAGAGGCTGACACAGGGGGCCCACCAGTCAGGTTTGACCTTGCTGGCGCCTTTGACCTGCTGACGTCACCCTGACGCATTGCTGACGCAGTAATTGATTTTCTGAATTTATTTTTATACAGGAAATTCCAGAAAATAGTTCAAACTTCAAAAATTCATAGAAATTCAACCATAGCTCCAAATGAGATAAATTATATATGAAAAATTATCAGAAAAATTCAATCTATCCATCTGTAATGGTTTCATGCATGAAAAAACAAGTTTAACTTGCTATTTAGGCAGAATAAGGAAATGCACTATTAAGGCCATGTTTAATGAGCTAATATTTGAATCTTTGATTCAAATGAGTTCATTCCTTCCTATTATACCTTGCATTAGGCCAACACACATTCATATTGCCATGTCATAGCATGCATCATATTGTTGCATATCGTCATGTGTTGATTGTGTTCCGATGTGTTCTTCGTGGTAGGTTCTGCCTCCGAGGATATTCACGATTATCCAACTGAAGGGCAGTATCCCACTACCACTCCATCAGGCAAGCAACCATTGATCATTCCGATACAAACCCATGTTCTCGCTTCTGCTCTTGTTTACTGTATTAAGACAACGCGATTCAAACTGCTGTGTGCTACGGTAGTTGAACCCTTATCCTCTGCATGACCTGTCATTGCCACAGTAACTAGATGAAACCCACTAGCATGTGTAGGAGTTGTTTGAGCCATGTTTTGTGATTTCCTACCTTGCTATGCCTGCTATGCTTAGTGTTGTGTCAGGTCTGGTTCATCTGGGTGATGGGCTAGAGTGAAATGCTTGTGCCGGTAATGTGAGGGATGTGTTGAACATGTTTTGGTAAAGGTATCGATGAGAGGCCATGTAGGAGTACATGGTGGGTTGTTTCATTGAGGTCGTCCCTAAGAACTGAGATCTGTATGCGTGATTTAAGCTTCAGCTACTACCACACATTGGGCCCTGAAATATGACCCCGCTCGACTTACTGACCCCTCTCTCCTCTGTCCAGGAGTTGCAACTAGTCTCTGGTGTTTGTAGGACATGTGTTGGCGGCCGTGCGTAGCCCTGACCCTAGGGGTGGGCTATGATGCGGTAGATACACCGTGGCCGGGTATGCCGGGCGCCCGTTTGGCGTCTCGGGACCCTGTACACATCATTTGGGGCCGTTGAGGACACCCCGGCCGGATTTCCTTGCGGATGGAACCTGAATAGGCGATAAACCTGGATTAGAGACCTGTGAGGTTAATCAGGTCGTGGTCTACACCCACATCGGTTTTCGCTTGAAGTCTGCCGAGCACATGTCGTGTGCAGACGCTAAGTGGTGGAAACATGTGTGACGAAGTACACCCCTGCAGGGTATAAAACTATTCGAATAGCCGCGTCTGCGGTAAAGGACTACTTGGTTGCATATACAGTTCATAGACAAGTTAATGGATACTACTAAAAGACTCAAGATAAGTGTGAGTACCGAGGATGGCCCCCTCGTAGGATGACGAGGGAGGATCCCCGGTGGAGTATTGTGTTGGTGAGTAGTGGACTCGTGTGCGAAAACTATTTTACTGGTGATGTTCCGTAGGATATCTTAGCCAAGAGCCAAAGCTGGCTTGCTGCATCAACCCCATTGCCTTCTTGAGAATAAGCATGTATAGTAGGTTCTGATGTAAGACTTGTTGAGTACCTTTGTACTCATGTTTGCTTATTATTGTTTTCAGACGACAGCACTGCCCCCTCCGATGGGTTTTATGTAGACCTTGATGTCGACGAGTGACTAGCCACCCAGGTGGTGATCCTGGCCATGGAGGGCCCTATGTAGATAGACAGGCTTCGAGAAGCCTTCTTTCTTTCTAGAGTCTGTACTCAGACTAGTTGCTTCCGCATGTGCTTGAATGATTGTATGACTTGAGTGTCGGGTCATGTGACCCCTATCTGTATGAACCTATTATGTATGGCTCTCTGGAGCCCTTAAATAAAGTACTTGAGTTGTAGAGTTTTGTTGTGATGCCATGTTGTATGTACTCATATCGGGCATATTGTGTGTATGATTGAAATGGTTTGTATGAGTGGGATCCGACAATCTAGTTGTTTATCCTTGGCAGCCTTTCTTATGGGGAAATGTACTCTAGTGTTCCTCGAGCCATAGTAGTCCGCTACAGCCCGGTTCACCGGAGTCCTGCTAGCCCAGCACTACAGTTCAGGACACTTGACTGGACGGCATGTGTTTCACTTCGTCCCTATGTCTGTCCCTTCGGGGAAATGTCACACGGTGACTTCCGGAGTCCTGTCTAGCCTGCTACAGCCCGGGGTTCCCCGGAGTCCTGCTACAGCCCGGGGTTCCCCGGAGTCCTGCTACAGCCCGGGGTTCCCCGGAGTCCTGCTAGCCCAGTGCTATAGCCCGGAATCACTTGTTGATGACCGACATGTTTGATGTGATTCATGTATGCCTGTCTCCATAGGTCTGTGCCGCTTGGGTTCACGACTTGCCATGTCGGCCCGGGTTCTCTGTCATATGGATGCTAGCGACACTATCATATACGTGAGCCAAAAGGCGCAAACGGTCCCGGGCCATGGTAAGGCGACACCCGTGGGAGACCGTGCGTGAGGCCGCAAAGTGATATGAGGTGTTACCGGCTAGATCGATGTGACTTGGAATCAGGGTCCTGACAGCTTTGGTATCAGAGCCGGACTGCCTGTAGGTTCGTTGAGCCAAACTGGTCGATGTCGACTCTAGAAATGCTTTAGTTATATGTAGGGGAATTGATTGTGGGAGGGAACGTAAGGTTCTTTTACTCCTATACCTATGCCTTTGATCTGAGTCATTCTCTCCTCATTCAACGTGGGTTAAGTACTAGGCTCTCTTCCTCTATCAGGTTCACGTGTTACTAATCCGTAGCAGCTTATAGGACTGTTGTTACAAGTCCCAGTTCAGTTTCTACTATTCTCAGTATGTTGCTAATTGAATCAGAACCTTGATATGATGTTGTTGAGTGGTATTGTGAACTGTTGTGGATGTCTCAAATCTTTTTCTGAGCATTTACAGCCGTTATGCTGTCCATTTTTCCCTAGAAATTCTAATGTCTTTGCATTATGGTTGTGCTTTCAGATGGCCAACCATGTTCAAAACCAAGTGGTTCGCCTGATCCGGTGCCTTGACGTGCCCGGTCATACTGCTATGCTAGTCCGGGTAATGATCGAGACGGGCTACCGTTGGTATCCCGAATACACCGTCGAAGAGCAGTTCCGCGACTTTAATCAAAGCCAATATCTCTGCACCGTCAGGATATTTCCTTCTTATCCTGGATCTACCGAGCCCCTTCACTGTTCCTATGGACTCAGGGTTACTGTTGAGATGGCTGTGCAGGATGCTGCCTATTCCATGATGACCATCTTGCGAGTCCGGACTGGCCTGCTTTGGAACACCGACTTCCGTTACATGCCAGCTTCACTTCCGGGAGCGCAAGGGTATCTTCAGGCTATCTATGCTGACTCCACTCAGGAGGACTCATTAACTCGTACCACTGCCGAGTTGCTCGAAGATAAGGACTGAGAGAATCGGGCCTTGAGGCTGGAGCTTTTCAATACCCGCGCTGATCATTGGGCCACATTGACTCGGTTTGCACCTGCGGTGCAAGCTAGATGTATGGATACAAGGGATCTGTATCCTATGAGATCAGCTCTGCCAGACATGGTGGATTGGCGTGATGTGGGAGGCATCACCCCACCCCGTGGTCCCCGCAGGCCACTGTTTGTTGGTCCAAGACCTCATCCTAGCCCCTTTGGTCCACAGGCTCCTCAGGACTGTCTGTTCCCGGATGGTCATGTTGAACTTCCAGGCTACGGAGGTGACTTCTATGAGAACTACTACGGAGCTGTCTGAGTGAGTAGTAGTACCACTAGTATTGTAGTAGTCGTATCTCCACTGTCCTATGTGACTTGTGGAATATGACTTTGTGTGTAATCAATTCCGGAGGTGTAGACAAATAATGTATAGGAGCTTGGAATGCCTCCGATGAGATGTAACGTCTTTCATCATAGTTGTACTGTAGCCTGGGCTTGTACTAAACTATGTATGATGTGTATGACCGTTGGTATATATATGGCAGTTTTATATTACCATGACATACGGATGAACATCTCTGCATTCCGTGTTATCCATTACATTCTACACTCCCTTGGCAAGTTTGAGCCATCCTTGTCTAAACCGTTGTCTTGTTTTCTCCTAGGATGGTCAACACCCGCAGCAACCCTGCTGCCCCGGAGCAGGGGGAAGCCAGTGCAGCTAGAGGTGAAAATCTGCCTCACCCGCCTTCTCTGGCCGAAGTGATGCTGGAGGCGAAAAGGAACAAGCGTGAGACTAACCGCCTGCTGGAGCAGATTGAGCAGAACACTGCACGCCACCCATGAAATGACTTGGTGTCAATCAATGACTTTATCAAGCTGTACCCACCAAAGTTCAACCATTCCGTTGAGCCCCTCGACGCGGATGACTGGCTTCGCAGCATCACCCACAAGCTACGTTTTGCCAACGTAGCCGAAGCCGACAAGGTTATCTATGCTGCCTATCACCTCGAAGGCCCTACTAGCCTCTGGTGGGAAAACTTCAAAGCTATGCGCCCGGTCGGCCAAGTCACTACTTGGGCTGAATTCAGTGAGGCTTTCCGTGAGCATCACATTTCGGAAGGCCTCATGGATCGCAAGAGGGAGGAGTTCTGCAACTTCACCCAAGGAAGACTGACTGTGGATGCATATAGCCGTGAATTTGGGAATCTGGCACGCTATGCCCCTGAAGAGGTTTCTACTGACGCTAAGAAGCAGGCAAGGTTCCGCAAGGGACTTAGCCCTGAGCTTCGCCGCGATCTCTGTCTGCATGAGTGCGCTTCCTTTCAGAAGTTGGTCAATAAAGCCATCAGTGCTGAGACAGGTCAGACTGATTATGACGCTTCACGCAAGCACTCCCGTGATTTTGGCTCTTCATCCGGCTCTGGGGCTGAGAAGCGCCGGGTGTGGATCCCAAGCACGGCACTGCCACCCAGGTTCATTCCGAGGCCATCCTTTGAGGCGCCTCGTCCCAACCAACAATTTGCACCGCCCAAGCACTATGGTGGCCCCGCTGCTAATGCTGCTCCACGCCCCAATGTGGTGACATGCTTCAAGTGTGGAGAGCCGGGTCACTATAGCCGAGAGTGTCCCCAGAACAACAACCCCAATCAAACTGGAAAGTCTGTTGGCCGTGGTAAGCCAGCGGGGAAGACTTTCTACGCCAAGCCGTCCACCACTGCACGTGGCCATGTCAATTATGTTTCAGCCGAGGAGGCTCATGAGGATCCTAACATCATCCTTGGTACGCTCCTTGTTAACTGCCATCCGGCATCTGTTCTTTTCGATACTGTAGTATCTCATTCATTCATATCCGAGAACTATGCTCGACTGCATAACACAACATTCTGTGACATGTCCTCTACCATGGAAATTCAAACCCCTGGCTCTAGATGGCAAACTTCTAGAGTAAGCCATGGGAACGAAATTCTTGTCGACAGACTTGTCTTCCTTGCATCCTTAATAGCTCTCAAGTCCTCCGACATAAACATCATCTTGGGTATGGAGTGGATGTCAGCTCATTACGCTAAGATTGATTGTGCCACTAGAACCGTTCAACTTACTCACCCATCGGGCAAGACAGTCAATGTCTTAACTCGAGTGGCCAAGTGCCAGCTTTACTCTCTAAATGCCAACCCCCTTCCAGACCTTGAGGATGTTCCGGTAGTCCGAGACATCCCGGATGTCTTTCCAGAAGAACTGCCAGGTGTTCGACCTGACAGGGATGTCGAGTTTGTGATAGACCTTGTTCCAGGAACCGTTCCAATTTCTAGAAGACCCTATAAGATGGCACCCCTAGAGCTAGCCGAGCTTAAGAACCAACTCGATGAGTCCTTGAAAAAGGGTTTCATCCGTCCTAGTTCCTCTCCTTGGGCTTGCCCCGTCCTCTTCGTTAAGAAGAAGGATGGAACGGATCGAATGGTTGTGGATTACCGACCTGTCAATTTGGTCACCATCAAGAACAAATATCCGCTTCCCAGGATCAACGATCTGTATGATCAGCTCGCTGGATCCTCAGTCTTCTCCAAGATGGATTTGAGGTTGGGCTACCATCAAATCAAAATCAGAAATGGGGACATACCCAAAACGGCCTTTGTTACTCGTTATGGCCAATACGAGTACACCGTCATGTCCTTTGGTTTAACCAATGCCCCGGCTACCTTCTCTCGGTTAATGAACTCAGTCTTCATGGAGTACTTGGATAAATTCATCGTAGTATACCTCGATGACATACTCATCTACTCCAAGAATGAAGAGGAACATGCCGTACATCTAAGGCTGGTATTGATGAAACTTCGAGAGCATCGCCTTTATGCCAAATTCTCCAAGTGTGAATTTTGGTTGCCAGAAGTGACCTATCTAGGCCATGTAATCTCTGGTAAGGGTATTGCTGTCAATCCCGAGCGAGTTCAAGCCGTCCTTGATTGGACTCCACCTGAAACAGTCAAGCAAGTTTGGAGTTTCCTTGGCCTAGCGAGCTATTGCCGCCGCTTCGTCGAGAATTTCTCCAAGGTTGCTAAACCTCTAACTGAACTCCTCAATAAAGATAAAAAGTTCAAGTGGACTCCACAGTGCGAGATCAGTTTTCAGGAACTGAAAAGACGCCTGACATCTGCCCCCGTACCGGTACCACCAGATTTCTCCAAGGACTTTATTATCTATTGCGACGCCTCGCGACAAGGACTAGGTTGCATACTCATGCAAGATCGTCAAGTAATTGCCTATGCTTCACGGCAATTACACCCACATGAGGAAAATTATCCCACACATGATCTAGAGCTTGCAGCTGTAGTCCATGCACTTAAAACCTGGCGACATTACCTTCTCGGTAATCGTTGCGAGATCTTCACGGATCACCAAAGTCTAAAATATATCTTCACTCAACCAGATTTGAATCTCAGGCAAAGACGTTGGGTTGAGTTGATCTCGGATTACGACTTAGGAATAACTTACACCCCGGGCAAAGCCAATGTCATGGCTGATGCGCTAAGCCGTAAGTCCTATTGTAACAACCTGATGTTACAACAAAGTCAACCATCTCTCCATGAGGAATTTCGTAAGCTAAATCTTCACATTGTTCCTCAAGGATTCCTATCCACCCTGGTGGCGAAACCTACCCTCATGGATCAAATCATAGCTGCCCAGAAGCGTGATAAGGGCATATCTCAGATTAAGGAAAACATTGCTAGCGGAGTTGCTAAATGTTTTTCCATGGATAAGCGGGGTAATGTCTTCTTTGAGAACCGTTTGGTGGTTCCCAAGAAACACCATCTACGCCAGTTGATCCTTCAGGAAGCTCATGAATCCCCTCTCACCATTCATCCCGGTGGTACTAAAATGTATCAAGACCTATGCCAGCGGTTTTGGTGGACTAGGATGAAGAGAGAAATCGCTCAATACGTTGCTAGCTGCGACGTCTGTCGTCGTGTTAAAGCAGAGCACCAACGGCCTGCTGGCATGCTTCAACCTTTGGCTATTCCTGAATGGAAATGGGATAAAATCAGTATGGATTTCATCACCGGGTTTCCCAGGACCAAGAGAGGGAATAATGCCATCTTCATCGTGATCGACCGACTTTCCAAAGTAGCCCATTTTCTACCTGTTCGTGAGAGTATCACCGCTAGCCAGCTAGCCGACTTATACATCTCCTGAATAGTGGCTCTTCATGGTGTTCCATTGGAAATTAACTCAGACCGTGGGAGTCTCTTCACCTCTCGATTTTGGGAAAGTTTCCAAAATGCTATGGGAACTCGTCTCTCTTTTAGTACCGCCTTCCATCCTCAATCAAGTGGTCAAGTAGAGCGAGTCAATCAAATCCTGGAAGATATGCTCCGAGCTTCTGTTATCTCGTTCGGAATGAGTTGGGAGCAATGCCTTCCATTCGCGGAGTTTGCTTATAACAATAGTTATCAAGCTAGCTTGGGCAAAGCTCCTTTCGAAGTTCTTTATGGACGAAAATGTCGAACGCCTCTTAACTGGTCAGAAACCGGGGAAAGACAACTCTTTGTCCCGGATATGATTCAGGAAGCAGAAGAGCAGGTTCGCGTTATTCGTGAGAAATTGAAAACAGCCCAATCTCGTCAAAAGAGTCAATATGATCGTAAACATAAGCCTATGACTTATGAAGTCGACGAGAAGGCTTACCTTCGGGTTACTCCGTTAAAGGGAACCCATCGTTTCGGTATCAAAGGCAAATTGGCCCCTCGTTACATTGGACCCTTTCGCATTCTTGCCAAACGAGGAGAAGTTGCCTACCAACTGGAACTACCTCCGCATCTCTCCAGAGTTCACGATGTCTTCCACGTTTCACAACTCAGGCGTTGCTTCGTGGATCCTATCCATGGAGTGGACCACGAAACGCTTGATCTACAAGATAACCTTTCCTATCGGGAATATCCCGTTCGTATCATTGATCAAGCCGAGCGTACCACTCGACGTCATAATATCAAGTTTCTCAAGGTTCAATGGTCACACCACTCCGATAAAGAAGCCACTTGGGAAAGGGAGGATCGTCTTCGACTCGAGTACCCCACCTTCTTTCCAGAGGATCCTAAATCTCGGGACGAGATTCTTTTGAGTGGGGGTGAGTTGTCACACCCTAGCTAGTCCATGCATTAGAGTGTGCATCATGTTTATTTTTCATCAGAAATTTGGAATGGGGAAGGCAGATCCCCCAGCACCCCTCTTGAAATCAAGTAGGCAGTATCCCACTACCACTCCATCAGGCAAGCAACCATTGATCATTCCGATACAAACCCATGTTCTCGCTTCTGCTCTTGTTTACTACATTAAGACAACGCGATTCAAACTGCTGTGTGCTACGGTAGTTGAACCCTTATCCTCTGCATGACCTGTCATTGCCACAGTAACTAGATGAAACCCACTAGCATGTGTAGGAGTTGTTTGAGCCATGTTTTGTGATTTCCTACCTTGTTATGCCTGCTATGTTTAGAGTTGTGTCAGGTCTGGTTCATCTGGGTGATGGGCTAGAGTGAAATGCTTGTGCCGGTAATGTGAGGGAATGTGAGGGATGTGTTGAACATGTTTTGGTAAAGGTATCGATGAGAGGCCATGTAGGAGTACATGGTGGGTTGTTTCATTGAGGCCGTCCCTAAGAACTGAGATCTGTATGCGTGATTTAAGCTTCAGCTACTACCACACATTGGGGCCTGAAATATGACCCCGATCGACTTACTGACCCCTCTCACCTCTGTCCAGGAGTTGCAACTAGTCTCTGGTGTTTGTACGACATGTGTTGGCGGACGTGCGTAGCGCTGACCCTAGGGGTGGGCTATGATGCGGTAGATACACCGTGGCCGGGTATGCTGGGCGCCCGTTTGGCGTCTCGGGACCCTATACAGATAGTTTGGGGCCGTTGAGGACACCCCGGCCGGATTTCCTTGCGGATGGAACCTGAATAGGCGATAAACCTGGATTAGAGACATGTGAGGTTAGTCAGGTCGTGGTCTACACCCACGTCGGTTTTCGCTTGAAGTCAGCCGAGCACATGTCGTGTGCAGACGCTAAGTGGTGGAAACATGTGTGACGAAGTACACCCCTGCAGGGTATAAAACTATTCGAATAGCCGCGTCCGCGGTAAAGGACTACTTGGTTGCATATACAGTTCATAGACAACTTAATGGATACTACTAAAAGACTCAAGATAAGTGTGAGTACCGAGGATGGCCCCCTCGTAGGATGACGAGGGAGGATCCCCGGTGGAGTATTGTGTTGGTGAGTATTGGACTCGTGTGCAAACACTATTTTATTGGTGAAGTTCCGTAGGATAGCTTAGCCAAGAGTCAAAGCTGGCTTGCTGCATCAACCCCACCGCCTTCTTGAGAATAAGCATGTATAGTAGGTTCTGATGTAAGACTTGCTGAGTACCTTTGTACTCATGTTTGCTTATTATTGTTTTCAGACGACAACACTGCCCCCTCCGATGGGTTTTATGTAGACCTTGACGTCGACGAGTGACTAGCCACCCAGGTGGTGATCCTGGCCATGGAGGGCCCTATGTAGATAGACAGGCTTCGAGAAGCCTTCTTTCTTTCTAGAGTCTATACTCAGACTAGTTGCTTCCGCATGTGCTTGAATGATTGTATGACTTGAGTGTCGGGTCATGTGACCCCTATCTGTATGAACCTGTTATGTATGGCTCTCTGGAGCCCTTAAATAAAGAACTTGAGTTGTAGAGTTTTGTTGTGATGCCATGTTGTATGTACTCATATCGGGCATATTGTGTGTATGATTGAAATGCTTGGTATGAGTGGGATCCGACAATCTAGTTGTTTATCCTTGGCAGCCTTTCTTATGGGGAAATGTACTCTAGTGTTCCTCGAGCCATAGTAGTCCGCTACAGCCCGGTTCACCGGAGTCCTGCTAGCCCAGCACTACTGTTCAGGACACTTGACTGGCCGGCATGTGTTTCACTTCGTCCCTATGTCTGTCCCTTCGGGGAAATGTCACACGGTGACTTCCGAAGTCCTGTCTAGCCTGCTACAGCCCGAGGTTCCCCGGAGTCCTGCTAGCCCAGTGCTACAGCCCAGAATCACTCGTTGATGACCGACATGTTCGATGTGATTCATGTATGCCTGTCTCCATATGTCTGTGCCGCTTGGGTTCACGACTAGCCATGTCGGCCCGGGTTCTCTGTCATATGGATGCTAGCGACACTATCATATACGTGAGCCAAAAGGCGCAAACGGTCCCGGGCAATGTTAAGGCGACACCCGTGGGAGACCGTGCATGAGGCCATAAAGTGATATGAGGTGTTACCGGCTAGAGTGATATGAGGGGCAGCTTTTCCCTAGTCCGCGGAGGAAGTGGGGAAGGAATACTACCCTCTCATGGGGCCTTGGGGTGGGGAGAAGCTGCCCCTCCTCGGGAAGCCGGTGCGCGATGTCTTTGGACAAGTATCCGCCTTCCTTAGCTTTTTGACATGGCCCTTTGTGACGGAGGAGACCATCAACTTGCCTCCCGCTCCGGAAATTGCTGGAGAAGGTTGAGGTGGGAAGTGCGGGCTTGGGCGCTGGAGCTCGAGTGTGCTGGAGATGGATAGGCAAAGGAAGAAGAAGGCGTAGGTAAAAAGGCGGATCCTTATCCCCTTATATGGGCGGATGCGGTTGTGCGTCCCCACCAGCCTAGTAAAACTCGCTTGTCTCCCAAGCGCCATGATAAATGGCGCGGTTAGGGTTACCCACGTCCGTATTGATGAGAATCCCGTAAAGGGGGTACACGATCTCTGCTTTGACAAGACGTGCAAGGAAACCGCCTCGCAAAACATGCTGTGGTGGAAAAGTAAAAATGATTCGAGTAAAGGACATGGCCGTAGTGTGATGGCGCACTGCGGAATACATCAACAGATTTAATTTGTGTTTATATCATTCTTTCTATGGCAATATGTGGAAGCCTATTTTGCACAGCCGGACACTACTCTTGGTGTTTACAATCTTCTATGAAGGAATTGGAGGAGGAACCCGCCTTGCAATGCCGAAGACAATTTGCATGCCGGACTCGTCGTCATTGAAGCCTAGTTCAGGGGCTACTGAGGGAGTCCTGGATTAGGGGGTGTTCGGGTAGCCGGACTATACCTTCAGCCGGACTCCTGGACTATGAAGATACAAGATTGAAGACTTCGTCCCGTGTCCGTATGGGACTTTCCTTGGCGTGTAAGGCAAGCTTGGCGATGCGGATATTCAAGATCTCCTACCATTGTAACCGACTTTATGTAACCCTAACCCTATCTGGTGTCTATATAAACCGGAGGGTTGTAGTCCGTAGGCAATCAACTCCATACACAACAATCATACCATAGGCTAGCTTCTAGGGTTTAGCCTCCTTGATCTCGTGGTAGATCTAGTCTTGTACTACCCATATCATCAATATTAATCAAGCAGGAGTAGGGTATTACCTCCATCGAGAGGGCCCGAACCTGGGTAAAACAAAATGTTCCCTGCCTCCTGTTACCATCCGGCCTTGATGCACAGTTCGGGACCCCCTACCCGAGATCCGCCGGTTTTGACACCGACATCGATGAAGATCTTGTCCTTTGTGTTGTTTCGTTCTAGTTGATCAGTAGTGGAGCCCAGTTGGAGTCGATCGGGGATCTGTGTAGCATTTGGGGTAGTCTTCTTTTATTTTGGTTCCGTAACCGGACCTTGATTGTATCTGGATGATGTAATGCTTTATTCATGTATTTATGTGAAGTGGCGATTGTAAGCCAACTATGTATCTTTTCCCCTTTTGTATTACATGGTTTGTTTGCGAAGATTACCTCACTTGCGACATTGCTTTCAATGCGGTTATGCCTCTAAGTCGTGCTTCGACACATTGGAGATATAGTCGCATCGAGGGCGTTACACATCTCGAGGGAGCAAGGACGCGAGCTGCTAGCCGACATACATGGTGGGGACTACGGACATCACTCCTCATCACGCACCCTTGTGGGCAAGGCGTTCCGCAGCGGATTCTACTGGCCCACAATGCTCAATGATGCCACTGAGTTGGTGAGATCTAGCGAGGCATGTCAGTTCCATGCCAAGCAGATCCACCAACCCGCTCAAGGCCTCCAAACCATCATGCTCTCATGGCCGTTCGCGGTCTAGGGGCTTGATATCTTGGGCCCATTCCTTCGAGTACCTGGGGGCTACCACTACCTCTACGTCGCCATCGACAAGTTCACCAAATAGGCTGAGGTGGAGCCCGTGCGCACCATCCCAGTTGGCTTGGCCGTCAAGCTCATCAGGGGCCTCGTGACCTGTTTCATGGTCCCCAACCGCATCATCACCGACAATGGCTCTCAATTCACGAGCAACATTTTCAAAACATATTGTGGTAGCCTTGGAACGCAGATATGCTACGTTTCGGTGGCGCATCCACGGAGTAATGGCCAGGCCGAGCGTGCCAATGCGGAGGTCCTGAGAGGCCTCAAGGCAAGGAGCTTCAAGAAGAAACTTGAGGCCTATGGCAGGGGCTAGCTTGATGAGATCCAGTCTGTACTGTCGTCCATCCGCACCATCGCGACGAAGCCCACGGGCGAAACTCCGTTCTTCCTCATCTACGGAGCGGAGGCAGTCCTCCCCCATGTGGTCAAGCATCACTCCCCGCGGGTGTTGGCATTCGACGAGACACGCCAGAACGCCTCGCGGGGGATGGACCTTGTGCTATGGGAGGAGTGCCACTATCAAGCCTCGCATCAAGCAGCGAGGTACCAGCAGGCGCTGCAGCGGTATCACTGTTGTAGTGTCCGCTCCAGGACTCTCAAGGTGGGTGACCTCGTCTTGAGGCGGGTGCTCTCCACGGAGGGGCTTCACAAGCTCTTGCCCATGTGGGAGGGCCCGTTTGGGATCGCCTATGTCTCCAGGCCTGGCGTCGCGCGCCTGGAGACGCAGGACAGGGTCCCCATCCAGAATGCTTGGAACATCTAGCCTCTCCAAAAGTTCTATCCATGATCAAGATCTCCGCTCGTGACACTCTCACGCAATAATGAGTTGGGGTTGTACCTGCACCGGAATCTCCTGAAAGCCGACCCATGGCCTCACGGGGTCTCCCACCCATGTCCTAGTGGAGGCCCCATGCCTTGCGCTGGTGGGAAGACAAGAAGACGAGTGGAAGTGCCTCACGCGGCTGTTCTTTTGCTTGATTTCTGTAGTTGGTTTGCAACTTCTTGAATGGAATTTGAAGTTCTTTCTCGTATCCTTTTTGAGGGTTGGGAATTTCATCTCATTGCATCATTCATTCTTCTAGGTCTTGCCTCAAGGGGAGTGGTAGTTGCCTGTGGCCCCTCCTCGCGCGTCCTGCGTGTGGGTGCTAGGAAGGTCTGTGCGCTCGGGCCCGCCCATGAACAAACCTCACCAAAGCCTCATTACCCTGGCCTTTTGGCATCTTCGTCCTCGTGCGACACTCTCAAACGATCTCACGGGCACAATGCCTCCGAAGGTTTCCTAATCCCGTAGTTGCAGGGTGCCTCCTGAGGCACGACAACTTCCGAATCTTCTTCAAGAACGAGGGGTGTGCAGAGGGTTCGAGCCCTAGAGGGACACACTCTCATGGCAAGGGAGTGCGCCACAGGAATATCAAGCTAAGTTACCCTAATCATAGTCAGCGTCAATGCGGTTATGCCAATGCAACATGAAAATGATAACATAACAGTGCAAGCGCCATATTTCATTACATGCTCTAGGAGGGCCATCTACTTCTTTTTGCAGGAGGAAGAAAGAAAGAAAACCATGTCACACGACTACAACAGCTCTTGAGGACCGGATCCATCAGCGCTCGGCCTTAGTCAGAGTCCTCCTCCTGCTTCATCGGGGCGCGGCAGCAACGCGACTCGTCTCCCTCCCTAGTCCGAGCCCGGCGGTACGACAACTCATCATGGTCGCCGTCACTTGTGCTCTCCCCACAGGAGGAGCCGCCGCTACTGGAGGTGGCACGACCGTCGCCAAGGGCAAGCTCACCACCAGCGTTGGCGCCGCCCCACTGGTCGTCGTCGTTGCTATTGTTTTCCGGGCAGCACCCCAAGTGTCGGTCGTCTTCCCCAAACACCCGGACATAGAGGGTCGTGACACCATCATACCAGAAGTTGAGGGTGCACTTCCCATGCAGGCCCCGCACATGGTTGAATGGATACCATCTGCGGTACAGGAACACGTTGCCAGCAGCGGTGACCTCGACCTCCACCCATGAGGCCTTGATGCAGTAGTCGTTCGCCTGCAGCCAGAGGCCACCGGGCCCCCTGGCCGACAGCGTGCCCGCGAAGAAGCACTGAAGCTGGAACCAGATTCCTGCGGGCCTTTCCGACCACACGACGAACTCTCGGGGTGCGTCGGCCTTGTGGGATCACGAGCGCGGCGGCCGAACGGCCGCGGCGCACCTCACCTCGTCGCTGCGGGCACCCCGGATGCGACAACTTCCGTCGTGGGACGGCACGCCCCCACGACTACCTTGCCAGCCCTTGAAGGGGTGCGCCCGCGCCCACGGGGGCAACTGCCGGTGTCACAACATGCTTATCGGGCGTTCGCGGCCTCTCTTGGGCAGTGACGAGTCTGGCCCCTGTGGGATCGAAAGTATGTCTAGAGGGGGGTGATTAGACTACTTGACCAAATAAAAACTTAACCTTTTCCCAATTTTAGTTCTTGGCAGATTTTAGCTATTTTAGAACAAGTCAAGCAATCATCACACAATTCAAGCAAGCATGCAAAGAGTATATTGGCAGCGGAAAGTAAAGCATGCAACTTGCGAGAATGTAAAAGGAAGGGTTTGGAGATTTCAAACGCTATTGGAGACACGGATGTTTTTCTCGTGGTTCGGATAGGTGGTGCTATCCTACATCCACGTTGATGGAGACTTCAACCCACGAAGGGTAATGGTTGCGCGAGTCCACACAGGGCTCCACCCAAGGGCAACGGTTGCGCGAGTCCATGGAGGGCTCCACCCACGAAGGGTCCACGAAGAAGCAACCACCCACAAAGGGTCCACGAAGTAGCAACCTTGTCTATCCCACCATGGCCATCGCCCATGAAGGACTTGCCTCACTAGCGGTAGATCTTCATGAAGTAGGCGATCTCCTTGCCCTTACAAACTCCTTGGTTCACTCCACAATCTTGTCGGAGGGTCCCAAGTGACACCTAGCCAATCTAGGAGACACCACTCTCCAAGAAGTAACAAATGGTGTGTAGGTAATGAACTCCTTGCTCTTGTGCTTCAAATGATAGTCTCCCCAACACTCAACTCTCTCTCATAGGATTTGGGTTTGGTGGAAAGAAGATTTGAGTGGAAAGCAACTTGGGAAGGCTAGAGATCAAGATTCATATGGTAGGAATGGAATGTCTTGATCTCAACACATGAGTAGGTGGTTCTCTCTCAGAACAAATGAATTGGAATGATGTATGTGTTCTGATGGCTCTCTTGCTGAATGAGAAAGAGGTGGAGGGGTATATATAGCCTCCACACAAAATCCAACCGTTACACAGTTTTCCAATCTCGGTGGGACCGAATCAATAAACTCGGTCTGACCGAAAATGTAAACCTAGAGACCGTTAGGAATTTCAGTGGGACTGACATGCAACTCGGTGGGACCGATTCGGTTAGGGTTTGGGCATAACGTAATCTCGGTGAGACCGATTACACAAACTCGGTGGGACCGAGTTTGGTAATAAGCTAACCAGAGAGTTGGTCAGGCAAACTCGGTGGGACCGATTTGCTCTTTCGGTGGGACCGAGTGGAACTCGGTGAGACCGAAAAGTTACAAAGGGGAAACACTGAGTTTACATTGCAATCTCGGTGGGACCGATTGCATATCTCGGTGGGACTGAGAATATTGCAATAGGTAACAGAGAGTTTGCAATCCCATCTCGGTGGGACCGAGATCCCTATCGGTAGAACCGAATTACTAGGGTTTGGCAGTGGCTTATGACAAGTGAAACTCGGTGGCGCCGGATAGGAAAAATCGGTAGGACCGAGTTTGGCTTAGGGTTTAGGTCATATGTGGATATGGGAAAGTAGTTGAGGGTTTTGGAGCATATGATTAAGCACATGAAGCAAGAGGCTCATTAAGCAACACCTCATCCCTCCTTAATAGTATTGGCTTTTCCTATGGACTCAATGTGATCTTGGATCACTAAAATATAAAAGTGAAGAGTCTTGAGCTTGAAGCTTTAGCGAATCCCTTGTCCTTAGCATCTTGAAAGAGTTCCCACAACCTTTAGTCCATGCCACGCCAATTATTGAGCTTTCCTGAAATAATCATCTTGGAATAGCATTACTCAATGAGCTATATGTTGTTATGAATTACCAAAACCACCTAGGGATAGTTGCACTTTCAATCTCCCCCTTTTTGGTAATTGATGACAACATATAGATCAAAGCTTCGACAAATGATAATAAGCATGAAATATATCGTCGCTTTGAGAAGTATGTGATAAGTAAGAGCTCCCCCTAAATTTGTGCATATTTAAAATTTTGCTTTGGACTGCAAATGCACAAAGAGTTAGAGTCATGGGTTACTCTTCCATGTCACATACATCTTGGTGGAGCGCTCAAAATGATAAGATTGAAATACATGCACTCATCACCAAGAATAGTGAATGATCACAAACGATAGATATAATGATAATATTTAAACAAGCATCAAGCAAACATTAAGTGTAGCTTATGATCAAACACATGCTCATCGATGTCTCACAAATAATGACATAGTATCAAGCACTCAAAGGCAAACAAAGTTCGAAGAAACCACCAAATAAAACAAGAGAGAAAAGCAACACTCTCTCTCGAAGCCTATGATCTATACATCTTCTCCCCCTTTGGCAACAAGTTACCAAAAAGTTCCTAGAAAATGCATAGTGCTAAGTCGTCGCTCAGGCTTGATCTTCAGGTGGTGGTGGAGTCCGAATCACTCCAAGGACGAAGGCTTCTGTAGATGCTGAAGTAGTCGCTGGAGTTGGAGCTAAGGTAGACGCTAGAGCTGAGGCTGTAGCTGGTGCTGAGGTGGTGGCTCTGGTGTCAGCGACTGGCAGTGCAGACGACCTCGGGCCTCATGGCACTCTAGAAAAAGCATGAGTTGTGGTCCTGCCTCTCCTCTCATTCATGTCCTCCTGGAGCTGCTCCACTACAGACTGAACTTCTGTTACCTTGACATCCAAGTCATAGAACTTCTGTTCCATGATCCTCTCTAGGCTCTGCTGATTCTTAGTAAGATTGGCCAGACTTTGCTCAATTCTCAGCGAGGATGCAATCAAGTAACTGAGCTGCTCTTGTTTGGTCTTCAAGAAGTACTCAGATGCCTCCTCTTGAGTAGGCATCCTGGCAGCTTTTTCCTTCTTCGCCTTCTCCTTCTTTGCAAATGCCTGTGCAGACGATGGCTCATTCTCTGTCATCACAACTTCATTGTTCTCAAATTCTGGACGGATGGGCAGGTGTTCCTTATACAACAAATATATGCCCGTGCCCATCTTGGAGTTGATGAGCTCCTAAATCTGAGGGGCATATCCACAGCTCCTCTTTTGATCTGCAGCTGTCCTTTTGATCGTTTCAACTATGAGACTCATGACCTTGAATTTCTGAGGCACATCAAACACATGTAGCAAGTTGATAGCATGGCCTCTGATCATCTTGTGATCTCCAGACTTAGGCAACAGAGTGTGCCTTAGTATCCAATTGATAGTGGGCAATCCTGATAGCAGATAGTGCACTGAGCCAAACATGAATGTGTCAAGAGCTTCATTGGGAATTTCCTTGTACATGTTGGACATGGAGTTATGATCCATCTTCTTCTTGGCATAGATGTCCAAGTCCTCATCGTGCTCTTCTGGGGCATTGATGATCTGTGCCCACTCAGCCACTTTAGACTAGTACCTTGTACCCTCTGACATCCATGTAATCCTTCCATCCGGATAAAAGTGAAGGACTTTGTTGGGCAGACGCTCACAAAGTGGAACGAGGAACTCATCATGCAGTTCTACTCCACACGCTCTGAAGCTGTCCTGAACTCCTGGGAAGTACTCCTCATTCTCTTTGATGTAGGTCCAGTCGACCCATCTCATGTCACAAACGATTGGCTTCTTGTCAAGAAAAACAGTCTCATAAAAGTCTTGTTGCTCCTTGGTGTGAAATCTATAATCCACGGCAGTCCTTCTCCTAGAAGCATACGGGTCTGCTTCTCTCCACTTCCTGAGCCCTGAGTCTCTCCTGAGCTTCATGTCCTCAGCCACAGGATGAGCATCGTTGTGGTCTGGGATCTTGGGCTTGAGCTTCCGAAGGACACTCTCTTCCTCTTCTTCAATAGCTTTAGGCACTGGGGCCTTGTTCTTTTCTGCAGCAAGTATACTCCTTGTGTTTCTCTTGGGTGTTGTCATAGGCTTTGAAGCTGGCTTGGCCTTGGAAGCAGCTCCCCCTGACCTTATGGCATCTCCCATCAGTTTGGCTGCCTTGGGCACTGGTGCAGCTGCCTCTTCTTCCTCCTCCTCTTCTACCATGATGGAGGCTCTCCCAAGCACTTTGGCTATAGTCTTTTTCACTCTCTCTTTTCTCTTCTTGCTCTCAGTAGCAATGGGCTCAATGGGAGCAGGTGCAGGCTTCTCGGTTGAGGCTCTAGCCTTTGACATTGGTTGCCTGCCTGCTGGCCTCTTGACTTTCAGGCCTGGCTTTGAGCCTTGAGTTGGCTCAACCCTTTTGGAAGTGGCCTCTTCCTCTGCCACATAGTCTTCATCCTCAGAATCAGATGTTCTCTTCTTCCTTTGACGTGTGGCAGCCTTAGGCAGATGGCTGGGTGTGCTCCTGCTGCCATCATCAGAAGAACTTGAGGGGCTAGTGCCCTCACTCATGACAACTTGCTGCTCTGAGAGGTTTGGCTGTCACTTTGATCAGACATGTTGCTCACTGACTGCTGACCCTGTGAATAGATTATGGATAAGATAGAGTGGATGAGCATCACAAAAAGACAGAGATTTTTGCAAAAGATTGATTCAAAAACTTAGTTTTAGTTTTCCACAGAAAGCATCTCGGATCTACCAATTTTCAAACTCGGTGACACCGAAGCAGTTTTGGCACCAGAACTGGTGAACTCGGTTAGACCGAGTCACAGTTCGGTGGCACCGAGACTGCTAGGGTTTCACAGAATTCCAAAATCGGTCACACCGATAAGTTATTCTTGGTCAGACCGAGTTTAACTTGTGCAGTGGCAAAAGCCAGATCGGTGGGACCGAGTTTTTCAACTCGGTGGGTCCGAGATGGTTTCGGCGGAAACCTAACCCTAAAATTTTCGAATTAAACCTAATCTGCGAGCGTTTTGACTGGATAGAAGTTTATCAATCGTGGCAAGATTCATGATGATCACAATGTGCTAGGAATCAGATTGAGGAATAGCACAATGATCAAGTCCATACCCTAGTTCGGCGTGGACTTGCTACGGCGGCAACGGCGGGGCAGAAATCCGTTGACGGCGGCGAAGACCAGCGACTGGAGGCTGCTGGCGGCGAGGAGACGATCCGGAGACCTCGGGGGCAGAGCAGGCTATCGCGCGGGTGAGGAGGTTTCAGAGAAATTTCCAAAATTCTTCCCATCACTATATATAGCCCGACCCTGTCGGTGTGACCGAGTGGAACGACTCGGTGGCACCGAGATGCAAAACTGTGTGCAGTTTTTGCAACTCGGTGTGACCGAAAAGTTCAAATCGGTTGCACCGAGATCGAAAACCTAGATTAACTTAATGAACTCGGTAGGACCGAAAGTGGAGTATCGGTCAGACCGAGATTCATAAAGAGGTTTTGGAAGTTTAAGTCTATGACGAATCGGGGACTCCGAGCGCTCCTCACACAGAGTGGTTCGAATCTGACTTGATCAATTTTTGTGATGCAGCATGAATAGAGTTTGAGACGAGAAAAGCATAGATAGCTAGAGAAGGTTCTTAGGCATTCTTGTCCATCCACTTGGCAAAAGAAGATAAAGCCAAACAATCAAAGCAACAAGTGGATGTCCTCGAATGAGTAAAATATGCAATCAGCATGCTCATACAATAAGATGGCAAATGAAATATGTGGCAAAGCATGCACAACCAATTCTAGCATCTATCAAGCAATTTGCGATGACTAGGTCATCTATATATGAGTATATTGACTTAGGAGTCAAGTGAGAACACTTGATCGTAGGTCATACTCATTGTTTAAGCTCAAGTGGGGTTACCACTTTTACATAAAGCATTGTTTTGTTCACATCTTTAGAGTTGCTTTAGCTCAAGTCTTAGAGTAAAGCTCCCCCTAGATGTGATATCCCCCCTAAGAGGGATGAACTAACCTTGGGTTTTATCGATGATGACTTCATGTAGATATTGACGATGTGGATGCTCAATGTTGATGTAGATCTCTTGGAGCTATCCTTTTGAGTGAATTGCACTTTCAATACCTACATGGGTTAGTCCCACAAGGAACAAACAAGGATATCCATAGACATAGAGTGATGCACACAAAAGATGATGTCCATGAAAACTTTTGGGTTACCTTGTCCCTTGTCTTACCAACAAGAGGGTTTGTGACTCCTTGAACTAGTGCAAGATGTGGAAGTTGATTGCACTTGTTCTTGCCAAAATGATAAGAGTGAAGTATGTTGGCGGAGTCACCCTCAAGAACTCTCTAGTTCTTCTTCTTTTGGATCCACATCATCTTGATGCGAATCCTTGGAGTTGTAGTCGTACTTGATGAAGTGGAACTTGAAGTAGTCTTGGGAATCCACTTGACTAAGGTCTTAGGAGCTTCTTCAAATGCATCAATTTCCTCTTGAAGCTTGTCCTTGCCTTTTTGCTCGTAGTCTTGTGGTGGAAGATCATCTTGAGCTTGTGTCCCCTTGAAAGAAGTATACTTCTCTTGTTGAGGGACAAACTTTGTCTTGGGGTATTGATCTTCTTCCCACTCAACTCCATTGGCATTGAACTTTCGTTCAAAACCAACACCTTGATTCTTCCGGTGCATTCCTTGCTTGCGCACAATTTCCTCGAATTGCTTACTCCCGGCAAGGCTTTTGTACACTCCTTTCTCTATAATTCCCTTCAATAAGCTATTTTCTTGCTCAAGTGTAACTTGGCTAAGAGAATCATTAGTGGAATCAAGAGAACTACTAGAAGCAACAGTATTGGGTTTAGCATGATCATTGCTATTACTAGAGGAAGAATCTTTCTTGTTAGACTTGACTTGAGGCATGTAAGTGGATAAGAGTAAACGCTTGGCGATGTAAGAAGAACTTTTCTTGCGGAGATCATCATTGATTGCCTTTAAGAACTCATGCTCTTGCTCAAGATTGAGCTTTTCAAAGCGTAGCTTCTCATGAGCTCTTAAAAGTTCTCGATGATCTTCGAAGGTAGTGTCATGAGCTAACTTAAGAGTTTTTAGTTCTTTAGTTAGGGCCTCAATCTTCTCCTTATCATTGTCACTCGTTTTATCTTGATTAGCATGATTAATTGGTCTTTCATAATAGTATTCATCACTAGAGTTGTCACCAATCAAATCATCTCCTAACAAGTCATCTTCATCACTATTGAAATCAACATACTCGGGGTGTGTTACCTTAGGACCTTTGGCCATGAAGCATCTTCCAATTCCTTCATTTGGTGAGTCAAATATGTCGTAGGAGTTGGTTGACACAAGTTCTAGACCGGCAACACCTTCATCTTGAGTATCTTCGGAGTCGGAGTGATAACTTCTCTCGGAGTGGCTGTCGGAGTCGGAGCCGGATACCCATTCACCAACATGAGCTTGATCACTTCGTCTTGTGTAGCTCCTTGATGATTTTTCCTTCCTTCCCGAATCCTTGCTTCTCCGTGAGTATCTTTGTTCATAACGATCATCTCTACTCCTTCTCTCTCTTTGTGGTGATCCTTTGCTTCTTCTTCTTGGAGACTCTTCTCTTCTCTTGTAGGGAGCCGTACACTCATTGGAATAGTGTCCGGGTCTTCCACAATTGTAACAGTTTCGCTCTCGACTAGAAGATCTTTTGTCATTGTAGGACCTTGATTTGGAGCTTCTATCTTTGCTTCTATTCTTGTAGAACTTGTTGAAGTTCTTCACCATTAAGCTCAATTCTTCATTGAAGTCTTGTTTCTCACTAGATGATGTAGGGGCTTCACATGAGGCTTTGTAGGCACCACTTGATTTGTTGTGAAGTTCCTCTTTATCCTTAAGTGACATCTCATGAGCAACAATTCTTCCAATCACTTCCGTTGGCTTGAGATCTTTGTAATTGGGCATCATTTGGATCAATGTGCACACGGTATCATATTTTCCATCCAAGGCTCTTAGGATCTTCTTGATGATGAATTTATCGGTCATCTCTTCACTTCCTAAGTCGGCAATCTCATTTGTGATGAGAGCAAGCCTAGAGTACATTTCAGCGACACCTTCACCATCCTTCATCTTGAACTTGTCAAGTTGGCTTTGAAGCACATCCAACTTGGATTCCTTGACGGAGTCGGTACCTTCGTGCATATCAATCAAAGTGTCCCAAATTTCCTTTGCATTCTCAAGGGGGCTGATTTTGTTGAATTCTTCGGGGCACAATCCGTTGAAGAGAATATCACAAGCTTGAGCATTGTATTGCAACATCTTCAACTCATCCGCGGTAGCTTCACGGTTTGGTTCTCTCCCATCAAAGAAGTCACCTTGCAAACCAACACACAGAATAGCCCAAACGGCGGGGTTATGTCCAAGAATATGCATTTTCATTTTATGCTTCCAACCAGCAAAATTAGTACCATCAAAGTAAGGACCTCTACGGTGATAATTTCCCTCGCCAGACGCCATACTCTCCTAGGTTGTGAAACCAAGGCTATGACCACCAAAAGCTATGGAGATCAAGCAAATGGAGACCAAAGCTCTGATACCACTTGTGGGATCGAAAGTATGTCTAGAGGGGGGTGATTAGACTACTTGACCAAATAAAAACTTAACCTTTTCCCAATTTTAGTTCTTGGCAGATTTTAGCTATTTTAGAACAAGTCAAGCAATCATCACACAATTCAAGCAAGCATGCAAAGAGTATATTGGCAGCGGAAAGTAAAGCATGCAACTTGCGAGAATGTAAAGGGAAGGGTTTGGAGATTTCAAACGCTATTGGAGACATGGATGTTTTTCCTGTGGTTCGGATAGGTGGTGCTATCCTACATCCACGTTGATGGAGACTTCAACCCACGAAGGGTAACGGTTGCGCGAATCCACAAAGGGCTCCACCCAAGGGCAACGGTTGCGCGAGTCCATGGAGGGCTCCACCCACGAAGGGTCCACGAAGAAGCAACCACCCACAAAGGGTCCACGAAGTAGCAACCTTGTCTATCCCACCATGGCCATCGCCCACGAAGGACTTGCCTCACTAGCGGTAGATCTTCACGAAGTAGGCGATCTCCTTGCCCTTACAAACTCCTTGGTTCACTCCACAATCTTGTCGGAGGCTCCCAAGTGACACCTAGCCAATCTAGGAGACACCACTCTCCAAGAAGTAACAAATGGTGTGTAGGTAATGAACTCCTTGCTCTTGTGCTTCAAATGATAGTCTCCCCAACACTCAACTCTCTCTCATAGGATTTGGGTTTGGTGGAAAGAAGATTTGAGTGGAAAGCAACTTGGGAAGGCTAGAGATCAAGATTCATATGGTAGGAATGGAATGTCTTGATCTCAACACATGAGTAGGTGGTTCTATCTCAGAACAAATGAATTGGAATGATGTGTGTGTTCTGATGGCTCTCTCGCTGAATGAGAAAGAGGTGGAGGGGTATATATAGCCTCCACACAACATCCAACCGTTACACAGTTTTCCAATCTCGGTGGGACCGAATCAATAAACTCGGTCTGACCGAAAATGTAAACCTAGTGACCGTTTGGAATTTCGGTGGGACTGACATGCAACTCGGTGGGACCGATTCGGTTAGGGTTTGGGCATAACGTAATCTCGGTGAGACCGATTACACAAACTCGGTGGGACCGAGTTTGGTAATAAGCTAACCAGAGAGTTGGTCAGGCAAACTCGGTGGGACCGATTTGCTCTTTCGGTGGGACCGAGTGGAACTCGGTGAGACCGAAAAGTTACAAAGGGGAAACACTGAGTTTACATTGCAATCTCGGTGGGACCGATTGCATATCTCGGTGGGACCGAGAATATTGCAATAGGTAACAGAGAGTTTGCAATCCCATCTCGGTGGGACCGAGATCCCTATCGGTAGAACCGAATTGCTAGGGTTTGGCAGTGGCTTATGACAAGTGAAACTCGATGGTGCCGGATAGGAAAAATCGGTAGGACCGAGTTTGGCTTAGGGTTTAGGTCATATGTGGATATGGGAAAGTAATTGAGGGTTTTGGAGCATATCATTAAGCACATGAAGCAAGAGGCTCATTAAGCAACACCTCATCCCTCCTTAATAGTATTGGCTTTTCCTATGGACTCAATGTGATCTTGGATCACTAAAATATAAAAGTGAAGAGTCTTGAGCTTGAAGCTTTAGCCAATCCCTTGTCCTTAGCATCTTGAAGGAGTTCCCACAACCTTTAGTCCATGCCACGCCAATCATTGAGCTTTCCTGAAATAATCATCTTGGAATAGCATTAGCTCAATGAGCTATATGTTGTTATGAATTACCAAAACCACCTAGGGATAGTTGCACTTTCAGCCCCTCCTTGGGAGCCTTCGCCTTCTCTGCGATCGAAAGCCTCCTCACTGGCGCTATGGACTCACTAGCAAGATGGTGGGATAGAGAGGAAGAAGGAGGAGCAAGCAGCAACAAGATGGAGATGAGCAGGGGGCTCCGCCCCCTCTCCCATTTATAGCCTTAGGGAGGACAACCGCCGGCCTCCCAAGATTCCAAGTAATGATCATTTTTTATGCATGCAACAACTAATGGTCAAGTCGGGCAGTTGCCGAGGCAGCGTAGGGAAGCGGAGATACCCACGCCCCATCAAGCGCCACATGTCGGCTTGGTCCGCAGGTGATTGGAGCCCACGGCGCTTCGCCCTTGCTCTTTGGCTTCGCCCCGAAGCCAAGTCCGAGCGCGCCTTGGGCCCGGGGGCTACTGTCGGTGTTTTGGGAACCAGGGTACCCAGACTTGCCTGCCTGTGGCTCATGGCATTGGTCCATCGATGGGCTGGTACGGCCCATCGTCATCATCGGCAAGACAAGACCCTCGCGAGGAGCCAAGCCTCGTGAGGCGGACGACACCAAGACCTTCGGAGGGAGCGGCCTCCCTTGGCTGGCCTCTGAGGAGCGGAGATTCCTATGCAAGCTCCCATCTCATGAGGTTTGGGTGATGCAACCCATGACGACCAAGGCCAGGCGGGTGCCAGCGGGCGCAGAGCAGCAAGTTTCCTCTTTGGTGCTAATGAGGCAAGTGCAGGCGCAGGGTCCCGAGGAATCGGCCAAAGGTTTCCATTCCCGTGCAACAAGACCAAGACCGCTAGGATGGCAGGACGAATGTCATCACCGAGCCCACCATTGCGTCATGAGCAGAAGCTTTGCAGTCGAAGACTACCTTTCATAAGGATAACATGTACTACTTGTCCAAGACCATGGTTGACCTCATCTTCGACGCCAGCGACCACCCCAAGACGATGGTCGATGACGACACATTCCCATGCTTTGCACCCCCACCATCTGCAACATAGCAGTCTCCAGGACCCTCAGCGATGGAGGTGCAGGCCTCAACATCCTTTCTGTGGAGGCCTTCGAACTACTTTGCGTGCCCTTCGACCGGCTCCTCCCCACCAAGCCCTTCTCGGGGTTATCAACGGTTCCACCTTCCCTCTAGGGAAGATCTCCCTTCCTGTAACCTTTGGCAAGCCATGGATATAGTCTTGTCGTGCTCTATCTTCTTAACACAAAGTATTTATCAGGCACAACCCCGATGACACGCCGAGCAATTGGTTCATACTTTTTAACGCGCTTCATCTTTTTAAACCCCCACACAATAGATGTGTACGATCCATGGATATAGCAGTATAGGTGGGATAGAATATAATGATAGGGGTAAATATTACAAAAAATTAAGAAAGTCTCACATCGACTCGGCTAATCAACGTGCTATGGAGATGACCATCAATTGATATCAATGCGAGGAGTAGGGATTGCCATGCAATAGATGCACTAAGAGCTATAAGTGTATGAAAGTTCATCATGAATACTAAGTGGGTGTGCATCTAATCCTATAATGAAAAGTTCCCACTAGTATATGAAAGTGACAACATAGGAGACTCAGTATATGAAAAACATGGTGCTAGTTTGAAGCACAAGTGTGGAATTAGCATGCCCCTTCTCTCTTTTCTCTCATTTTTCTTTTCTTTTTTTTTCTTTTTTTCTTGGGCTCTTTTTGGCCTCACTTTTTTTATATTTGTCTGGAGTCTGATCCCGACTTGTGGGGGAATAATAGTATCCATCATCGTTTCCTCACTAGGACATGCTCTAATAATGAATGATGATGATCATCACACTTCTATTTACTTACAAATCAAAAGAAATAAAAACTACAACTCGATACCTAGCACAAATTATGATTCTATATGAATGCCTCTGGCAGTGTACTAGGATGTGCAATGATCTAGCATAACAATGATATCAAAAAATGGACAAACCATGGAAATATCATGCTAGCTATCTTACGATCATGCAAAGCAATATGACAATGAATGCTCAAGTCATCAAAATGGAAGCGGTGGAAGTTGCATGGCAATATATCTCGGAATGGCTATGGAAAGGCCATAATAGGTAGGTATGCTGGCTGTTTTGAGGAAGATATAATAAGGCTTATGTGTGATAGAGCGTATGATATCACGGGGTTTGGATGCACCGGTGAAGTTTGCACCAACTCTCGAGCTGAGAAAGGGCTATGCATGGTACTGTAGAGGCTAACAAATTGCGGAAAGGTAACAGTGCATATAATCCAAGGACTCAAATTAGTCATAAATAACTCATATACTTATTGCATAAGTTTATTAGCTCTCGAAGAAAAGTATTACTACACATGCCCCTAGGGGGTAGATTGGTAGGAAAAGACCATTGCTTGTCCCCGACCGCCATTCATAAGGAAGACAATCAATAATAAATCATGCTCCAACTTCATAGCATAACGAGAGACTATATGCGCATGCTTCGGGAATCACAAACCTTAACACCAATATTCCTACTAACCACAACCTTGTACTTGTACTTCCCACATATTATCATCTGTATGTCGCAAAACTATTGCAAGGATCAAACATATCATATTTAGTGAACCATAAGTTCTATGTAGGATTTTATGACTAATCATGCAATTGACCAATTCCTGTTAACACTCAAGTGAAGCAAGAGAGTTTAATTATTTCTACAAAAGACCACTCTCTAATAAATATAAGTGAAGCAAAAGAGCATTTTACAAATAACTATGTCGGCGTTCTAGGAACCATGGTACCCAGACTTGCCTGCCTGTGGCCCATGGCGTGGCTCCTTCGAAGGCCCCATCTTCAGCATGTTCAAGACAAGACCCTCGCGAGGCGGGCGACGCCAAGACCTCCAAAGGGAGCGGCGTCCCCAGGCTGGCTCCCGAGGAGTGGAGATTTTTATATAGGCACCCACCTCATGAGGTTGAGGTGATGTCATCCATGATGACCAAGGCCAGGTGGGCGCGAGTGGGTGCATTGCAGTAGGTTCCCTATGTGGTTCTAATGAGGAAAGCGTAGGCGTGGGGTCCCGAGGAATCAGCCAAAGGTTTCCATTCCCATGCAACAAGACTAAGACCGCCAGGACAGAAGGACGGATATCATCACTGGGCCCACCGTGGCGTCACGACCAGAAGCTTTGCAGGAGAAAACCACCTTTCGTCAGGATAGGATGTACTTCTTGCCCCCCTTCAAAATTGGCCACTATGGGATCCCTTCCCGTGTTTGTTAGGAGGAAGAGGACCAATGCCACTATAAATATAGCATAGCCACCACCATTGGAGGGGGGTAGATCCGAGAGAGACCTCACTAGCTCACACCCACTAGAACATACCTCGTGAGGTTGTTCTTTCCTTGTACTACTTCATCCTCAGCCCCTCGTGGGGCTAATCCACCACAAAGCAGAAGTAGGGACTTACACCGCAAGGTGGCACGAACCTGGGTAAACTTTTGTGTCCCTTCACTTTCTTATGCATCGAGCTAGGCTGTGGGGGTGACAAACTGGTTGGCTGGAGAGGTTGAGTTCTTCGCACACGCCCCAGAGTTCGAACCTTTCTTGGGTCTGCGGAGCCCTGAATCTGACATTTGGCGCGCCAGGTAAGGGCGTCTCGGAGGGTTGCCTGTTCATCAACCATGGCAGGCATCGCCACTCCCGCCAGTCGACCGGGCGGGTTCGGAGGCATCACGGGCCTCTGAGCATTCTCCCCCGCCTTGCGACAGGTTCAGTGGTTATCGAAGTTCTGGCCGGAGTTGCCGCCGTGATACGAAGGGTGGTCGACCCCACGGAGTTCCTCTAGGTGTACACGGAGGCCATCTAGGTGGCGGGTGGCGACGACAAGGTCATGGCGAATTGGCTCCCTATGGCTCTCATGGGTGTCGTGCGCGCCTGGCTGCTCAACCTCCCGGAGTCCTCGGTGGCTTCTTGGGAGGAGTTGTGCGACCAGCTCATCGCACACTTCACTGCGCCGGCACCCCACGATGTTGCAGACATCCTCAGCGGGTCGCAGGCGCCAGCCTCAAGCCACCACTTCAAGTAGTTCTTCCGGCAGGTGGGGACCCCCCAGTAATGGCCGGTGTCTCCTCCAGGCTGGGCGGCGCCTGAGGCCGAACTTGTTTTCGACACTAGGGACCACCCCGAGATCACGGTCGGCGCCGGTGCAGGTCTCAACGTCCTCTCTGTGGAGTCCTTCGGTCTGCTTCATGTTCCTTATGACCAGATCCTCCCCACCAAGCCTTTCTCGGGGGTGGCCGACGGCTCCGCCTGTCCTCTGGGGCAGGTTTGCCTGCCCGTCACATTTGGTAAACGCAGCAACTACTGCACTGAGCTCATCGACTTCGACATTGCCCGCATCGGCCTCCTGTATAATGCCATCCTCGGGTATCTTGCCCTTGCCAAGTTCATGGACGCGACTCACCCCTGCTACAACGTCATGAAGATGCCGGGGAGCAGAGGTGTCCTAACCGTGGTGGGGGACACCAATGACGCGCTCATGGCCCTCAGGCTCCCTTACAAGGCCGCGGTGGACGTGCGACCGAACACGGAGGGCGCTCCGGAGACCCCGAAAGCCGTGCCAGCGAAGAAGCAGCAGTTGTTCTCCCAAGACTGGGCGTAAACAAAGCAGGTGCCGATCGACGACGGGGGCTCTGGTCCCTCCTTCACCATATGCGCTGGCCTCCCCCTGGACCAGGAGGAGGCGCCGGTCAATTTCCTCCACACAAACAAGGATGTGTTTGTATGGGAGGCAACGGATCTGGTTGGCATCCTACGAGATGTGATTGAGCACCACTTGATGATGTGCCCCGACGCATGCCCGGTGAAGCAAAAGGCACGATGACAAGCCCCAGAGAAGAAGTCGTTCATCATCTAGGAGACCCACAAGCTGTAAGAGCCCAATGTTATCCGGGAGGGTGGCATCCGGATTGGCTGGCGAACCCAGTTATCGTCCCCAAGAAGGGCGGGAAGGAGCGCATGTGTGTCTACTTCACGAGCCTCAACAAAGCATGTCCTCAGGACCCTTTCCGTTGTCCGGGCATCGACCATATCGTTGACTCCACCACCGAGTGAGACTTGCTGTGCTTCCTGGACGCCTTCTCGGGCTACCATCAAATCAAGATGGTGGTGCAGGATGTCAGGAAGATGGCTTTCCCGACCCCGTGCGGGGTGTATTGCTACACATGCATGTCGATCGGGTTGCGCAATGCCAGTGCGACCTTCCAACGATTGATGGACATCGCCCTGGGCTGGTAGCTCGGGTGGAATGCCGAGGCATACGTCGATGACATAGTGGTCAAATCTCGGTAGGCGAGAACTCTTGTCGAAGATTTGTAAGAAACAGTCGCCAATCTGCGCAAGGTAAACTTGCGACGCAACCTGTGCATCGACATTGCGCCCCAGAGAAGTGCGTATTTGGCATCCCGTCCGACAAGCTGTTGGGTTTCCTCATGTCTCATAGAGGGATCGAGGCAAACCCAAAGAAGGTCATGGGTATAGAAAGGATGAGCCCACCTCGGACCCTCAAGGAGATGAAGAAGCTCATGGGCTGCATAACTTCTCCTGGGTGTTTCATCTCCAAGTTGGGCGAGCGCGCCCTCCCGTTGTTCAAGCTGGTGAAGAAGAAGGGCTCATTTGAGTGGACTCCGAAGGCCCAGACAGCCTTCCAAGACCTCACGAGGTACCTCACAAGCCCAATGGTGATGGTGGCACCTCTTCCTCTTGAGGCCCTGGTGCTTTACCTGGCCACCACACCCCACTCGGCCAGTGCGGAACTCGTGGTGGTCCGATTAGAGCACGCAGGTGCAAACGCGAGGCATGGCGTCCCGCGCCCGATCATGCCATCACCACCACGGGACGGCGCTCCTGAGGCCCCGGCTGCCCCGCGGGACGACAAGGCTCCCAAAGCTCCCTGGTCGTAAGAAGGGCAGGACGCTATCGACGCCCACTCCCTCGGCGAGCATCCCGTGTACTTCGTGAGCACAATGTTGCGTGATGCGTGAACACGATACCCCACGGCATAGAAGCTCCTGCTCGCGCTCCTCGCCGCCTCTAGGAAGCTGTGCCACTACTTCTAGGGCCACCCTATTAAGGTTGTCTCCGCATACCCCCTGGGGAAGGTGCTTTGGAGCCCCAACGCCACGGGAAGGGTTGCTAAGTGGAACGTCAAGCTGTAGGCGTTCCAGCTAGAGTTCAGCACCACCAGAGTCATCAAGGGCATGGCCCTTGCTAACTTCATAGCGGAGTGGACCGACGCCCCCGACCGAGGGGTGTGTAAGGACCATTCCCTCACGCCCACAGATGAAGCACCAGATGGTTGGGTCATGTACTTCGATGGCACGTTCACGCGTCAGGGCACGGGGGCTAGAGCTATGCTCATCTCACCTACCCAGGACAAGCTCTACTATGCCGTGAAACTCTGCTTTTAGCATGGCAAAAATGTCTCCAACAACATCGCCGAGTATGAGGGTCTACTCGTTGGCCTCAGGGCCGCGGCGGCTCTCGGGGTCACGCGCCTCACCATCAAGGGCGACTCCCATCTACTCGTTAACTTCTCCAACAATGCGTATAAGCCAAAGGATGAGCACACGGAAGCATAATTTGAAGAGGTATGCAAAATTGGGAAACTATTCTTGGGCTTGGAATTGCAGCACGTACCGCGTGGCATGAACAAGGAGGCAGACGACATCGCCAAGAGGGCGTCCAAGCGTGACCCCGAGAAGCATGGCGTCTTCGAGGAGTGGCTCTTCAAGCCGTTGGCGGCTCCCCCCACTGCAGGACCAGCGCTGCCTCGAGAGGAGCCGCCCATGGCACCCTCCTCGGGCTCCCCATCCTGCGGCCCAACCTTGGGGGCCAACCTCCTCCTTGCGCTCAAGCCTCAAGAGGGGTGCTGGACCGAAGAATTCAAGGCGTGCCTGATCCGAGGCGCCTTGCCAGAGAAGGAGGAAGACGCAGAATGTGTGGCCCGCCAGGCCACCACGTACTGCATCCAGGACGGCGAGCTCTACCGAAGGTCCCCAAACGACGTCTCCTAGTGATTTATCTCCAAGGAGCAGAGGTGCGAGCTGTTGGCCGACATCCACTGCAGGGACTGCAAGCATCACTCCTCGTCGTGTATACCCTCGTAGGCAAGGCGTCCTGTAGTGGATTCTACTGGATCATGGCGCTCAACGGTGCCACCGAACTGGTGTGATCTTGTGAGGCATGTCAGTTCCACACGAAGTAGATCCACCAGCCCACTTAGGGCCTCCAGACCATCCCGCTCTCATGGACGTTCGCGGTTTTGTGGCTGCATATCTTGGGCCCTTTCGCCGAGCATTTGGGGGGCTATTGCTACCACTACGTCGCCATCAACAAGTTCACCAAATGGGCGGAGGTGGAGCCCATGCGCACCATCCCGGCTGGCTCGACCATCAAATTCATCAAGGGCATCATGAGCCGCTTTGGGGTCCCCAATTGTATCATCACTGACAATGGCTCTCAGTTCACGAGCAACCTTTTCAAAAGGTATTGTGCTAACCTTGGGATGCAAATATGCTACGCTTCAGTGGTACACCCACGGAGCGGTCCTAAGGGGCCTCAAGGCAAGGAGCTTCAAGAAGGAACTGGAGGCCTGCAGTAGGGGCTGGCTCGATGAGCTCCAGTCCGTGCTGTGGTCCATCCGCACCACCGCGACAAAGCCCATGGGCGAGACCCCATTCTTCCTCGTCGACGGGGCTGAGGCGGTCCTCCCTCACGAGGTCAAATATTGCTCCCCGCGGGTCTTGGAGTTCGACGAGGCATAGAAGGACGCCTCGCGGGGGATGGACCTCGTGCCGGGGGAGGAGCGCCATCGTCATGCCTCGCTCCAGGTAGCGAGGTACCAGCAGGCGCTATGGCGGTATCTCTTCAGTTGCATCCGCCTCAGGACCCTCGAGGTGGGTGACCTCACTCGGACGTGGGAGCTCTCTAGGGAGGGGATCCACAAGCTCTCGCCTATGTGGGAGAGCCTGTTCAGGATCACCGCGTCTCCAAGCCTGGCTCCGCGCGCCTGGAGACGCAGGACAGGGTACCCATCCAGAATGCCTGGAACATCCAGCATCTCCGGAAGTTCTATCTGTGATCAAGGTCTCCGCTCGTGAGTCTCTCACATAATAATGAGTTGGGGCTATACACGCCTCGGAGTCTCTTGAGTGCCGCCCCTGGGCCTCACGAGGGCTCCCACCCACATCCTAGTGGAGGCCCCATGCTCCGCGCTCGTGGGAAGACAAGAAGACTAGTGTCGGTGTCGGACGCGGCTGTTCTTTTGCTTGCTTTTTGTAGCTGGTTTGCAACTTCTTGAATGAAATTTGAAGTTTTTGTGTCTCCTTTTAGAGAGGGTTGGGAAATTTTTTCTCCTTGCAGTGTTCACTCTTCTAGGTCTCGCCTTAGGGAGAATGAAAGTTGCCTATCGCTCTTCCTCGCGCATCTCGCGCGCGGGGGTTGGGTATGGTGTGTGCGCTCAGGTTCGCCCGTGAACACACCTCACCAAAGCCTCAGTGTCCTGGCCTTTGGCGTCTTCTTCCTCGCACAAAGCTCTCAAAATAGCTTACGGGCACACACGCCCTCTTTAGTCTGTGCCTCCGGGCATCACGACATGACGTACTAGCGGTGACCAGTTCACACTCAGGGGCTCACGTTTGGTGAGGCACCTCCGGAGGTTTGACATCCGGAGGTCTCCTAATCCCGCAGCAACATGTTGCCTCCTGAAGCTCAACGACTTTTGAATCTTCAAGAAGGAAACCCTTGTAGAACATACCCAGAATAAGAGGCACGCTCTAACGGCAAGGGATTCTACCACAAGCACATTAAGCTAAGTCACCCCAATCACAATCAGCAACAACATGGATATCACGATGCTATATGAATATGATAACATAATGGCACAAGCGCCATGGTTCATTACACGCCCCGACGGGGCTTCCTACTTTTTTCAATGTAGGAGAAAGAAAGAAATAAAAGCAAGCCGCACGACTACAGCGGCTCCAGAGGCCCGGCTCTAGCAGCGCCCGAGCTCAATTGGAATCTTCCTCCCGCTTCACCGGGGCGCGCCGGCAAGGCAGCTCATCGCCCTCTCCGAACCGACCTCGGCGGCGTGGCGGCTCGTCGTAGTTGCCGTCGCCCCTGCTCTCCAAAGAAGAGGAGCCTCCACTGCTGGAAGTGGCGCGACCGTTGCCAAGGGCAAGCTCACCACCAGCGATGACGCTGCCTCCCCGCCAGTCGTCGTCGTGCTTGTTGTGGTTGTCACTCTCCGGGCAACACCCCAGGCGCCGACCGTCTTCCCGAAGAACCTATAGAGGGTCGCGACGCTGTCATACCTAAAGTGGAGGGCGCACCTCCCATGCAGGCCGCATGCATAGGCAAACGGCTGCCACCCGTGGTTCAGAAACACGTTGCCTGCACCGGTGACCTTGATCTCCACCCATGAGGCCTTACAGCAGCAGAAGTCGGCCTGCAGCCAGAGGCTGCTAGGGTCCCAGGCCAGCAGGGCGCCCACGAAGAAGCGCAGAAGCTAGAACTAGATGCCTGCGGGCTTCTCCGACCACACCACGAACTCCGGGAGCGTGTCGGCTGAGTGGGAGCGCATACGCGACGGCCGAAAGGCTGTCATGTGCCTCCCTCCGTCGCCTGGTTCGCCCCGGCCGCGACAACTTCTGCCTCGAGAAGAAGCACCTCCGCGGCTCCCGGAGGCAGCGCCAGCCTTTGAAGGGGCGCGTCCGCGCCCTCGAGGAGCCACCGCTGGTGTCACAGCGTGCTTGCGAGGGCGCCCCCGGTCGCTCTTGGGCGGCGGCGAGCCTGTCCCTTCCTTGGGGGCCTTCCCCTTTTTCGCGACGGAAAAACTCCTCATTGGCACCATGGACGCTCTAGCAAGATGATGGGACGAAGAGGAATAAGGAGGAGCAAGCCTCTCGCAATTCCAAGCAAATGATGGTTTTTCTGCATGCATCAGGCACTTGTCAAGTTAGGAGTTGTCGATGCACCATGGGGAAGTGGAGACGCCCACATCCCATCAAGCGCCACTCGTCGAATCAGTCCGCAGGCGGAAGGGGCTCGCAATGCTTTGCCCATGTTGTCAGGACCCCGATCCTAAGTCACACCGATATTGCATGTAACACATCATATCACTTTGCGGCCTCACGCATGGTATTCCCACGGGTGACACCTTACCTGGCCCGGGACCATTTTTACCTTTTGGCTCACATATATGATAGTGTCGCTAGGATCCATATGACAGAGAACCCGGGACGACATGACTAGTCATGTATCCAAAGTGGCACTAACTTACAGGGACAGACATACATGACCCAGCAACGAACGTGTCGGTCATCAACGTATGAACCCAAGTCGTAGCAAGCTACAAGGACTTAAAGGAACAATGCGTGACATTTCCCCGAAGCGACAGACACATGAATGAAGAAGGACACATGTTGGCCAGCCTAAGTGTTCCGGAGTAGTAGCAAGCTACCATGGCTCAGTGGAACCACAAGGAGACATTTCCCGGTAAGAGACGCTACCAAGAATAAACACCTAGGTTGTCGGATCCCACACATACCAAGCATTTTAATAACATACACACAATATGCTCGATATGTGCAAATAAAACAAGGCATCATGACAAACTCTCTATGATTCAAAGTATTTATTCATTAGGCTCCGAGGAACCAGGGTCTGATGACCCAGCATTCAAGTCATACAAGCAACAAGCACAAGTGGAAGCTTAACTTGTCTGAGTACAGACAACTACAAATGAAAAGGCTGAGAAGCCTGACTATCTACAAGACCTTGCTGAGGGCACAAGATCATAGCTGAGGTGACAAGCTAAACGTCGAAGCCCACATGGAACTACTAGCAAGACTGAAGTCTCTCTGCCAAACATAAATTAAGATAACGTGAGTACAAATGTACGCAGCAAGACTTACATCAGAGCTAACTACATATGCATCGGTATCAACAAAGGGGGTGGTGGATTTTAACTTCAGCAAGCCAGCTTTGACTCGGTGGCTATCCTAAACTACGAATGCAAGTAACTCTTTTGAGGTGGCGCACACGAGTCCACATGTTCACCATATCAAAACACCACTATGGATCCGCTCGCGTCTCCCTACGAGAACGCCATCCATAGCACTCACGCTTATCTTGCGCCTTTTAGAGTATCCACTTTCACTTGTCTATGAACTGTATAGGCAACCCAAGAGGTCCTTTACCGCGGACGCGGCTATTCGAATAGATGATGTTGACCCTGCAGGGGTGTACTTCTTTGCACACGCTCTCACCACTTACCGCCATGTACGCATCATGTATCTCGGCAACCTTCAAGCGGAGGCCTGGTGAGGGTGTCAGCCACGACTTGACTAACCACACAAGTCTGTAGTCCAAGTTTATCATCTATTAGGGTTCCATCCGCAAGGAGATCCGGCCGGGGTGTCGCTCATGACCCCAAATGATGTGTGCAGGGTTCCCGAGACACCAAACGGGTGACTCGGTACACCGGGACACGGTGTATATACCGCATCGTAGCCCAGCCCTAGGGTCAGTGCTACGCACGGCTTCCAACACATATCCTACAAACACCAGAAACTAGTTGCAACTCCTGGACAGAAATCAAGGCGATTAATAAGTCGAGAGAGTCAATTAAGGATCCCAATGTGTGGTAGTAGATGTTCATGGATCACAAACACAGAACTCAGTTCTTGTGGATGGTTTCAATGAGACAGCCCACCATGTACTCCTACATGGCCTCTCACCGCTACCTTTACCAAATCGTGTTCACACACTTAGCCCTCAACGGTAGGACATGTTCACAACTCTCCAATTAATCCTCGATGAATCAGACCTGACTCAACTCTAAGCAGTAGCAGGCATGACAACAAACATGAATGAGCAGGCACATCAAGGCTCAAACAACTCCTACTCATGCTAGTGGGTTTCATCTATTTACTGTGGCAATGATAGTTCATGAAGAGTAAAAGGGTTCAACTACCGCAGCATGTAACAGTTGAACCGTTGTTGTCCTAATGGATTAAAAGGGAGAAGGAGCGAGATAGTTGGGTTGTATCCGAATGAACAAGGGGGTTTTTCTTGCCTGGCACTTTTGAAGATAATATAGCTCTTCATCGGTGTCATCGAACTCATCGTTGGAACCTCGTCTACTAGAGGGGACAAATACCGGCAACAGAGAAGGAACACAATAAATGGAGTGCACAATATGATGCATGATCATGACATGTCAATATGCTATGATTTGAGCTAATGCAACTAGCAACATGTTAAATGAAGTTGGTTTGAATACAAGATTCAAATTCAAACTCCATATGTGGACATTCAAATGTCATTTATATGATTTGTCCTAAACAGCAGCTATAAGTTGTTCTAGCATGCATGAAAAAGGTACAGATGGATAGATTGGATTTTTAGGATCATTTTTCATATATAACTCTTTTCAATCTGAGTTATAGATTATTTTCTATGATTTTTAGAAGTTTTAACTATTTTCTGGAATTTCCTGGATTATTTTTAATCCCGAAAATGGTTAACTGCATCAGCACTGCGTCACTATGATGTCATCAGGTCTATAAACCGGTCCGGGTCAAACCTGACCTGTGGGGACCACTAGTCAGTGACACGGACAGTTAACAGGGTGTTTAGGGTTAGAACTAACCCTAATCTGCAGATAATCAGGGCGGTCCCACATGTCAGTGTGTGGACTAATTAACAGAGTTAGTTGGCACTAACTTAATCCTAAATCCATATTTATTAGGGGCCTGGGCCCATACATCAGTGAGTCTTGGGAGTCAAACTCCCGGTCAACTGGGGTCAAACCCACCGGCGATTGGTCGCCGACGAGGTCATACGGGGCGGTGGTGCTCGGGATTGCTTCTCCGGTGACCAAACCAACGGTGGAGCCCATCCACGAGTAGCTGGAGCTCGCGCGTGACGGGTGGTGCCCTCAACTTTGCCAGCGGTGGCGATGGCAAGTGCGGCGGCCGGCGTTCGGGCGTCGAGCGAATCAAAGTTGCAAGGAATGGCAAGAGCCACGGGTGGTCGCAGTAGACTGCTGGGAATGTGCTGAGCACAATGGCATGCTCGGTTACGGCTCTAGGTGACGGTGGCCATGGCGGCGACATGGCTGGGCGGCGGTGAGCTTCGGCTTCGGTCCAAACAGCGGCTACGGTGATCAAGAGGCATGGGGAGGAGGGGAAAACAACGGCGGAGCTCACAGCGGTTGCAGCACGCGTCTTAGCGGGCTCATAGGAGGTCGGACGACGTTGGGGCATTGCTGGCAATCTGGGGAGCCGAGGGTTGAAGACGACGACGTCGACAGTGTTCGGGGGCGCCCGGCGTTACGTATCTCATCGAGGAGGTCAAGGACGACATGTAGAAGCTTGGCGACTCGTCGGTGAGGCGTGTGGCTGCCGGTGGCCGCAGTAACGGTGACCAGCGGCGACGACGTGTTCGGTGGGCTGTGGAGAGGGAGCTAGAGGAGAGGGAGAGAGCTACAGAGTGAGGGGAGAGGCAGAGGGGGTCGAGGCCGTTCCTGTGGCATGGAGGCAGGGCGAGGGGAAAGCAAGATGTGGAAGCGGGATGTGGAGCTCGGGCGCGCGCGCTGACAGGCCTCTGCCTACTGGCAAAGGTTGAAGACACAGTGAGGAGGTGGGCTAGGCCCTCTAGAGTGCTATGCTGGACTGGTCTGCTAGGTGGGTTGCGTCAGGTAAATCCACACACTCTCTCTGCTTATTAATTCGTTTCTGTTTTTCTATTTTTCTACAACTTTAGAGTTTTATTAAAAATACTACAACTAACTAAAAAATCATGAAACTTCTCATGCCTACTGTTTGGAATATTTCCAATAGTAAACATTTTACTTTATGATTATTTGGACATTTAAAATATTTTATAGTATTTAAATGCCCAAATACAAATAGAGTATGATTTAATCCAGTGACCTTATGCTGTCCTAGAAAATTGTGCACCATTTTTGTTAGATGTTCTAGACCAAGGCAAAGATGATGAACATTTTAGAAGTGCATTTCAGGTTCATTGAAAAGGATTTTAGTAAACCCTAGTTGGTTTAAGTGGTGCTGGGGGTTTCTGTCATCCCCATTTCAACTTTCTGGGAGATGTAAACATGATGCAACACCAGATGCTAGCACTAGGCAGACCAGAACTAGGGATGTGACAACTCACACCCACTAAACAAGAATCTCGTCCCAAGATTCAAGCGTAGGGTAAGATGAAGGGGGGACGCAAACTAACACAATCTTCATGATCCAGGTGGCACTTCATAAGAACGTTGATTCGATCACCATCATTGTCTCGATGTCTTGCTTTGAGAACTGCAACTAACATGATAATGAGAGGAAAGGGAAAATCCTAAAGGGATCGATCTTATCGAAGATCGAACAACTCATGATCAACTCATGGGGTGTGACGCTAAAACAACTCTCAAGGTGAGACAAAAAGCATACGTCCAGAGGTATGGAGTGAAACACATGACAAAGGTTCACTAGGTAGGCAACAATTCCACACCTAAGAGGGTGGTGAACGGTTGCCAATGTAGCGAGGAGTTGAGTTGACATGACACCAAAACGAGACATCTTGGAGGAGGGTGACCCGTAGAATCATCCCTTAAGGTGGCAAAAAGAATTACTTTTGAATCAGAGAACATTGAAATTCTATATAGCAACCTGAGGCAACTCACCAACAATCATTTGGCGGGGTACGAGAGGATGGCATACCCGGACTAGAATGGATGATGTGGACTACCTTGTTGAAGACAACGCAATGAATGATTTTTGCTTCTCATCGGAAATGTATGGGACCCATGGTAGGACCACTTTTTAAGATGCTCCTGAATAACAATTACTGAAAAGGCAGACCATAGTAATATGGCACAAGGCGGTGCAGGCTGGGAACAAAATGCAAATGTTGGGTATGTTCCAACCATCATATCTGCCTGAGATTCAGATCTGGTTGGTAACGGGATAATTCAGACAACTTGTCTGGAAAAGAAAAGTAGCAGCAAAAATTGACGAGATGACGTTGCGAGATTCTTGTGAAATGAACTACGATAGCAAGCTCCAAAACATGAGTTGGTTCTGCTACATGCCTATGAACACGCTGTCCAAGACAAGCATGACCACATAGTAGTCTTATAATAAAACACTATCGAGTTCTGGTGGGGAGCCATCATCGAGGATATCAAAGTCCTTGCATAAGGCATGATCTTAAGAAGGAACTTCTTCTCCTTGAACAATTCAATCAGTTGCTTGGTGTGCTAAGGATACTTATAGAATGAAGGTTGAAAGTCTACAGACCACAGAATACTTCGCACATATGCATGACTGACTTAGGATGATTCCAGAGGAAGCAAAACAAACCTTTCTAAAATTCATGGCGGCAACTTGCATCAAATGCACATGAATTAGGGAAAGTCACTTCTTGCATCAAAACATCCACTTCATGAGGTAATGATACGTGTCCAACATATCTATAATTTTTTGATTGCTCCATGCTATTATATTATCTATTTTGGATGTTAATGAGCTTTATTTTACACTTTTATATCATTTTTGGGACTAATCTATTAACTGGAGGCCCAGCCCAAATTGCTGTTTTTTTGCCTATTTCAGTGTTTCGCAGAAAAGGAATATCAAATAGAGTCCAAACGGAATGAAACCTTTGGGAACGTGATTTTCTTAACAAACGTGATCCAGGAGACTTGGAGTGGGCGTCAAGAAACAATCGAGGAGGCCACGAGGCAGGGGGGCACACCCTCCACCCTCGTGGGCCCCTCGCTGCTCCACCGACCTACTTCTTCCTCCTATATAAGTCCACGTACCCCGCAAACATCCAGGAGCACCACGAAAACCTAATTCCACCGCCGCAACCTTCTGTACACGAGAGATCCTGCTACGTCTTGAGCTTGCGTTGGTTTTCCCCGAAGAGGAAGGGATGATGCAGCAGAGTAGCGTAAGTATTTCCCTCAGTTTTTTAGGACCAAGGTATCAATCCAGTAGGAGGCCACGCTCAAGTCCCATGACCCGAAGTAAGTGACCGTGAAGGGATTGACAACCCCTTTATCCCATTGGTTGTGAGGTTCTCATTTGTTTATGTAGGTGCGTGGGACTCGAGAGTGATCTCCTACTGGATTGATACCTTGGTTCTCAAAAGCTGAGGGAAATACTTATGCTACTTTACTGCATCACCCTTTCCTCTTCAAGGGAAAACCAACGCAGTGCTCAAGAGGTAGCAAGAAGGATTTCTGGCGCCGTTGCCGGGGAGATTAGCGCCAAGTCAAGTCAAGATTTGACTCCCGACAACGAGCCATTTCTGGTGCCGTTGCTGGGGAGTCTACGCACAAGTCAAGACATACCAAGTACCCATCACAAACTCTTATCCCTCGCATTACATTATTTGCCATTTGCCCCTCGTTTTCCTCTCCCCACTCCACCCTTGTCGTTTTATTCGCCCTCTCTTTTTCCGTTCGCCTCTTTTTCGCTTGTTTCTTGTTTGCTCGTGTGTTGGATTGCTTGCTTGTCACGATGGCTCAAGACAATACTAAATTGTGTGACTTTGCCAATACCAACAATAATGATTTTCTTAGCACTCTGATAGCTCCTCTTACCGATGCTGAATCTTGTGAAATTAATGTTGCTTTGCTGAATCTTGTCATGAAAGATCAATTCGCCGGCCTTCCTAGTGAAGATGCTGCTACCCATCTCAATAGCTTTGTTGATTTGTGTGATATGCAAAAGAAGAAAGATGTGGACAATGATATTGTTAAATTGAAGTTATTTCCTTTTTTCCTTAGAGATCGTGCTAAAGCTTGGTTTTCGTCTTTGCCTAAAAATAGTATTGATTCATGGAATAAATGCAAAGATGCTTTTATCTCTAAGTATTTTCCTCCCGCTAAAATCATCTCTCTTAGAAACGATATTATGAATTTTAAGCAACTTGATCATCAACATGTTGCACAATCTTGGGAGAGGATGAAATTAATGAAACATAATTGCCCTACACATGGTTTGAATTTATGGATGATTATACAGAATTTTTATGCCGGATTGAATTTTGCTTCTAGAAATCTTTTAGATTTAGCCGCGGGAGGCACTTTTATGGAAATCACTTTAGGAGAAGCTACTAAACTCCTAGATAATATTATGGTTAATTATTCTCAATGGCACACCAAAAGATCTACTAATAAAAAAGTGCATGCGATAGAAGAAATTAATGTTTTGAGTCGAAAGATGGATGAACTTATGAAATTGTTTGCTTATAAGAGTGTTTCCTCTGATCCTAATGATGTGCCTTTGTCTACCTTGATTAAGAATAATAATGAATCTATGGATGTGAATTTTGTTGGTAGGAACAATTTTGGTAACAACGCGTATAGAGGTAATTTTAATTCTAGGCCATTTCCTAGTAATTCCTCTAATAATTATGATAATTCCTACAAAATTCTTATGGAAATTTCAATAAGATGCCCTCTGAATTTGAGACTAGTGTTAAGGAGTTTATGAATTCGCAAAAGAATTTCAATGCTTTGCTTGAAGAAAAATTGCTTAAGGTTGATGAATTGGCTAGGAACGTTGATAGAATTTCTCTTGATGTTGATTCTTTAAAACTTAGATCTATTCCACCTAAGCATGATATCAATGAGTGAGGGGGTCCTGGATTAGGGGGTCTCCGGACAACCGGACTATATCCTTTAGCTGGACTGTTGAACTATGAAGATACAAGATTGCAAACTTCGTCCCGTGTCCGGATGGGACTCTCCTTGGCATGGAAGGCAAGCTTGGCGATACGTATATGTAGATCTCCACCCTTGTAACCGACTCTGTGTAACCCTAGCCCCCTCCGGTGTCTATATAAACCGGAGGGTTTAGTCCGTAGGATAACAACAATCATACCATAGGCTAGCTTCTAGGGTTTAGCCTCTTCGATCTCGTGGTAGATCAACTCTTGTAATACTCATATCATCAAGATCAATCAAGCAGGACGTAGGGTATTACCTCCATCGAGAGGGTCCGAACCTGGATAAACATCATGTCCCCCGCCTCCTATTACCATCCGCCTTAGATGCATAGTTCGGGACCCCCTACCTGAGATCCGCCGGTTTTGACACCGACATTGGTGCTTTCATTGAGAGTTCAACTGTGCCGTCACCGTAAAGGCTTGATGGCTCCTTCGATCATCGGTAACGATGTTGTTCAGGGTGAGGTTTTCCACCCCGGATAGATCTTTGTATTCAGTGGCTTCGCGCTGCGGGCCAGCTCGCTTGGCCATCTGGAGCAGATCAAGAGCTACGCCCCTAGCCATTAGGTCAGGTTCGGAAACTTAAACTACACCGCCGACATCCGTGGAGACATGATCTTCGACGGATTCGAGCCCATGTCAGCTGCGCCGCACAATCACGACGAGCATGACGTAACTCTGCCGTCAGCTAGTGTTTGGGAGATCGCATCTGCAACTACTCCGGCCATCAATCCGAAGCAAAGTGCGCCATCTGAGGACGAGTGGATAGACCCCGCCATGGAGGCCGCACTCTTAGTGGCGATAGAGCCGAATGCTGACTTCACCCCTTGCGAGAGCCGTGTTGCCAAACCATTGGATTCATCCCCGGCCATAGGCTCTGAGTCGCCTGCGTCCGTGCCTATCGAATCTGATTGGGCACCGATCATGGAGTTTACCTCCATGGATATATTTGAGCACTCCCTTTCGGCGATGTGCTAAATTCATTAAGGTCTCTCTCCTTGTCAGGAGAACCTTGGCCGAACTATGTCCGGCTAGAAGGGGATGCGGACGACGAAGAAATACGCTGCCCACCCACCACCCACTTAGTAGCCACTGTCGACGATTTAACTGACATGCTCGATTTCGACTCCGAAGACATCGACGGCATGGACGACAATGCAGGAGAGGAACAGGAACCAGTGCCCATAGAGAGCTGGACAACCACTTCATCACATGACATATACATGGTGGATACACCTAAAGAAGGCAATGGCGACAAGACAGCGGAGAATGACCCCTCCAAGAAGCAAACAAAGAATCGGCGTATGCGCCGCTCCAAATCCCGCCTTGGCAAAAACAGCGATAACAATGCAAGAGAAAATAACACTCCAGTCGACTCTAGAGGAAACGATGACCACATTGACCCGGCGGCAGAGCACGATGAAACTGCAAACGGTGAACATAGTACGGATCTGATGTCCAAACACGGTGACGCCACGGATAAACCTCATCAACCCCCCTCTAGGAGGAAAACAGTCCGGACGAAGATGCACACATCATCCCGGAAAGGCACTTGGAAGAAGAGAACCTCCGCAGCAAGCTTATTGCCACAGCGAGGAGTCTGAAGAAGCAGAAGCAAAGGATTAAGGCCGCACAAAATATGCTCAACAACAGGTGGAACAAAGTGCTCGGCAACGAAGAAAAGTATGGTGGTAGTTACCACACAAAGATCTATCCAAAGCACAAGCTAATACCTGAATTTGACGATGAGGCCTTAGAGCCCACACAGTCGAAAAGTAAAACAGCCAACCGGCCGGATCAACCACTTTGTGGCCACGATAGAGCGGCTAACAAGGCCGCACATAAGTCAACACACGATCTACTTGTGGAGTTGCGCCAAAAATCTAGTATGACCAGATCCATTTATGGATCTAGGAAGCGCGCTCCGGCACAAAATCAAAACCGAATACTACAACCATCCGAACGACATGATACATCCAAATACAGGGGTGCCGCACACCCCCTATGTTTCACCGATGAGGTGCTGGACCACAAATTTCCAGAAGGATTCAAACCAGTGAACATAGAGGCGTACGACGGGACCACAGACCCTGGGGTCTGGATTGAGGACTTTATCCTCCATATCCATATGGCTTGCGGAGACGATCTCCATGCCATCAAGTACTTGCCCCTCAAACTTAAAGGGCCAGCTCGGCACTGGTTGAAAAGCCTCCCTGAAAACTCAATTGGAAGTTGGGAGGAGCTCGAGGATGCTTTTCGGGCTAATTTTCAAGGGACCTATGTCCGACCTCCGGATGCAGACGATTTAAGTCATATAATTCAACAGCCCGGAGAGTCAGTCCGAGAGCTTTGGAACATGTTTCTCACTAAGAAGAACCAAATCGTCGACTGTCCGGACGACGAAGCCTAAGCAACTTTCAAGCATAGCGTCCGAGACGAATGGCTCGCCAGACACCTCGGCCAAGAAAAACCGAGAACAATGGCAGCCCTGACAAACCTCATGACCTGCTTTTGCGCGGGCGAAGATAGCTAGTTAGCCCGCAGTAGCAGCAGCGACCCAAGCACATCCGAAGTCAGGGATGGCAATGGAAAACCACGACTCAGTAAAAGCAAGCATCAAAATAAAGAAGACAGCCCAGATAATACGGCGGTAAACGCCGGATTCAGGGGCGCTCGACCAGGTCAGCGGAAAAAGTCTTTCAAAGGCAGCAGAGATGGATCTTCCAGCCTAAATAAGATTCTAGACAAATTATGTCAGATTCATGGCACCCCCGATAAACCTGCAAATCACACCCATAGAGAATGCTGGGTCTTCAAGCAGGCCGGTAAGCTCAACGCTGAACACAAGGGGAGGGAAACACCAAGCAAAGAAGCGGACGAACCGTGCCAGCAAAGCACTGGAGGACAGAAAAAATTCCCACCAGAGGTTAAAATAGTACACATGATCCACGTGACGAAGAGGAGAAGCAAACATGCACTCCGAGACATACGCGCTGTAGAGCCCGTCACCCCTAAGTTCAACCGCCGGTTGGCCTGCCCGATCACTTTTGATCGTAGGGATCACCCGACAAGCATCCGGCATGAAGGATTGGTTGCCTTGGTGTTAGACCCAACAATAAACGGATACCATCTCACACAAGTCCTTATGGACGGCAGTCCACAAAACTGGGATAGACCCGACAAAAATCAACCACAGTAATACTACCTTCAAGGGAGTAATACCAGGCCCGGAGGCCCGCTCCACGGGCTCTCTAATACTAGAGGTTGTATTCGGTTCACCTGACAACTACCGAAGTGAGAAGTTAGACTTCGACATTGCTCCATTCCGAAGCGGCTATCAAGCACTACTCGGAAGAATAGCTTTCACTCGTTTTAATGCGGTACCACATTACGCTTCTCTTAAGCTTAAGATGCCTGGTCCACGAAGCACCATCACAGTTAGTGGAAATATTGAGCGTTCTCTACGCGTGGAAGAATGTGCGACGGCTTTAACAACCGAGCACTAGACGGCCTCACCAACCAGAATAAATGACAGGTCGTCAAGACTGCGGACACGGTTAGACGAGTCCGGTGCATCAGTAGATATACCTGAGATTGGTTTGATGGTTAAACCCTCATAGATGGTACCAGGGGCTTCCGGCGTGTAATCAGGGCTAGTTCGGCACAACTTGACTTATCTTGAATTTTAATGGTCTATCGAGAATAACCAATTTTTTGGCACGAAAACTTTCACCTAAGTTCTTCTCTTTTATAGTTGAAAATTGTGCTACACCCATCCAGGACATGGCACAACGAAGACAAAGGCACAGATGTGCAGCAGGGACCCGCTCAAAGGTTTCTTTTCAGATTAAGACCCTGCGTAAACCTTTTTTACCGTCTCTTGTTGCTCACATCCCCCAGATACTCAGTACAACCGAGAAGGATGCTAAAGTTATTGGCATTTCGCCACGTCAGAATATTGCACGTACCTGGACACTCGGGGTTATTATTAAGGGCATTGTTTAGCCCGGCATATGTTATAAACACCGAATACCTTAGGGAGTGTTCGGCGTCGCGAGTTTGGCCTTATATGCATCAGCTCCGAATAATGTCTTTGGTCAAATGTTGGGTTTGCCAGGCTCCCGTGTTTTGCTACCTTACGTTCCGCTCTATCGGCTAAGGCGACACCGGGAGAACTATTGCGATTGTGCCCTGGTTCATCCGGATGAGCACCTTAGTAGAGAAAGCTGAAAACTAACTGTCATGATAAAGCGCGAGACTGGTCAACCACTCGATGACTTAGCAGAATCTTTGAGATTCCTCTGCATTAATGAAGGGTCGTTTCCCAGTCATGTACGTACGCGCACTGTATATCGGACAAGCGCGGAGGTACCAGGGGCTATATAGTAGTCCCACCACCAAACTCCTATGGCTAAGTGAAAGTGTTAAAGCAATATAGTCCGATTGCCTCGTTTGCTGCGCTACCACCTCCTTAATGGACCAAGACGTTGGATCAAGTGTGAATACGTGTTTTTTGTGAACACCCCCACATTATATGCGTGGGGGCTGAAGCCGACGACTGCAAACTTTCAGGTTATATACATATATACATAAACAGCCACACATGAGGCATCATAATACTTTTAGGCAAAAGTATAAACACAGCCTTGCCAATTCAATAAAACATTGTTTTTACAATGGGAATACATGTCACTAGAACATAATATTCTTCGAGCACTGAGCCTCTATTGAACGAGCGCCTTCAAGGACTTCTTCAAAGTAGTGCTCGGCAGATACTCAGCCCACGACCGAACTATGGGTTCCAATAGTGGTGGCCTCCATCTCTACCCAGTATGTCTTGACACGGGCAAGTGCCATCCGCGCACGCTCTATGCACGCCGACCTCTTCATAGCATCGATGTGCAGCATAGCACCAAGGAATTGTTGCACTAAACTAAAATAACTATTCTGCCTTGGCCCTTCCGGCCACAGATGATCCACAACAGACCTCATGGCAAGCCTGGACAACCTATGGAGCTCAACCCACTCGGCCATTCGCTAATTCAACAGCAGCGGACGCACTGGAACATTGAACTGTGACCAGAACAGCTTTTCCACTTCACAATCTTTTTGATCCTTGAAGTACTCGGCCACATCAGCAGCACTTGTTGCCAAATCCACGTATGCATCTGCAAAACTCCATAGTTGATCAAGAGGGGCATACTTCAGATCCCCGAACTTCGTCCGCAACAGAAAGGGATTCCCAACCGCGATATCTCCAGCTTGACGCAACTCCTCCTTCGCCGCTCTGATTTTGGAGCGGGCTTCCTTGGCTTCTACCGTGGCCTTTTCTAGGTCCGTCGCCCTCGCTCGGCTTTCTTTTTCAAGAAGCTGGTAACGTCCGGCGGCATCTTTCAACTCAATGGCCATCTTGGCTATTTTTTCCTTGCTTTGGCAATGCGTAGCCTGTTCGGCCCTCAGCTCTTTGACCGCCTTTAGAGCGGCCGCATCACTATTTCTGGCTTGTTCCTTGGCTCCAGCAAGTTCTGCCCGAAGGGTCTCCACGGTGGCAGCTCCATCTACAGTCACAACATATTAAAGATAATGGCATCATGCTCCTCTTACTATGTGTTGATCATCGGAGAAATCACATACCCTGTGCCTCGTCGAGCCGCTTGTTGACAAGCTGATGTCGGCATCTGCCGCATCAAATTGTCGCTTCAGCTCGGCAAACTCATCAATCTGGTTAGCCACCGGACCTTCAGCCACCTGCACATGAAGGCGGCATGATTATTACCTGGGACTATGATCCTCTGTTTGCCGCCGTTCTCGACGGCAACCAGAGTCTCAGGGGCTACTATCTGCATAGGGCACACCTAACGTGTGCGGTACTGTAAAAAACATACACTATTTCACGTACCTCAGAGCCTTTCAGCAGACTCATAAAATCTTCATGGAACCCGCTTTCGGCGGATCAAATCCTCTCAATCACCGTACCCATTAGCGTACGATGCGCTTCTGAGATGGCCGCTTGCTCAAGAAGTTCCTTTAGTGCGCCCGATCGCACACCGGACGGTTTCAGACTCTTTCTATTGCTCTCTTTAGGAGACGAATACTGAGGACTTTGGGTGGCTGAAGGATTACCCTCTGGCCTTGGCGGATCAGGAGAAACCCTCCGCGACGACACTTCAGGGTTGCCCGCCTCATAAGGCAGGGTGGCAAGGGGAGGTGTTTCGCTCTCCATCATCAACGGTAGCAGATCCCCCAAAGACAAACTCTGTCGAGAAGGGCTACGATCCGAACTACAAGATATATGCTTCGGTTATTGTCTTCAGAAGTAATGTAGGATATTTTTACTACTAAGTACTTTTTTTTACTTACAGCTCGGTAGAGGGCTGATCCCCTTGCAGGCGCTGTGTGGTGAGAGTACCTTCTGAGGCAAGACCCTGTGGCGAAGATTTCTTCCCCCGTTTGGAAACCTTTCTTTCCGGGACTTCAGAGGTGGTCCACTTCCTTCCTTGGGGAGAGAGAATTTCAGATTCTTCTCCCTGGTTATCCTCCTTCGCGGAGGCGCTAATTCCCCCGGTTTGGATGAATAATGAGTGAGGCCTGCTTTCAGCCTCTTTATTCCCCCCTTTATCTTCCGCCGGCTCAAGCATTCTGGCTAGTACTGGATTTGCCGAGCCTTCAGGAAGGGGGCCGGACACCTGATCATCTTCGCCTTTGTTACCTAGTCCTGGTCAAAGAGCGACTTTTCAGAATGATGTCGTGATAAAAAAAGACAGCATGTTCGGCCACGGGATTACTTACTTGGGTATCTGGGCGATTAGAGCTCAGACCCGCATTTGCGGTGGTGTCCGGACACTTTATTTGTGGTCCGAAGAACAATTTGTACATCTCTTCGAGCGTCATGCCAACGAAGTGCTGAATAGATCACGGTCCCTCCGGGTTGAATTCCCACATACGAAGGGTCGACGTTTGCAAGGCGGGACCCGATGAACTAGCATAACTTGCATTACCGTGACCAGGCTGACATCTCTCTCGAGGAGATCTCGGATGCGACTGTGCAATATCAGCACATCATTTACTGGCCCACAGTCTAGCCCCTTGTTGATCCATGACGTTAGTTGTGGTGGGGGGCTGAGAGAAAGGTAGGGGCGGCTACCCACTTGGTACTTCGGGGAGCTGTGATATAAAACCACTCCCGTTGCCATAAACTGGACACCTTTGGGAAGGAACCCTCTGGCCATGGAACATCGGTGCTTTTTTCTTATTACGACACCTCCGCAATCTGTGTGTCGCCCCTCGATCATCTTCAGCTTCACATTGAAAGTCTTGAGCCACGGGCTGAAGTGTGGGGTAATACAGAGGAAGGCCTCACATACGACGATGAACGACGAGATGTGAAGGAGGCAATCCAGGGCCAGATCATGGAAATCCAGCCCATAATAAAACATGAGCCCCCTAACAAAGGGATCTAGAGCGAGGCCTAGCCCTCGGAGGAAGTGAGAGATGAATACAACGCTCTCACCGGGTTCGAGAGTGGGAATGACCTGCCCTCGAGCAGGCATCCTGTGCCAGATTTTGCCGGTCAAATACCTGGCCTCTCTTAGCTTATTGATGTCTTCCTCTGTGACAGAGGAAGGCATCCACCGACCATGAAGGTTGGATCCCGACATGTTTGAAGGTCCGAAGCGCCTGACCTAAGCCTTGGGTGTTGGAACTCGAGGCGGGGGAAGGGTTCGATTGAGTACGAGAAGGAAAAAAAGACAGGCCTTGGCCTCTTTATAAAGAGGGTGAATATTAAGCGTCCTCCTCGTGGCCATTTGGGACTTGCCTAAAATCGAGGAGTCATACCAACAGGCACGATTGGGTTACCCACGTCTATATTGATGAGAATCCCGTAATAAGGGGGACACGATCTCTGCTTCGACAAGACGTGTCAAGAAAACCGCCTCGCAACATGTGCAGTGCTGGTTGAGAAAAACAGTTCGAATAATGACCGGGCCATGACTTGATGTCATGTTGCTAAACGTGTCAGCATATTAGATTTGTGGAAATATTATTCTCTCTGCGGTGGTATGTGGAACCTGTTTTGCAGAGCTGGACACTATCCTTGTGTTCAAAATCTTCTATGGAGTATTTGGAGGAAGAACCCGCCTTGCAATGCCAAAGACAAATTTGCGCGCCGGACTCATCGTCATTGAAGCCTGGTCAGGGGCTACTGAGGGAGTCCTGGATTAGGGGGTCTCAGGACAGCCGGACTATATCCTTTGGCCGGACTGTTGGACTATGAAGATACAAGATTGCAGACTTCGTCCTGTGTCCGCATGGGACTCTCCTTGACGTGGAAGGCAAGCTTGGCGATACGAATATGTAGATCTCCTCCCTTGTAACCAACTCTTTGTAACCCTAGCCCTCTCCGGTGTCTATATAAACCGGAGGGTTTAGTCCGTAGGACAACAACAATCATACCATAGGCTAGCTTCTAGGGTTTAGCCTCTTTGATCTCGTGGTAGATCAACTCTTGTAATACTCATATCATCAAGATCAATCAAGTAGGACGTAGGGTAAACATCGTGTCCCCCGCATCCTGTTACCATCCGCCTTAGACGCACAGTTCGGGACCCCCTACCCGAGATCCGCCGGTTTTGACACCGACAATGAGTCTCTCAAAGCCATGAGAATTTCCATTGATGAGGGCAAAGAAAGAACCGCTAGGATGCGTGCTAAGAAAGATTGCTTTGTGAAATCGTGTTCTTCTAGTTTTTATGAAAATAAAGATGAAGATCTAAAAGTTATTAATGTGTCTCCTATTAAAACTTTGTATTGCAACATGAATCTTGATAATGATGGGACTGAAGATGCGCCACCTTTACCTAGAAGGCGTTCCAAAAATTCAGAGTTTTTAGATCTTGATGCAAAAATTGGTAAAAGTGCGATTGAAGAGGTCAAAACTTTAGATATCAATGAACCCACGATTTTGGATTTCAAGGAATTTAATTATGATAATTGCTCTTTGATAGATTGTATTTCCTTGTTGCAATCTGTGCTAAATTCTCCTCATGCTTATAGTCAAAATAAAGCTTTTACTAAACATATCGTTGATGCTTTGATGCAATCTTATGAAGAAAAACTTGAGTTGGAAGTTTCTATCCCTAGAAAACTTTATGATGAGTGGGAACCTACTATTAAAATTAAAATTAAATATCATGAATGCTATTCTTTGTGTGATTTGGGTGCTAGTGTTTTTCACGATTCCGAAAACTTTATTTGATTTGCTAGGATTCCGTGAATTTGATGATTGTTCTTTAGACTTGCACCATGTGGATTCCACCATTAAGAAACCTATGTGAAGAATTAATGATTTTATTATTGTTGCAAATAGGAACTATGCGCCCATAGATTTCATTGTTCTTGATATAGATTGCAATCCTTCATGTCCTATTATTCTAGGTAGACCTTTCCTTAGAACGATTGGTGCAATTATTGATATGAAGGAAGGGAATATTGGATTCCAATTCCGTTAAGGAAAGGCATGGAACACTTCCATAGAATGAAAATAAAATTATCATATGAATCTATTATGAGAGCCACTTATGGATTGCCTACCAAAGATGACAATACCTAGATCTATCTTCGCTTTTATGCCTAGCTAGGGGCGTTAAACAATAGCGCTTGTTGGGAGGCAACCCAATTTTATTTTTATTCCTTGATTTTTTCTCCTGTTTACTAATAAATAATTTATCTAGCCTCTGTTTTGGTTGTGTTTTTTCTGTTTAATTAGTGTTTGTGCCAACTAGAACCGTTGGGAAGACCTGGGGAAAGTATTTTTGATCTTGCTGTAAAAAAACAGAAACTTTAGCGCTCACGAGAATTGCTGCCATTTTTATTTGGAAAGTGCTATTTAGTTAATTATTTTTGAAGATGATTAATAGATAAATTACTCACGTCCAGCAATTTATTTTAGAATTTTTGGGGTTCCAGAAGTTTGCGTTAGCTACAGATTACTACAGACTGTTCTGTTTTTCGTGTGTTGTTTGCTTATTTTGATGAATCTATGGCTAGTAAAAGAGTTTATAAACCATATATAAGTTAGAATACAGTATATTTAACACCAATATAAACCAAGAATGAGTTCATTACAGTACCTTGAAGTGGTTTTTTGTTTTTCTTTCGCTAACGGAGCTCAGGAGATTTTCTATTTTGAGTTTTGCGTTGTGAAGTTTTCAAGTTTTGGGTAAAGATTTGATGGATTATGGAACAAGGAGTGGCAAGATCCTAATCTTGGGTATTCACATGGCACCCCAAGGTAAAATTCAAGGACACCAAAAAGCCTAAGCTTGGGGATTCCCCGGAAGGCATCCCCTCTTTCGTCTTCGTCCATCGGTAACTTTACTTGGAGCTATATTTTTATTCACCACATGATTTGTGTTTTGCTTGGAGCGTCTTGTATGATTTGAGTCTTTTCTTTTTAGTTTACCACAATCATCATTTCTGTACACACCTTTTGAGAGAGACTCACATGATTTGAAATTTATTACAATACTTTATATGCTTCACTTATATCTTTTGAGCTATATAGTTTTTGCTCTAGTGCTTCGCTTATATCTTTTAGAGCACGGAGGTGGTTTTATTTTATAGAAATAATTGATCTCTCATGCTTCACTTATATTATTTTGAGAGTCCTTTAGAACAACATGGAAATTTCCTTTTAGGAAAAATATAAAAACTTTTATAGAAGTGCATTGAATACTATGAGAAGTTTGATACTTGATAATTGTTTAGAGATATGGAGATGGTGATATTAGAGTCATGCTAGTTGAGTAGTTGTGAATTTGAGAAATAATTGTGTTGAAGTTTGTGATTCCCGTAGCATGCACGTATGGTGAACCGTTATGTGATGAAGTCGGAGCAAGATTTATTTATTGATTGTGTTCCTTACGAGTGGCGGTCGGGGACGAGCGATGCTCTTTTCCTACCAATCTATCCCCCTAGGAGCATGCGCGTAATACTTTGTTTCGATAACTAATATATTTTTGTAATAAGTATGTGAGTTCTTTATGACTAATGTTGAGTCCATGGATTATACGCACTCTCACCCTTCCACCATTGCTAGCCTCTCTAGTATCGCACAACTTTCGCCGGTACCATAAACCCACCATATACCTTCCTCAAAAAAGCCACCATACCTACCTATTATGGCATTTCCATAGCCATTCCGAGATATATTGCCATGCAACTTTCCACCGTTCTGTTATTATGACACGCTTCATCATTGTCATCTTATTTGTGGCAAATCCACCGTTCATAATTTCATACATGTCACTCATGCATCATCGCGCATCCCGGTACACCGCCGGAGGCATACACATAGAGTAAAATTTTGTTCTAAGTGTCGAGTTGTAAGTAAATAAAGTGTGATGATCATCATTATTAGAGCATTGTCCCAAGTGAGGAAAGGATGATGGAGACCATGATTCCCCCACAAGTCGGGATGAGACTCCGGACGGAAAAAAAAGAGAAAGGCCATAAAAAATGAGAATGCCCAAAAAAAGGGGAAAATGAGAGAAAAAGAGAGAAGGGACAATGCTACTATCCTTTTTCCACACTTGTTCTTCAAAGTAGCACCATGATCTTCATGATAGAGAGTCTCCTATGATATCAATTTCATATGCTACTGGGAATTTTTTCCTTATAGAACTTGGCTTGTATATTCCAATGATGGGCTTCCTCAAAATGCCCTAGGTCTTCATGAGCAAGCGAGTTGTATGCACACCCACTTAGTTTCCTTTGTTGAGCTTTCATATACTTATAGCTCTAGTGCATCCGTTGCATGTCAATCCCTACTCACTCACATTGATATATATTAATGGGCATCTCCATAGCCCATTGATACGCCTAGTTGATGTGAGATTATCTTCTCCTTTTTTTGTCTTCTCCACAACCACCATTCTATTCCACATATAGTGCTATATCCATGGCTCACGCTCATGTATTGCGTGAAGATTGAAAAATTTTGAGAACATCAAAAGTATGAAACAATTTCTTGGCTTGTAATTGGGTTTGTGCATGATTTAAATATTTTGTGTGGTGAAGATAGAGCATAGCCAGACTATATGATTTTGCAGGGATAACTTTCTTTGGCCATGTTATTTTGAGAAGACATGATTGCTTAGTTAGTATGCTTGAAGTATTATTATTTTTATGTTAATATTAAACTTTTATGTTGAATCTTTCGGATCTGAACATTCATGCCACAATAAAGAAAAGTTACATTGAGAAATATGTTAGAAAGCATTCACATCAAAAATTCTTTTTTATCATTTACCTACTCGAGGACGAGCAAGAATTAAGCTTGGGGATGCTTGATACATCTCCAACGTCTCTATAATTTTTGATTGCTCCATGCTATTATATTATCTATTTTGGATGTTAATGGGCTTTATTTTACACTTTTATATCATTTTTGGGACTACCCTATTAACCGAAGGCCCAGTCCAAATTGCTATTTTTTGCCTATTTCAGTGTTTCACAGAAAAGGAATATCAAATGGAGTCCAAACAGAATGAAACCTTCAGGAACGTTATTTTCTCAACAAACGTGATCCAGGAGACTTGGAGTGGGCGTCAAGAAACAATCGAGGAGGCCACGAGGCAGGGGGCGCGCCCTCCAACCTCGTGGGCCCCTCGTTGCTCCTCCGACCTACTTCTTCCTTCTACATAAGTCCACGTACCCCGCAAACATCCAGGAGCACCATGAAAACCTAATTCCACCACCGCAACCTTCTGTACCTGAGAGATCCCATCTTGGGGCCTTTTCCATAGCTCCGCCGAAGGGGGCATTGATCACGGAGGGCCTCTACATCAACTCCATGGCCTCTCCGGTGATGTGTGAGTAGTTTACTTCAGACCTTTGGGTCCATAGTTATTAGCTAGATGGCCTCTTCTCTCTCTTTGAATCTCAATACAAAGTTCTCCTCGATCTTCTTGGAGATCTATTCGATGTAATCTTCCTTTGAGGTGTGTTTGTCGAGATTCGATGAATTGTGGGTTTATGATCAAGTTTATCTATGAACAATATTTGATTATTCTCTGAATTCTTTTATGTATGATTGGTTTATCTTTGCAAGTCTCTTCGAATTATCAGTTTGGTTTGGCCTAGTAGATTGATCTTTCTTGCAATGGGAGAAGTGCTTACCTTTGGGTTCAATCTTGGGTGCTCGATCCCAGTGACAGAAAGGGAAACAACATGTATTGTGTTGTTGCCATCGAGGATAAAAAGATGGGGTTTATATCATATTGCATGAGTTTATCCATCTACATCATGTCATCTTACTTAAAGCATTACTCTGTTCTTATGAAGTTAATACTATAGATGCAGGCTGGATAGCAGTCGATGTGTGGAGTAATAGTAGTAGATGCAAAATAGTTTCGGTCTACTTGTCATGGACGTGATTCCTATATACATGATCATACCTAGATATTCTCATAACTATGCTCAATTCTGTCAATTGCTCGACAGTAATTCGTTTATCCACTGTAATACTTATGCTCTTGAGAGAAGCCACTAGTGAAACCAACGGCCCCCGGGTCTATCTTCCATCATATTAATCTTCCAACACTTAGCTATTTCTATTACTGTTTATTTTACTTTGCATCTTTATTTCTCTTTATCATAAAAATACCAAAAATATTATCTTATCAGATCTCACTCTCGTAAGTGACCGTGAAGGGATTGACAACCCCTTTATCGTGTTGGTTGCGAGGTTCTTATTTGTTTGTGTAGGTGTGTGGGACTCGAGCGTGATCTCCTACTGGATTGATACCTTGGTTCTCAAAAACTGATGGAAAACCAACAAGGTACTCAAGAGGTAGCAGCTAACACAAAGATGATTCTTACAAAAGTTTCCAACACTAGCTTAATGTCCAAAAAAATCATGGAGAAAGTAAGGATGTTGTCGATGGGCTCAACAACAATTTATCAAGATTTCCATAAGATTGAATTCCACGGCTATGTGAACAAGGCGATAGCATCATTCCGACCAAAGGATATAACAGTGTATGCCCGATGGAACAACCACGGGTAAGACAACATTAGGAACACCATTGGTTCTGATTTGATTCGACGTTAGCCCATACTCAAATAAAAGATTGGTAAGATAATAGATCCAACAACTGATCACGAGTGTCAATCGGTGAAGATATCATCTTTCTTCAATACACACACAAACAAAAGATATATCTTTGAATGAACCAAGTCAGATAAAGCTTTTATCCTCCAACTCTCCAAGTTATTGTTTAGCTTATCCAACTAGCTCAGGCCTATCCAACACAGATCCTTGGAGAAAGGGTGGTTTATGGAAAAACCAACTTGATCACGAACTCAACATAGCGGTCAGGTGACAACCTGGTAATACTTCCGAGATGATATCCGTAAAATTATGAACCACCGATATGTTATTAAGCTCGATAACAATCTTGCTTTTCAAGGCAATACGACATGATCAGAAGAGCAAGGGATTCAATCCTAACTCAAAGATCGAAGAGTACACCAGAAATAAGGACAAGGTAGCACGATTAATCCTAGAATAATGATTCGATAACCAAGACGCTAAGAGTGATATTAATGTCCATTAACTACCAAGCAACACGGTTGCTAGGAGTATTGATTTCACACATCACAATTCACTTGTCGGCATTCCGGTTGCAACAACGCAGAAACCAATGAATGGACAATGATGGCGAGGAGTATCACTGCATCAAGAATTCATTAGAGATTGTGCAATTCTCACGTCATTCCTGATATGAAAGAGGGTGACACTCCAAGGTAGAACAGATCAAAGGCAGGATTGGCAATTTGATCTGCGGAATACAACTACTTTGACCCAATCCTAGGAATTGTTGAGGTACTGGAGTTTGTTTCTTCTAGTCATTCTGGAATAGAATGGCTTGACGGACCACGAGAATAATAGGCATCGATGAGCAAGAATTCACGCAAACTCTTGACTATCAATTGATAGACGAAGGTTAGAAAAAAACTAAAGAGGGACAACTCAAAGGAACGTGATTTTATGAGTTGTGGGTGCATAGATTAGCATGTCGAACGAGTTCAACATATTTCTTCCGGATAACCCATGTCGAAAGGTAGAACTGGCAGAGTCACAATATAGAATGGAGAACTGATCGAGAGCACTTTGGTTGCGATCTTTTGGTTCAAAGAACTTCTGCCATATGAAGTTCACGGTATTTGGAAGAGGAAAATACCACAGACCTCGAGGAATATCGCAAAGGTTACTAATATCCTAAAGGAACTAGCAAACACTATCAACATGAGGTAAGTAGGGTGAATCTCGGGTTCAAGAACCCAGGAATAGATTGCCTACTAACTAAGTGGCATCACGGGATGCTTTCGAGAATGATGGCCAGAATCATCACACTAGGAATATAAGCATTGCTAGATTGCTGAGTGGTTCTCTAACACGCCTAGGGTGATAATAATGGCTTCAACATATTTGCCGAGGAAACGGAGTACCTCAACTCGACGATTTGTGTGGTTATTCTGGCACAAAGGTACATCGAGAATGCAAAGGAGGGATTTGCAAATGCTTCAGACTATTTAGAAACCTGGGATGACTCGGGCAGCATAACAGTTGTAAATGCTCAAAAAGAGTTGAGACCTCCTGCAAAATGGTGGCATAACCACTTAACATCGCAAAATCAAGGTTCTGGGTCCAACTAACAACATACTAAAGTAGTAGAAACTTAACTGAGGCTTGGAACCAACAATCCTAAGAGCCTACGAATTAGGAACACGTGATCCTGATAGAAAGAATAGGAAGCCTAGTTCTTAATCCCCGTAGAAAAGAAGAGGGTGACTCAGATCAGAAGGACATAAGGTTAAGGAGTAAAAAGAGCCTTACATTCCCTTCCACAATCAATTACCTTAGATAACTAAGAATATCTAGACTCGACTTCGACCAGTTTGGCTTGGTAAACCTACAGGCAGTAAGGCTCTGATACCAAAGCTGTCAGGACCCTGATCCTAAGTCACCCCGATCTAGCATGTAACACATCATATCACTTTGCGGCCTCACGCATGGTATTCCCACGGGTGCCACCTTACCTGGCCCGGGACCGTTGGCGCCTTTTGGCTCACGTGTATGATAGTGTTGCTAGCATCCATATGAAAGAGAACCTGGGCCGACATGACTAGTCGTGAATCCAAAGTGGCACTAACTTAAAGGGACAGGCATACATGACCCAGCAATGAACGTGTCGGTCATCAACATATGAACCCAAGTCATAGCAAGCTACAAGGACTTAAAGGAACAACGCGTGACATTTCCCTGAAGGGACAGACATAGGAATGAAGAAGGACACATGCCGGCCAGCCTAATTGTTCCGGAGCAGTAGCAAGCTACCATGGCTCAGTCGAAGCACAAGGAGACATTTCCCGGTAAGAGAGGCTACCAAGAATAAACAATTAGGTTGTCGGATCCCACACATACCAAGCATTTCAATAACATACACACAATATGCTCGATATGTCCAAATACAACATAGCATCACAACAAAACTCTACGATTCAAAGTATTTATTCATTAGGCTCCAAGGAACCAGATATTACAAACATGGGTCTGATGACCCAGCATTCAAGTCATACAAGCAACAAGCACAAGCAGAAGCTTAACTTGTCTGAGTACAGACAACTACAAATGAAAAGGCTGAGAAGCCTGACTATCTACAAGACCTTACCGAGGGCACAAGATCGTAGCTGAGGCAACAAGCTAAACGTCGAAGCCCACGCGGAACTACTAGCGAGACTGAAGTCTCTCTACAAAACATAAATTAAGCAAACATGAGTACAATGTACCCAGCAACACTTACAACAGAGCTAACTACATATGCATCGATATCAACAAAGGGGGTGATGGATTTTAACTGCAGCAAGCCAGCTTTGACTCAGTGGCTATCCTAAACCATGAATGCAAGTAACTCTTTTGAGGTGGTGCACACGAGTCCACATATTCAACATGTCAATACACCACTATGGATGCACTCCCGTCTCCCTACGAGAAAGCCATCCATAGCACTCACGCTTATCTTGCGCATTTTAGTGTATCCACTTTCACTTGTCTACGAACTGTATAGGCAACCCAGAGGTCCTTTACCGCGGACGCAGCTATTCAAGATAAATGTGAGTGCTATGGATGGCATTGTCGTAGGGAGACGGGAGCGGATCCATAGTGGTGTATTGATATGGTGAATATGTGGACTCGTGCGCGCCACCTCAAAAGAGTTACTTGCATTCGTAGTTTAGGATAGCCATCGAGTCAAAGCTGGCTTGCTGTAGTTAAAATCCACCACCCCCTTTGTTGATACCGATGCATATGTAGTTAGCTCTGATGTAAGTCTTGCTGGGTACATTTGTACTCACGTTTGGTTAATTTATGTTTTGCAGAGAGACTTCAGTCCCACTAGTTGTTCTGCGTGGACTTCGACGTTTAGCTTGTTACCTCAGCTACGATCTTCTACCCTTGGGAGGATCTTGTAGATAGTCAGGCTTCTCAGCCTTTTTCATTTGTAGTTGTCTGTACTCAGACATGTTTATGCTTCCGCTTGTTGCCTGTATGCTCTGAATGTTGGGTCATGAGACCCATGTTTGTAATACTTGCCTCCTCGGAGCCTAATGAATAAATACTTTGAGTTGTAGAGTTTTGTTGTGATGCCATGTTGTATTGGCACATATCGAGCATATAGTGTTGCTTGCTACTGCTCCGGAACACTTAGGCTGGCCAGCATGTGTCCTTCGTTCATGTGTCTGTCCCTTCAGGGAAATGTCACACGTTGTTCCTTTAAGTCCTTGTAGCTTGCTACGACTTGGGTTCATACGTTGATGACCGACACGTTCGTTGCTGGGTCATGTATGTCTGTCCCTATAAGTTAGTGCCACTTTGGATACACGACTAGTCATGTCGGCCCGGGTTCTCTGTCATATGGATCCTAGCGACACTATCATATACGTGAGCCAAAAGGTGCAAACAGTCTTGGGATAGGTAAGGTCGCACCCGTGGGAATACCGTGCATGAGGTCGCAAGGTGATATGATGTGTTACATGCTAGATAGGTGTGACTTAGGATCGGGGTCCTGAAAGCTTTGGTATCAGAGCCTGACTGCCTGTAGGATTACCAAGCCAAACTGGTCGAAGTTGAGTCTACACATGCTTTAGTTATGTATGGGAAATTATTGTGGAAGGGAACATAAGGCTCTTTTTACTCCTTATACCTTATGCCCTTCTAAACCGAGTCATCTTATCTTTCCTACGGGGTTAAGGAACTAGGCTGTGACGCCCCGAATCTGATGTGCCAGGTGTCTTCCAGTTATTCGCTGTCGTTGCCATGCCGTTTGCTTGCATGTCGCATGTTTTCCATGCCATCATGTGCATTGCATCATCATGTTTTCAGAACTTCCATCAGTCTAGGTTCCCCCAGTTCTCTCCGTTGTCCGTTCTAAGCCCAGACACACTCACACGCGCCCGCGGCACCTCCGAAATATTATTTTATAAGTGGTCGGAAAATGTTCTCATAATGGGATGAAAGTTGGCGTGTGGTGTTGTTATGTTGTTAGTAGGTCGCCTGCCAAGTTTCATCGCATTCGGAGTTCATTTGACGCCCCAACGGATAACTATAGCGGCATTATAGTCGGTCAAACCCTCGGACGTTTTCGGTCCCTGGAAACTGCTGTCGGGCCTCTCTCTCTTCTCCCCCCTCAGCTCGAGGCCTTCTGCACAACCCACCTACAGATCACCTACTCCCCCTCTGCTCCGGTCCATCCGATAGCGATCGAATGGCTCCGAAACGGAGCAAAACCCCCCCAACCCTTGACCCCTGCCTATAAAAGGAAGGACCCCTTCCATTTTTGCCAACCGCCAGCCCCTTCCCTTGATTTCAGCGTGCCGCCGCCACTCGTCACCTGCGCCAGCCGCCTCCCCCTCGTTTTCTGGCGCCAGCCACCACCATCTCTCCACATGGCACGCCGCCGTTGGCCGAGCCGTCGCCAGCCACCTCCCGCAGCCAATTCGGGCAATCCACGCATTCCCCTATATCCCCGCGCAGCCGTGGCCCGCCCAGGCCCGGGGCAAGCCCGCGGATCCCATCAGGGCCCGCCCCCGAGCCCGCGTGCCACCATCGACGTTCCTGATTGGGAGAACCCCAATCTCTCCTCCCTCACGTCGCCGCCGTCCGCCGCAGGCGACCAAGGCGGCCGGAGCATGCTTGTAGCCAGCCACCTCGAACCCAGGTCACGCCACCTGCCTCCCTCTCCTTCCCGACTGGATCTCGCTCATCTCACCCATCTCTCTTTGTAGAGCACCCGAACGGAGATCCTCTCGCCGCTGCCTCGGATCTCGCTGGGATGCTCTGGATCCGGTGCCGCCCCGCACCCACCGCGTTGGCCTCCCTCTTTGGCGCTCGGATCCACCATGCCCGCCTCGTTCCTCGCCGGCTTCTGCCCTCCCCGTGTCTTCCTCCCATGCATCTTGTTACATGTTGAGCTCAAGTTAACTTGTAGTTTTGTTTGTGTACTTTGCCATGCCATGCATTTTTAAATCGGACATGCATCATACTTGGTTGCGCATCATGCCATGCTTATGTGATGGTTATTTACAATATTGTTTGCTTCTTTCCGGTTTTGCTTCTTCTCATTAGTTTTGGATACGTTGCGTTTGTGAGGATCTGTTCGACTACGTCCGTTTGTCTTCTTCATCGACTCGTGCTTCTTCCTTGCGGCATCTCAGGCAAGATGACCATACCTTCGAAATCACTTCTATCTTTGCTTGCTAGTTGTTCGCTCTATCGCGATGTCGCGCTACCTACCACTTGTTATATCATGCCTCCCATATTTCCATGTCAAGCCTCTAACCCACCTTCCTAGCAAACCGTTGTTTGGCTATGTTACCGCTTTTTCTCAGCTCCTCTTATAGCATTGCCTGTTGCAGGTGAAGTTGAAGTTTGTTCCATGTTGGAACATGGATATGTTGGGATATCACATTAACTCTTATTTAATTAATGCATCTATATACTGGGTAAAGGGTGGAAGGCTTGGCCTTATGCCTGGTGTTTACTTCCACTCTTGCCGCCCTAGTTTCCGTCATACCGGTGTTATGTTCCTTGATTTTTGCGTTCCTTAGGCGGTTGGGTGTTATGGGAACCCCTTGACAGTTCGGCTTGAATAAAACTCCTCCAGCAAGGCCCAACCTTGGTTTTAACATTTGCCACCTAAGCTTTTTTCCCTTGGGTTCTGCAGACTCAAGGGTCATCTTTATTTTAAACCCCCGGGCCAGTGCTCTTCTGAGTCTTGGTCCAACCTGTGAACCGCCGGTGGCCACCAGGGGCAACTCTGGGCTGGCCTACCAGAAGTTTGGATAATCCGGTGTGCCCTGAGAACGAGATATGGGCAGCTCCTATCGGGATTTGTCGACACATTCGGACGGCTTTCTAGTCTTGTTTTACCATTGTTGAAAATTCTTCTAACCGAGATTCCGAGCCTGATCGGGTCTTCCCGGGAGAAGGAATATCCTTTGTTGACCGTGAGATCTTGTGATTGGCTAAGTGCTGATACCCCTGCAGGGTATAAACTTTCGAGAGCCGTGCCCGCGGTTATGTGGCAGATGGGAATTTGTTAATATTCGGTTGTAGAGAAGTTGACACTTAACTTAATTAAAATACATCAACCGCGTGTGTAGCCGTGATGGTCTCTTCTCGGCGGAGTCTGGGAAGTGAACACGGTCTGGTGTTACGCTTGAACGTAAGTAGTTTCAGGATCAGTTCTTGATCATTTCTAGCTTCTCGACCATTGCGTTGCTTCTCTTCTCTCTCTTATTGCGTATGTTAGCCACCATATTTGCTTAGTGCTTGCTGCAGCTCCACCTCATTACATTACCCTACCCATAAGCTTAAATAGTCTTGATCTCGCGGGTGTGAGATTGCTGAGTCCTCGTGACTCGCAGATACTTCCAAACAGTTGCAGGTGCCGATGATACTAGTGCAGGTGACGCCACCGAGCTCAAGTGGGAGCTTGATGAAGATCTTGGTCATTTTTTTGTGTCTTTTCCGGTTGATCAGTAGTGGAGCACAGTTGGGACGATCGGGGATCTAGCATTTGGGGTTGTCTTCTTTTATTTTGGTTCCGTAGTCGGACCTTTGATTGTACTCTGGATGATGTATGTTTAACTTGTTATTTGTGTGAAGTGGCGATTGTAAGCCAACTCTTTATCCCTTTCTTATTCCGTACATGGGATTGTGTGAAGATTACCCCACTTGCAACTGAACCACCATGCAGTTATGCCTCTAAGTCGTGCCTCGACGCGTGTGAGATATAGCCGCATTGTGGGTGTTACAAGTTGGTAATCAGAGCCATCCTCGACTTAGGAGCCCCCTGCTTGATCAAATCGCTGACGTTGTTAAGTCTAGAAAAAAATGTTTTGAGTCTTAGGATTATATATATCGGAGAGTAGGATTCTTTTTACTCCTCAGTCCCTTCGTCGCCCTGGTGAGGCCTCCTGTTGTAGAAGTTTTGACTTTTCTCCCCTTAAATTTCAAAAAAAATATTAGGATCACGCGGGTATCTTGGAATCGTTCCGATAGTCTTGTGATGAGAACATTGTTCTTGGTGCCTCTTGACATTTAGGGGCTGTGGCAGTGTCCTTGGGAGTTGAGCTCCGAGGTGTTGTGGTCACAATTTTATCGTTACAATTCTGGAATACCTGAGTTTACCGACATAAAAAATCTATTTTATGCAGTTGTTGGTGAGATAACCTCGACGCAACCCAGTACTAGGGTAGGAGTTCGAGAGTATTGCCATAACTCTCATAACGGATGCTTTTCAAAGGTTGAGGTACACGATTTTTTGAAGGTTTCTTGGTTATGTGTTGAAGGATGGATACAGCTGGATGTAGGAATTGTTAGTTTGGGTGAGATATTATGCTTCCCCTGTATCCCCAGCACCTGATTACATAACCAGAAAGTTTCGGGAGTTTATAAGTGGGAATTCAAATATCACGTAGGATATCCTTCCAACAGACACATGATACGATATGGGGTCTATTATATGTTTGTTTCTGGCATATTTTGCAAGCCAAATCCTTTGTTTTGTTTTGAGTTATGGTATTGGAGTTGCTTCAATGTCATGTGTTGAATCCATACCTTTTTCCTAAATGGTGTTCCCATATTTCTATGTGAGTGCTCATCCTTTTCGATCATTGAGATGGTCATGCCAATTCTTTTTCAACCGGCGTGTTTCTCTTCAAGTGGATCCGATCATTTTCCATATTTGCTAGATCAATTCTATGTTTTCTCAACGGTATCCATTCCATCTGCCCCAAGTTGCCTTTGTTTTCCTGCCCTCCCACCCTTTGTTTTTCTTCAAGGGCTCAAATTTCTTAATGATGGGAAGTCTCTCCATTCTTTTCCGTCAAGGTTCTTATCTGGTGATTCTCAGGAAGATACTAACGAAGCTTCGAGTTTACTATTCTTCATTCTCTTTTCTTCTCTGTTGGATTCAATTCAAGCTTTCGGTGTTGATCATATCTTTTTCTTCGTTTCAAATGTTTTCTCATGCCGGTGCACCTCTTAATCATCCACCTCTTGCTATTCTTCTTTATCTGGAGCGCTGAAGATATCACACAAGATTCAAGTTTCTATTCGTAATCCTTTCAAGCTATTTCGAGGATGTTATCTCATTCAAGTCAATTAATTCAACTAGCAGAATCTCTCTTTTAAATCGTTCAACGGTGTATCTTTTGAGTGGGCCCTAACCCACAGGTCTTTTCCCAGGATCTTACCTGACTCTTCTAATTCCTTCCGGAGTTATTCTCAAATTCATTGCAAAGTTTGACGTAAGAATGAATTATCAGTAATCAAATGTCTTTCTCCAAGATCTTTCAAATTCATTTCATTGTTGATTCAACCTTTATATTCTTCATTATTCCAGAGTGTCTGTCGGATCACGGGTTCTGGCAAAACCCTCGAGGTTCGAACACTGGGGTGCGCACGAAGGTTTTCTCCCTATCGATCCGCGCCCTAGCTCTCTAAGATCTCACGGATGAACTAGACGAACTTGCAACACAAAGACACAAGATTTATACTAGTTCGGGCCACTGTTGTGGTGTAATACCCGACTCCAGTGTGGTGTTGGTGGATTGCCTCTTGGGCTGATGATGAACAGTACAAGGGGAAGAACAACCTCCTGAGGTTGAGGTCTTCTTGTGCTTGGTGACTTGTGTCGGTGAGATGCCTCTGAATGAGTTCTCTCTCTCTCTCTCTCTCTCTCTCTCTTTCTCTCGTCGCTCTCCCAATCCGTCCCCTCTACTGTGGTGGCTAGTTCTACTTATATAGGCCCTGGTCCTCTCCCCCAATATTGAACGGGAAGGGAGCCAACAACGGCCAATTTGAAAGGGGGCAACCAGTACAAGCTATCCTGACAAAAGGTGGTCTTCGCCTGCCAAAGGCTCTGGTGGTGACGCCGCCCTGGGCTCCATGGTGACCTTCGTCTTGCCATCCTTCTGGTCTTGGTCTCGTTGCACCAATATGGAAACCTTTGCTTGATGCCTCGGTACTCCACACCTATGCTTGCCCCCTTAGCACCAAAGAGGAAGTAAGGACACTGTGCGCGCTGGCACCCGCCTGGAGCCCACCTGGTCTGATCATCATAGCTCACGGCACGAGGACCTCACGAGGTTTGCCTTGACTTGATCCCTCCGCCCCACGTGAGCCTGCCTGGCGAGGCCGCTCCTGAGGAGGTCTTGCATCGTTCGCCTCGTGAGGCTTGGCCCCTCGCTAGGGTCTTGAATACCTTGTTGATGAAGATGGGACGTACGGGCCCGCTTGCTCAGCCACACCATGGGCCGCAGGCAGGCAAGTCTGGGGACCCCCATTCCCAGAACGCTGACAGTAGCACCCGGGCCCAAGGCGCGCTCGGGCTTGGCTTCGAGGCGAAGCCGAAGGTCAAGCACAGAGCACCACGGGGCCGAAAATCCTGCAGCCTCGGTTGACATGAGGCAGTTGATTGGACGTGGGCGTCTCCGCTTCCCCACGCTGCCTTGGAATCCGCCTGGCTATGCATCCCTCGCAACCTACATAGTTATTCTCCCATCGCCCACGCCTTGCTTCCCCAGTCCGTCTGCTTCCTCGAGACTCTGCTCCTCCTCTCCAATCTGACCTACACTCCGCCTGCTTCATCGCCATGGCACCGAAACAAGCAGACAAGGGGAAGAAGCCTCTGTCTTCGCCAATTGTGCCTTCATCCGCCGAGCCTGCAGTCGGCTGATCCTTGGTGCTCGACGATGAGGCCATGGACAACATGCGTCCCATGCTCGCCACCAGTTTCAAAGAGTGGGGGAGACGGTGGCTTGGCCTGCGTCTCGCGCTCGCATTGCTCGGGCGGTCACCGAGGTCCCAATCTTCATTGATGACCTTTGGGCAGGCCTGATTCCCCCTTTCTCTGCCTTCTTCAATGCGGTGCTTGAACATTACTAGATCCATATGCTACATCTCGACCCCAATCCGTGACTCCCCTCACTGTCTTCGCCTTCGTGTGTGAAGCCATGGTGGGCATCGCTCCTTCTGTGGCCCCTCTCCACCATTTCTTCTCATTGCATCTGACTGATCCCCGGCAAAGCTCGGGGTGCGTGAGCTTCCAGGCTGTGGCAGCGACAGTGGGCGCAGGGATCGACTTCGAGCTTCCTCCCTCCACGAGCGAGTTTCGGACATGGTGGATATTTGTCGACACCGGTGTGCTCAGCCCTCTGCTCCACGCCCCGTTAGCGCCTGCCGTTTCCCACTCCGGCTGGGGCCACGAGAGGCTCGCGAGCCCCCGTCATGTCTCCGTCTGGCTCAGGCTAAGGATGTTGAAGGACCGCGGCATGACCGCGCCGATGGTGGTGAAGGAGTTCATCAAGCGCCGGGTTGCTCTGCTTCAGCGCCATTCTCGCCCGATGTGGACCTTGCTCAGTAGTCAGGACCATATGAGGTTTCAGGAGTCTAGGCTCCCCCTTGGGATGCGGCAAACGGTGCTCAAGGTCCTGATAGGTGTCTCTTCGCCGGACTACTTGCCTGGGAAGAACTGTCTGCTATACCGCCGCAAGAACAAGGCTGAATTCGCAGGGAGCATGCCTCCCTTTGACGAGTGGGGGCTACGTCCAGACGGCTTGGTGGGGTCCCGTGAGAACCCTGTCAGCGTGGTTCCCCTCTTCGGAGCTGGCGCTGAGCTTGTCCCGAATGTGGGTGCAGGGGGACGAGCGCTGCCAGAGTCTAGCAGGACGAGTGCTGATGTGCGGACGCTGCCTGGGGCTCCTGGGGCGTTGTCCTCAGGATCTCATGATTCTGGGACGTTGGTCGCTGAGACGATGCAGCACGCGGCTCCCGAGGCCGAAACTCCGGAGGCCTCGGGGAGTCGCGGTGAGACAGCGCCCGACTGTTCTCCGCAGCCAGGCACCCCTAGAGTTGTTCTCTCGAGCGCTTCTCCGGCTACACCCGATACTGGACGCCACGTTTAGCGCTTCGGTCGGCTTTGCATGGACTTCGAGGAGCTCCGCAAGAGGAAAGGATCTCTGAGTGGCAGCGGTATCTTTGGGCTGTTGAAGCGACGAAAGTACATCGTTGTTGACGAGTAAGTACATTATCTTGGTGATATTCCGTGTGTCGCCTTCCATTCCTGACGATTGTCCCCTTGGGACCCCTTCTGCCAAGGCCGTGAGATCTGCTGAGAAGTAGCTACCTCTCGCCCCGTCGCACCCGCCAAGCTCCAGCGCTGCAGGCTCGGGCGCTGCCCATGGCGTGGGGTCAGCCGTGGGGGTTAGTCCGTCATCGAGGCGCCCCGAGCTTGCGCCTTCGCCGTCCTTTCTTCGCAGCCTTGTGATACATGTCCAATGTATCTATAATTTTTGATTGCTCCATGCTATATTATCTACTGTTTTGGACATTATTGGGCTTTATTATCCACTTTTATATTATTTTTGGGACTAACCTATTAACTCGAGGCCCAGCCCAGAATTGCTATTTTTTGCCTATTTTAGGGTTTCGAAGGAAAGGAATACCAAACGGAGTCCAAACGGAATGAAACCTTCGGGAACGTGATTTTTCGAATGAACAAGATCCAGGAGACTTGGACCCTACGTCAAGCAACCAACAGGGAGGGCACAAGGTAGGGGGGCGCGCCTACTCCCCCCCCCAGGCGCGCCCTCCACCCTCGTGGGCCCCCTGTTGGTCCACCGACGTACTTCTTCCTCCTATATATACCTATGTACCCCAAACGATCAGATACGGAGCCAAAACCCTAATTCCACCGTCGTAACTTTCTGTATCCATGAGATCCCATCTTGGGGCCTGTTTCGGAGCTCCGCCGGAGGGGGAATCGATCACGGAGGGCTTCTACATCAACACCATAGCCTCTCCGATAAAGTGTGAGTAGTTTACCTCAGACCTTCGGGTCCATAGTTATTAGCTAGATGGCTTCTTCTCTCTTTTTGGACCTCAATACAAAGTTCTCCCGCTCTCTTGTGGAGATCTATTCGATGTAATCTTCTTTTGCGGTGTGTTTGTTGAGACCGATGAATGTGGGTTTATGATCAAGTTTATCTATGAACAATATTTGAATCTTCTCTGAATTCTTTTATGTATGATTGGTTATCTTTGCAAGTCTCTTCGAATTATCAGTTTGGTTTGGCTTACTAGATTGATCTTTCTTGCAATGGGAGAAGTGCTTAGCTTTGGGTTCAATCTTGCGGTGTCCTTTCCCAGTGATAGTAGGGACAACAAGCCACGTATTGTATTGTTGCCATCGAGGATAACAATATGGGATTTTCATCATATTGCATGAGTTTATCCCTCTACATCATGTCATCTTGCTTAAGGCGTTACTCTGTTCTTATGAACTTAATACTCTAGATGCATGCTGGATAGCGGTCGATGTGTGGAGTAATAGTAGTAGATGCAGGCAGGAGTCGGTCTACTTGTCTTGGACGTGATGCCTATATACATGATCATACCTAGATATTCTCATAACTATGCTCAATTCTATCAATTGCTCAACAGTAATTTGTTCACCCACCATAAAATACATATGCTCTTGAGAGAAGCCACTGGTGAAACCTATGGCCCCCGGGTCTATCTTCATCAGATTAATCTTCCAATACTTAGTTATTTTCATTGCTTTTATTTTACTTTGCATCTTTATCATAAAAATACCAAAACTATTATCTTATCATATCTATCAGATCTCACTCTCGTAAGTGACCGTGTAGGGATTGACAACCCCTTATCGCATTGGTTGCGAGGATTTATTTGTTTTGTGTAGGTGCGAGGGACTCGCGCATAGCCTCCTACTGGATTGATACCTTGGTTCTCAAAAACTGAGGGAAATACTTACGCTACTTTGCTGCACCACCCTTTCCTCTTCAAGGGAAAACCAACGCAAGTGCTCAAGAGGTAGCACCTTGCTCGGAGCGCAGCGGGCATGCCAAGGGCTCCTCCCCTGGTCACGGTCGGCAGCTGGCTGGCCTCGACCCTAGGGTCTTCTTCAAGCAGTGTGCCTTGCTCGGTTCGGGCCCCTCGCGAGGGCCGGCTGGCGCCTGGGGCTGCGCCAGCCCCTAGCCCCCTGCTGAGAGAGGGTGCGTCGCGCCGGGCGTCGTCCACAGCCCCCATAGCGGAGGGCGAGATGGGTCGTGCGCTTGAGTTCGAGCACGGGCGGAGTGTCTTTCATCACGAGCTCTTCCAGGAGGCGGTGGACGCGATGAACCGACTCAGCAAAGAACTTGGGGTTGTCGATGCGTGCCTTGAGGCCGAGGGTCTTCGGTTGGCGGAGGAGTGGCACAAGCTGAAAGTGGCTATCAACTTTGGGCGCCACCAGTGCTAGCTAGATAGCATGAAGCCTGAGGCCTCCCTTGCGGCCTCCCGTGAGGCCTGCACCCGAGCTTTGGAGGAGGCTCATGAAGCTCACCGTCGTCGCAAGGCTGCCGAGAAGCGTGCGTGGGAACTCCACGCATGGAGTGCATCCCTCGAGCGGCAAGTGGAGGCATGTAAGCCGCCCTCACATCGCTGAGGGGGACGCCTGCCGAGGAAGAGGAGGTCCGGAAGCGCGAGGAGGCATTCTCTCTCGAAGCCATGGAGCATAGCCTCGAGCAACTAGAGACGAGTGAGCGTCAAGTTGCCCAAGTGGAAGATGCTGTCGGGGCTCGCGAGGCCAAGGTCCATGAGGAAGTCGACCGCAGGGTGGCCGAGGTTCGCGCGGATCTTGAAGGTCGGCACGACCTGATGCTGAAGGCTGCGGGAACTGAGGCAGCTGGCAGGACCACTGCTCTTAGGCCCAGGTTAGATGAGGTGGAGAGGCCCTGGTCACGGTGCAGGCGAACTTGGCCTCAACCCGCGCCGAGATGCTTTCTCTTCGGAAACGAGTTGATGACGCCGAGGCCGTCGCGCGGCAAAACAGGGAGGAAGTGCTTCAACGGCGGACGCTGGAGCGCGAGCACGCCCCCATGCTTCAGGGCCTCTGGAACGGGGCTAATACCGCCCTGGGCTTCATCTATGATGAGAATGCATCGCACCCCCACTTGAATGACTATGCCAGCCATCTAAACTTCTTCACAAACGTGGTGACGCGCTTGGCAGCCCTGTCTGATAGGGCTCGCCATCTTGTGGAAGAGAGAAGTCATAGTCTACTTGGGCGCGCATTGTCCCGCATCTTCAGCCACCTCCGGAACATTGATCCCAACTTCGATTTTGACGCCGCCATTGCTCCCGTGCCGGAAGCCATCCGGTGCGGCTTGGCGCAATGGGTTGAAGACCACGTGGATGCGCTGGTCAGGGCCTTTGCTTCTGACAATGACGGGGTAGTGGTTGCAGCGGACGAAGGCGACGTGGTTGATGACGGTGACGTCGGCGCTGGCGAATGTGGAGGCAACACCAATGATGGTGACAGCGAGGCCAGCGGCGCGTCTGAAGATGACATGGGGGACGCAGCGAGCGACGTATCTGGCTGATTCCTCGTTTCCCTGTTATTTACCCTGTAAAAACATGGGTGTGTCCCGGGAAAACTGTAAGCGCATTTTGAGAGGGGGAGCCCCTCATGTAAACAAATCACTGCTTTCACCCTTCTGTGTCAAATTGAGTATGCGTGTTCATGAGCTTTACCTATACTGGGGCAGGGTTGCTGCTGTGGTTTACCTTAGCCTGGGCGAGCCCAAAACCGGCTCAAGAGATTGTGGGTTTCTGAGAAGCTCCTGAGGAATTCGTCGCCACGCCCGAGAGAGCCGTGTGATAAGAGAGCGACTGCCACGGCTCGGCACAAGCGTGGTTTCATGCCCAGCCTAGCTCGCGAGGGGGGAGCGATGATGTCTACTACACAACCTTCCTATTGTAGACGTTGTTTGGCCTCGAAGTGCAGAGGTTTGTAGGACAGTAGCAAATTTCCGTCAAGTGGATGACCTAAGGTTTATCAATCCGTGGGAGGCGTAGGATGAAGATGGTCTCTCTCACACAACCCTGCAACCAAATAGCAAAGAGTCTCTTGTGTCCCCAACACACCCAATACAATGGTAAATTGTATAGGTGCACTAGTTCGGCGAAGAGATGGTGATACATGTGCAATATGGATGGTAGATAAAGGTATTTGTAATCTGAAAATATAAAAACAGCAAGGTAACTAATGATAAAAGTGAGCACAAACGGTATTGCAATGCTAGGAAACAAGGACTAGGGTTCATACTTTCACTAGTGCAAGATCTCTCAACAATAATAACATAATCGGATTATATAACTATCCCTCAACATGCAACAAAGAGTCACTCCAAAGTCATTAATAGCGGAGAACAAACGAATAGAATATGGTAGGGTATGAAACCACCTCCAAGTACTAGAGTTTGTACTAGAATAACACCTTAAGATACAAATCAAACAAAACCCTAATGTCACCTAGATACTGCAATGTCACCTCAAGTATCCGTGGGTATGATTATACGAGATGCATCACACAATCTCAAATTCATCTATTCAACCAACACATAGAACCTCAAAGAGTGCCCCAAAGTTTCTAGGGAGAGTTATGACGAAAACCTATGGTAACCCCTATGCATAGGTTCATGGGCGGAACCCGCAAGTTGATCACCAAAATATACATTGAGTGGATCACATGAATACCCCATTGTCACCACAGATAAGCACGGCAAGACATACATCAAGTGTTCTCAAATCCTTAGACTTAATCCGATAAGATAACTTCAAAGGGAAAACTCAATCCATTACAAGAGAGTAGAGGGGGATAAACATGATAAGATCCAACTATAATAGCAAAGCTCGCGATACATCAAGACCGTATCACCTCAAGAACACGAGAGAGAGAGAGAGATCAAACACGTAGCTACTGGTACATACCCTCAGCCCCGAGGGTGGACTACTCCCTCCTCGTCATGGAGTGTGCCGGGATGATGAAGATGGCCACCGATGAGGGATCCCCCCTCCGGCAGGGTGCCGGAACAGGGTCACAATTGGTTTTCTATTGCTACGGAGGCTTCTGGCGGCGGAACTCCTGATCTATTCTGCTCTCTAATGTTTTTAGGGTATATGGACATATATAGGCGAAAGAAGTCGGTCAGGGGAGCCACGAGGGGCCCATGAGGGTGGGGGCGCGACCAGGGGGGCAGGCGCGCCTCCCTGCCTCATGTCCACCTCGAAGCATCCTTGACTTCAACTCCAAGTCTCCTGGATCACGTTCGTTCCAAAAATCACGCTCCCGAAGGTTTCATTTCGTTTGGACTCCGTTTGATATTCCTTTTCTGCGAAACACTAAAACAAGGGAAAAGACAGAAACTGGCACTGGGCTCTAGGTTAATAGGTTAGTCCCGAAAATAATATAATAGTGTATAATAAAGCCCATAAACATCCAAAACAGATAATATAATAGCATGCAACAATCAAAAATTATAGATACGTTGGAGACGTATCAACATCCCCAATCTCAATTCCTGCTCGTCCTCGAGTAGGTAAATGATAAAAACAGAATTTTTGATGTGGAATGCTACCTAACATATTTATCAATGTAATCTTCCTTATTGTGGCAAGAATATTCAGATCCATAATATTCAAGACAAAAGTATAATATTGACATAAAAAAATAATACTTCAAGAATACTAACAAAGCAATTATGTCTTCTCAAAATAACATGGACAAAGAAAGCTATCCCTACAAAATCATATAGTCTGGCTATGCTCTATCTTCATCACACAAAGTATTTAATCATGCATAACCCCGATGACAAGCCAAGAAACTGTTTCACACTTTTGATGTTCTCAAACTTTTTCAATCTTCACGCAATACATGAACGTGAGCCATGGATATAGCACTATAGGTGGAATAGAATCGTAGTTGTGGAGAAGACAAAAAGGAGAAGATAGTCTAACATCAACTAGGCGTATAGACGGGCTATGGAGATGCCCATCAGTAGATATCAATGTGAGTGAGTATGGATTGCCATGCAACGGATGCACTAGAGCTATAAGTGTAAGAAAGCTCAACAAAAGAAACTAAGTGGGTGTGCATCCAACTCGCTTGCTCATGAAGACCTAGGGCATTTTGAGGAAGCCCATCATTGGAATATACAAGCCAGTTCTATACTGAAAGATTCCCACTAGTATATGAGAGTGACAACATAGGAGACTCTCTATCATGAAGATCATGGTGCTACTTTGAAGCACAAGTGTGGTAAAAGGATAGTAGCATTGTCCCTTCTCTCTTTTTCTCTCATTTTTATTATTTTTTATTTCAGCATTTTCTCCCTTTTTTGGCCTCTTTTTTTTCTTTTAATTTTTTTATTTTTCGTCCGGAGTATCATCCGGACTTGTGGGGGAATCATAGTCTCCATCATCCTTTCCTCACTGGGCAATGCTCTAATAATGATGATCATCACACTTATATTTACTTACAACTCAAGAATTACAACTCGATACTCAGAACAAAATATGGCTCTATATGAAAGCCTCCGGTGGTGTACCGGTATGTGCAATGAATCAAGAGTGACATGTATGAAAAAATTATGAACGGTGGCTTTGCCACAAATACGATGTAAACTACATGATCATGCAAGGCAATATGACAATGATGGTACGTGACATAATAAACCGAATGGTGGAAAGTTGCATGGCAATATATCTCGGAATGGCTATGGAAATGCCATAATAGGTAGGTATGGTGGCTGTTTTGAGGAAGGTATATGGTGGGTGTATGATACCGACGAAAGGTGCGCGGTATTAGAGAGGCTAGCAATGGTGGAAGGATGAGAGTGCGTATAATCCATGGACTCAACATTAGTCATAAAGAACTCACATACTTACTGCAAAAATCTATTAGTTCTTGAAACAAAGTACTACGCGCATGCTCCTAGGGGGATAGATTGGTAGGAAAAGACCATCGCTCGTCCCCGACCGCCACTCATAAGGAAGGCAATCAATAAATAAATCATGCTCCGACTTCATCACATAACGGTTCACCATACGTGCATGCTACGGGAATCACAAACTTCAACACAAGTATCTCTCCAATTCACAACTACTCAACTAGCATGACTCTAATATCACCATCTCCATATCTCAGAACAATCATCAAGTATCAAACTTCTCATAGTATTCGATGCACTTCATATGAAAGTTTTTATTGTACCCATCTTGGATGCCCATCATATTAGGACTAGTTTCATAACCAAAGCAAACTACCATGCTGTTCTAAAGACTCTCAAAATAATATAAGTGAAGCACGATACTTCATCTATTTCTTCAAAATAAAACCACCGCCGTGCTCTAAAAAGATATAAGTGAAGCACTAGAGCAAACAACAAACTACTCCAAAAGATATAAGTGAAGACCAATGACTAGATAAATAATTATGTAACTATGTGAAGACTCTCTAACATTTAAGAATTTCAGATTTTGGGATATTATTCAAACAGAAAGAAAAACAAAATAAAATAAAATGACGCTTCAAGCAAAACACATATCATGTGGTGAATAAAATTATAGCTCCAAGTAAAGTTACCGATGAACGGAGACGAAAGAGGGGATGCCTTCCGGGGCATCCCCAAGCTTAGGCTTTTTTTTGTCCTTGAATATTACCTTGGGGTTCCTTGGGCATCCCCAAGCTTAGGCTCTTTCCACTCCTTATTCCATAGTCCATCGAATCTTTACCCAAAACTTGAAAACTTCACAACACAAAACTTAACAGAAAACTCATAAGCTCCGTTAGTATAAGAAAGCAAATCACCATCATAAGGTACTGTAATGAACTCATTCTTCATTTATCTTGATGTAATATCTACTGTATTCCAGCTTCTCTATGGTTCATACCTTCCGATACTACTCATAGATTCATCAAAATAAGCAAACAACACATAGAAAACAGAATCTGTCAAAAACAGAACAGTCTGTAGTAATATGTATCAAACATATACTTATAGAACCGCAAAAATTCTAAAATAAATTGCTGGACGTGAGTAATTTATCTATTAATCATCTTCAAAAACAATTAACTAAATATCACTCTCCAGTAAAAAGTTGTGGCTATTCTCGTGAGCGCTAAAGTTTCTGGTTTTTACAGCATGATCACAAAGACTTTCCCCAAGTCTTCCCAAAGGTTCTACTTGTCACAAACACTAATTAAAACATAAAACCACATCTAACCAGAGGCTAGATGAATTATTTATTACTAAACAGGAACAAAAAGCAAGGAACAAAATCAAAATTGGGTTGCCTCCCAACAAGCGTTAACGTTTAACGCCCCTACCTAGGCATGATGATTTCAATGATGCTCACATAAAAGAATAGAATTCAAACATAAATAGAGCATCATGAAGAATATGAATAACACATTTAAGTCTAACCCACTTCCTATGCATAGGGATTTTGTGGGCAAACAACTTATGGGAACCATAATCAACTAGCATAGGAGGGCAAAACAAGCATAACTTCAAGATTTTACGCACATAGCATGAATTCAACAATATAACCAGCACCTAAAGCATTATTTTCATGATCTACAAGCATATAAATTTTATTACACTCCACGTAAGCAAAATTCTTCTCATTCAGAATAGTGGTATTATCATAAGAGACTCAAATACTATAAATTGTTTCCACATTAAAAGAGTAATGTTCGGAAAAAGGGTAATCATAATCATGAAAAGTTTTATAAATATAATCATCACTACTCTTTATAGCATAAGTATCATCACAATAATCATCATAGGTAGCAACTTTGTTCTCATCATAATCAATTGAAACCTCTTCCAAGATAGTGAAATCATTACTAAATAAAGTCATGACCTCTCCAAATCCACTTTCATAATTATCACAATAAGATTCAACATCGTCCAAAATAGTGGGATCATTACTTCCTAAAGTTGACACTCTTCCAAACCAACTTTCATTAATAAAATCATCATAAGCAAGAGGTATGCTATCATCATTACAAATTTTCATATGAAAACTTGGGAGACTAAAAATATCATCTTCATTACGTAGCATCCCCAAGCTTGGGACAAACATTAATTGTAGCAAATATATTCTCAAAAACATCATCTTCATCAAACATAGCATCCCCAAGCTTGGGACTTTTCATATCATAAGCATAATCACTCTCATCATTAATAGTACGGATAGCACCAATAGTATAGCAATTATCATATTCTTCCAAGCAGGTGCCAAAAAGATTTTAAAGATCATAAGAAGTATCATTATCTTCCCAATCATAATCATCACAACAAGCAATAGGCATAACGAGATCATCATCAAGTGCATCATCTTCCACAATTATTTTTGATTCATTTTCATGAGGGACAACAATAATAGGAGCAACATTATTTGGGAGAGATATCTTTTTACCTATCTTCATTTTTCTTTTCTTCTTCTTCACCACATCATGTGTGGGTTCAATCCTCTTTTTGAAGCTCCTTATTAATGAGATTGGTAGAATAGAAGGCTCCTCCTCGTTACCTGATTCATCATAAGAAATAATAGGAGGATATTGGGAAGTCTCTTCCCTTTCATTAGTATTCTCTTCATGTTCTATTTGTTTTCTTGTCTTTATGTAATTGGCAATATAAGGATTTTCAATGCAATTCACCGCACAATACATATAAATTTTCTCTAGATCAAAATCAAGAAGTTTATAATGGGCAAATTCTGGAAGATGCTTAGTTATATGTTTCATTTCTTCGTAACCCATAAGCAAACTAAGTTCATCATAATGTGCAAGGGAAATCAAGTCATCACAATTTTTGGACATGATTAGATCATGAAACAATTTGCATCGGATAGTTAAATGACCTCGTTCATTGCAAAGTTCACAAGTGCGGCTAAGAAAATTTAAATTTTCAGCACAAACATCTAGCCTTTCTTGCAACAATTCTGTTTCTAAATGCTTATGCCTTTTGCAATATCTATCTTCCCTATTTGGTGTGTACTTGAAAACCCAATGCACTCCACAATAATCAACATGCTTATAAGAGATATTTTCACCATGACTAGTGCAATCATCATTAGTACTATGGATATTCAAAGAGTTCATACTAACAACATTGCAATCATGCTCATCATTTAGAGATCTAGTGCCAAACATTTTATAGATTTCTTCTCCTAGTACTTGAGCACAATTTTCCTTTCCATCATTATCATGAAAGATATTAAAAAGATGAAGCTATGAGACAAACTCAATTCCATTTTTTTGTAGTTTTCTTTTATAGACTAAACTAGTGATAAAACAAGAAACAAAAAGATTCGATTGCAAGATCTAAAGATATAATCTATAAGCACTCACCTCCCCGGCAACGGCGTGAGAAAAGAGCTTGATGTCTACTACACAACCTTCTTCTAGTAGACGTTGTTGGGCCTCCAAGTGCAGAGGTTTGTAGGACAGTAGCTAATTTCCCTCAAGTGGATGACCTAAGGTTTATCAATCTATGGGAGGCGTAGGATGAAGATGGTCTCTCTCAAACAACCCTGCAACCCAATAGCAAAGAGTTTCTTGTGTCCCCAACACACCCAATACAATGGTAAATTGTATAGGTGCACTAGTTCGGCGAAGAGATGGTGATACATGTGCAATATGGATGGTAGATAAAGGTATTTGTAATCTGAAATATAAAACAGCAAGGTAACTAATGATAAAAGTGAGCACAAACGGTATTGCAATGCTAGGAAACAAGGCCTAGGGTTCATACTTTCACTATTCCAAGTTCTCTCAACAATAATAACATAATCAGATCATATAACTACCCCTCAACATGCAACAAAGAGTCACTCCAAAGTGACTAATAGCGGAGAACAAATGAAGAGATTATGGTAGGGTACGAAACTACCTCAAAGTTATTCTTTCGGATCGATCTACTCAAGAGTTCGTACTAGAACAACACCTTAAGATACAAATCAACCGAAACCCTAATGTCACCTAGATACTCCAATTTCACCTCAAGTATCCGTGGGTATGATTATACGATATGCATCACACAATCTCAGATTCATCTATTCAACCAACACATAGAACCTCAAAGAGTGCCCCAAAGTTTCTACCGGAGAGTCAAGACGAAAACCTGTGCCAACCCCTATGCATAGGATCATGGGCGGAACCCGCAAGTTGATCACCAAAATATACATAGAGTGGATCACATGAATATCCCATTCTCACCATAGATAAGCACGGCAAGACATACATCATGTGTTCTCAACTCCTTAAAGACTCAATCCGATAAGATAACTTCAAAGGGAAAACTCAATCCATTACAAGAGAGTAGAGGGGGAGAAACATCATAAGATCCAACTATAATAGCAAAGCTCGCGATACATCAAGATCGTATCACCTCAAGAACACGAGAGAGAGAGAGAGATCAAACACATAGCTACTGGTACATACCCTCAGCCCCGAGGGTGGGCTACTACCTCCTCGTCATGGAGAGCGCCGGGATGATGAAGATGGCCACCGGTGAGGGATCCCCCCTCCGGTAGGGTGCTGGAACAGGGTCCCGATTGGTTTTCTGTGGCTACGGAGGCTTCTGGTGGCGGAACTCCCGATCTATTCTTCTCTCTGATATTTTTAGGGTATATGGACATATATAGGTGAAAGAAGTCGGTGAGGGGAGCCACGAGGGGCCCATGAGGGTGGGGGGCGCGCCCAGGGGGGCAGGTGCGCCTCCCTGCCTCGTGGCCACCTCGAAGCTTCCTTGACTTCAACTCCAAGTCTCTTGGATCATGTTCGTTCCAAAAATCACACTCCCGAAGGTTTCATTCCGTTTGTACTCCATTTGATAATCCTTTTCTGCGAAACACTGAAACAAGGAAAAAACAGAAACTGGCTGTGGGCTCTGGGTTAATAGGTTAGTCCCAAAAATAATAGCATGGAACAATCAAAAATTATAGATACATTGGAGACGTATCAAGCGACTGGCGCGAGCTCCGAAATAAGGAAAGAACTAGACTGCGAGAAATAGCTCGAACGAGAAAAGGCATCCCCCCCGCGCGCATCAAATGAAAATTCAACTTCAACTTAAATCCAAATCTAGAAGGCATGGTTACAGAAAAGAGATCCAAAGCAAATGGCCACGTCCGGCGCCTAGTCTAGTCTTCGACGTCTTCTCACCAGCGCGGAGCTAAGTGCTGCCACTAGGCGTGGGAGGGAGCCCCCGAGGCCCGAGGGCGGCTCTCCGGAGACTCCGGGGCGTGTACAACCCCACTCATTATTGCGTGAGAGTGTCATGGGCGGCGCTCTTCACAGGCACTGGGCCTTCTTCACAGGTACCGGCCTTGCTTCATATCGCCGGGCGAGGGCCCCGCCTTGCGCCGCCCTCGACCACCTTTGAGCCGACCGGCAACCAGGACAACACAAAGGGGGGAAAGGAGATGCCAGCGGCGCCCTCGGCGACCACGGGTCCTCTGCCGGGGGAAAGGTCGCCGTCGCCACCCTGGCAGAGGGCCTACCTCCGGGGGGACCTTGCTCTGTGCGATGCGGCGAGGGATCTGGCTCGCCGCTTCTCTCCTACTGCCCCCAGCATGATCCTCCTAGCGGGAAGGAGGTCGCCAAGCTGGAGCCACCAGCCGCTGTGCTGACCTGATTCTCCTGCGACGCATGGTTAGCGTAAGCTTGCTCGTGAGGGATTAGTGGTACCGTGTATCTGTTGTCAACGGCGCGGTGGAGGGGCTCTCTGGAGGCTCCTGGAAGGCTTCAGCTCCTAATGCCTACTCCTCCCAACCTGGCTTGAGAAACGAGCCGGGGTCGTCCTCCGGTGTGTACTTCTGGTCCATCATGCGGGGAACATAGGCTTCCGGGGATGTCACCCCAAACACCTCCCCGTAGTGCCCGACACTCCACGCCGCCTTGCCCAGCGTGGCGTCCTGAGGATGATAGCGCGACGCCTCACTGGGGCCATGGGGGGCAACGCTCGTGCCCATGCTCGTCAGAGGCTTCGTGGGGGCAACGAGGCCCCCGGCGCCGCCGGCTGTCTTGGCGTCGATGAAGCACCAAGGCGCACCGGAGGCCGCGTGGTTGCTGCGAGGCCCGTCTTGAGGTCCAGTAGCGACTCGGGAAGGGAGCAGATAGTAGAAAGGTGGCGCTACTAATGTCGCCGCATCCAGCAGCTCAGCAACACGTTCTAGCAGTGCGCCGTGGCCGCTCTCCATCAGCCGGCACCGTTGCAACTCCTGCGCCACCGTGCGCGCGACCAACATGTTCGCTTGCTCCCACCGGGTTTTGTTGCCATTGCTGTGGCGTGGCTTGCGGCCCTTGCAGTGGCTCGCGCTTGTCGTGGAGTGAGGGTGGATGACGCCTGGCTGCGCCGGCCGCGCCCCGCAGTGATAGGTGGTGCTCACGCCGCCTGGAGCACGGGATTGAGGCTTCGTGGGCAGGTGGCGCCGCCCGGGCTGGCCAGGCTGCCTAGCGGTCAGAAGTCGGCCCTTGGGTCACCAGACATCGGGGTCGCGGAGCGTCGGCGGGTCGATTGGCGGGGAAGAGGCTCCGGCGCACACCTACCTAGTGCGCCAAATGTCGGATCACAGGTTCCGGCAAAACCCTCGAGGTTCGAACACTGGGGTGCGCGCGAAGGTTTTCTCCCTATCGATCTGCGCCCTAGCCCTCTAAGATCTCGCGGACGAACTAGACGAACTTGCAACACAAAGACACAAGATTTATACTGGTTCAAGCCACCGTTGTGGTGTAATACCCTACTCTAGTGTGGTGGTGGTGGATTGCCTCTTGGGCTAATGATGAACAGTACAAGGGTAAGAACAACCTCCTGAGGTTGAGGTGTTCTTGTGCTTGGTGAACTTGTGTGGGTGATATGCCTCTGAATGTGTTCTCTCTCTCTTTCTCTCGTCTCTCTCCCAATCCAACCCCTCTACTATGGTGGCTAGTTCTACTTATATAGGCCCTGGTCCTCTCCCCCAATATTGAGCGGGAAGGGAGCCAACAACGGCCAATTTGAAAGGGGACAACTAGTACAAGCTATCCTGACAAAAGGTGGTGTTCGCCCGCCAAAGGCTCTGGTGGTGACGCCGCCCTGGGCTCCATGGTGACCTTCGTCTTGCCGTCCTTCTAGTGTTGGTCTCGTTGCACCAATATGGAAACCTTTGCTTGATGCCTCGGTACTCCGCGCCTACACTTGCCCCCTTAGCACCAAAGAGGAAGCAAGGACACTGCGCGCACTAGCACCCGCCTAGCGCCCGCCTAGTCTCGATCATCATGGCTCACGTCACGAGGACCTCACGAGGTTTGCCTTGCCTTGATCTCTCCGCCCCTCGTGAACCTGCCTGGCGAGGCCGCTCCTGAGGAGGTCTCGCATCGTCGCCTTGCGAGGGTCTTGAATACCTCGTTGATGAAGATGGGCCGTACGGGCCCACTGGCTCAGCCACACCGTGGGCCGCAGGCAGGCAAGTCTGGGGACCCCCGTTCCTAGAATGCCGACAGTGTCTCAACAATTCATGGTGTTGTTTCTCGTCGTCACTCTCGGATTTTGAAGACCGAAGAAGAGTTCCTCTTAATTCCTTACCCGTTCTTTCAAAGATTCGTGGTTCTAGCTTGTTCCCACCCTCTCATAATTATTTTCGATTGTGATAATTCTTTTCTCCCATCCGGATCAATTCAAGAGTCTTTTCAGTTTGATTCTCCGAGGACCATCATTGCGGGTTTATTCATTCTCAGCTTTCAGCTCTCATTCTCCAAATCTTACCGGTACATCGCTCAAGTATTCTCTAGTCAGTTCATGATCTCTTCGTTTCTCTTCTATCTAAATTGCTTCAAGTATCTTCGTTCGTTTTCTAATTCCTCCCGGTGACTCGTTCTCTTTTCTTCATTCGTTGTCATTTCTTACGGTGGTTCGTTCGACATTCCTCTTCCGTTGTTATCGTACCAATTCATTCGGTTTTTAATCCTACCAGTGCATCCTTCAAGACTTTTCTCAATTTTGGCTATATCTTTTCAATCTTTTCAAGAAGAATAAGTAGTATGCCAAATCTGTTGCTTGTCATCAAGTTAAGTTGATGAAGGATAAACATACAGTAAATCTTATTCTCGTTTTCTTTTAGGTGATTCAATTCTTTTCTTTCGGAGTTCATTCATGATATCAATTTGACGGTGCTAAGTTTTTCATCTTTTCTTTCCGGAGTTCTATGTTTTCTCGGTTATATCATCGCGAAGCTCCATCTAATCAATGCAATGATTCATCTTATTCTTTTCAAGCTTCTTTTCCTTGCGACCTTTTTTTATCCATCTGGAGTTCTACGAGAGTTTCTTCATGGTGGTTCGTGAAGGATTCTTTTCTATCTTCAATCGTTCTTCAAAATTTCTCTCAAAGTTTTGATCTACACATGTCTTGTTTTGAGGAGTTCAAGCATTCTTCATCTTGCACTCCGAAGTGCATTTCTCTCTATCTTATCTTTTGAGGTGGTTTTATGTCACTCTTGACAATTTCCTTCACGTTTCATGATTCACAAGTTGTCAGGAATGAGATAGTTAAACCTTTAAATGTCTTCGAGCACGAGCTCTTCTCAATCCATAAATCTCTTCGTTGGACTTATCTTGGGTTATTTTTCCCATAAAGCCTTCCCTAAGGAATGTTGCTATTGTGGTGCTTATGAATAATCCAAGTTTCCTCCTATTGTTGCAAGGAAAGAAATTTTCATCTCTTTGTTGCTCTCAAGCAAGCAATTGATTTTGTTAGTGGAAGAATTTCACCTCAAGTTTTGGGATGTTTTCCATAAGCCCACAAAAAGTTCATTCTTTTCATTGTTCATTTCCCAACAACTCCATCCAATCCTCTATGGAAGGATGCTTTCAAATTCATTCGAGGTAGAAGATATTGTTTTTCTTCTTCGTTACTTTAAGGCCGTTCTATCTTTTGTTCCGGACGCATTGTGATGTTGCACGCTTCGACCCATCATTCCATTTTTGTCAAAGATCTTGTTCTTTCCTTTGCTTATCCATTCAATTGGAGTGTCGTGTCCTCCATTCAAGTTCTCTCATCTTATCAAGTTTTGCCTCCCTTCTCAGTCGGAGTGCTGTCCAAATTATATCATTCTTTTTTCTTGTCTATCTTATTTTAACCGGAGTGTTGTGGCTATCATTCCTCTTCTAACCGGAGTCTCATCCAAGTGCCTTCTTTTTGCCAAGTTCATATTCTATGACTTCCGTTTTCCAACCGGAGTGTGGTCATAATTGATTTTTATCGTTCCTTGTACTTCTCGTTTCATCCGGAGTGCTTGCATGTACTTCTTGTCCATTCCAACCCTTTTCTTAGTTCTTTCAACCTACAACGTTCTCGCAATGTTCATTGTTCCTCTTTTCTAACGGAGAGTTTTCAACTTGGTTCATCTTTGTTGTATTCTTTCTTTCAATTTGTTCAACCTCACAAGGTTCTTTGGTTTCACTCATTTTTCCAAGAAGCAGCTTAGTTTTACCTCTTCTCTTCCTCTTCTGTGTCCCTCCGGTGCCATCCTAGATCTCGGGATGAGATCCTCTCGTAGTGGTGGAGTGTTGTGACACCCCGAATCCGATGCGCTAGGTGTCTTCCAGTTATTCGTTGTCGTTGCCATGTCATTTGCTTGTGTGTCGCATGTTTGGCATGTCATCATGTGCATTGCATCAGCATGTTTTCGAAACTTGCATCCGTTCGTGTTCCCCCAGTTCTCTCTGTTGTCCGTTCTGAGCCCAGACACACTCGTACGCGCCCGCCGCACCTCCGAAATATTATTTTATAAGTGGCCGGAAAATGTTCTCGGAATGGGATGAAAGTTGGCGTGCTGTGTTGTTATGTTGTTGGTAGGTCGCCTGCCAAGTTTCATCGCATTGGGAGTTCGTTTGACGCCCCAACGGATAACTATAGCGGCATAATAGTCGGTCAAACCCTCGGACGTTTTCAGTCTCCGGAAACTGTTGTGGGGCCTCTCTCTCTTCTCCCCCTCAGCCCGAGGTCTTCTGCACAGCCCACCTACTCCCCCTCCGCTCCGCTCCGTCCGATAGCGATTGAACGGCTCCAAAACGGAGCAAAACGCCCAACCCTAGACCCCTTCCTATAAAAGGAAGGACCCCTTCCATTTTTGGCAGCCGCCAGCCCCTTCCCTTGATTTCAGCGCACCGCCGCCACTTGTCACCTGCGCCATCCGCCTCCCCCTCGTTTTCCGGCACCAGCCACCACCATCTCACTACATGGCACGCCGCCGTTGGCCGAGCCGTCGCCAGCCACCTCCCGCGGCCAATCCAGGTAGGCCATGCGTTCCCCCTGTCTCCCGGCGCCGTCGTGGCCCGCCCAGGCCCGGGGCAAGCACGCGGAGCCCATCAGGGCCCGCCCCTGAGCCCGCGCGCCGCCGCCTCTATTGTAGATCAGGAGAACACCAATCTCTCCTCCCTCATGTCCCCGCCGTCCACCGCAGGCGACCCAGGCCGCTGGAGCATGCTCTTCGCCGGCCACCTTGAACCCAGGTCACGCCGCCCGCCTCCCTCTCCTTCCCGTCTGGATCTCTCTCATCTCACCCATCTCTCTCTGTAGGGCGCCCCAATGGAGATCCCTTCACCGCTGCCTCGGATCTCGCGGGGATGCTCTGGATCCGGCGCCGCCCCGCACCCACCGCGTCGGCCTCCCTCTTTGGCGCTCGGATCCACCATGCCCTCCTTGTTCCTCGCCGGCCACTTCCCTCCCGACGTCTTGCACTCACCGGGATCCCCCTATGCACGTCGCTCGCCGGCCAGCACCTCCGACACCGACCGCCGTCGTTCGTCACTGCCAGCCTCCCCGATCCAGGCGGGATCCGGAGGAGGACGACTTCCACGTGGGCCTCCCCATGACCCAGGACCCGTGGATTGCTCCGGCCGGCCTGCGTTGCCAACTAGGCCGAAGCCCATGGTGAGAGTCCCAGCCCAGCAGTTTCAGCCCGATCATGTTTTTTTCCTGCCCACCTAATTTAGTAACTATTCTAGAGAAAGCAGTTTTGCAGAAAACCCCTGCTGTTCATGCATATAATAACTCTCAAACCGTGTATCGGATTACAATGTTTTATATATGAAAACTCCTTAGAATCTTGTCTAGTTTCATAATATCCAACTTTCATCCTTGTTAAAAATGTTTAACTTGCTGTTTGATTTAGTTTGCTTCAATGCCATGTTAAAATGTTTTATTTCATAACTTATTAACCGTAGCTTGGTTTTATTTAAACTTTATATGTAAATGGGGCAGAAAAATGCATAGATTAACATGGTGCACTCATATTGCATGTTTAACAACTCTAAAATATGGTTTAGGGCAGAACAGTACCAAATTCATAATATGCATATGAGGATTTTTCGGAATTTTTTTTTGTTGCTTCCGGCCTCATTTAAACTTGCCTAGATAGATAGTTTGTTGTGCTTCACCATTTGCCATGTTTAACAACATTAATTTTGTTGAGTACCTAACAGGAGTGAACTAAATAATCGAATGTGGTGTTTCATCAACATGCATCTTGTTACATGTTGAGCTCCACTTAACTTGTAGTTTTGTTTGTGCACTTTGCCATGCCATGCATTTTAAAATCGAACATGCATCATGCTTTGTTGTGCATCATTCCATGTTTATGTGATGGTTGTTTACTATGTTGTTTGCTTCTTTCCGGTTGTGCTTCTTCTCGTTAGTTACGGATACATTGCGTTTGCGAGGATCCGTTCGACTACGTCTGTTTGTCTTCTTCATGGACTCGTTCTTCTTCCTCGCAAGATGACCATACCTTCAAAATCACTTATATCTTTGCTTGCTAGTTGTTCGCTCTATCGCAATGTCGCACTACCTACCACTTGTTATATCATGCCTCCCATATTGCCATGTCAAGCCTCTAACCCACCTTCCTAGCAAACCGTTGTTTGGCTATGTTACCGCTTTTGCTCAGCCCCTCTTATGGCGTTGCTAGTTGCAGGTGAAGTTAAAGTTTGTTCCATGTTGGAACATGGATATGTTGGGATCACACATTATCTCTTATTTAATTAATGCATCTATATACTTGGTAAAGGGTGGAAGGCTCGGCCTTATGCCTGGTGTTTTGTTCCACTCTTGCCGCCCTAGTTTCCATCATACCGGTGTTATGTTCCTTGATTTTTGCGTTCCTTATGAGGTTGGGTGTTATGGGAACCCCTTGACAGTTTGCCTTGCATAAAACTCCTCCAGCAAGGCCCAACCTTGGTTTTAACATTTGCCACCTAAGCCTTTTTTCCATTGGGTTCTGCAGACTCAAGGGTCATCTTTATTTTAAACCCCCAGGCGAGTGCTCTTTTGAGTGTTGGTCCAACCTGTCAACCGCCGATGGCCACTAGGGGCAACTCTGGGCTGGCGTACCGGAAGTTTGGAAAATCTGGTGTGCCCTGAGAACGAGATATGTGCAGCTCCAATCGGGATTTCTCGGCACATTCGGGCGGCTTTGCTGGTCTTGTTTTACCATTGTAGAAAAGTCTTGTAACTGGGATTCCGAGCCTGATCGGGTCTTCCCGGGAGAAGGAATATCCTTCGTTGACCGTGAGAGCTTGTGATGGGCTAAGTTGAGACACCCCTGCAGGTTATAAACTTTCGAGAGCCGTGCCCGCGGTTATGTGGCAGATGGGAATTTGTAAATATCCAATTGTAGAGAAGTTGACACTTAACTTAAATAAAATGCATCAACCGCGTGTGTAGCCATGATGGTCTCTTCTCAGCGGAGTCCGGGAAATGAACACGGTCTAGTGTTATGCTTGAATGTAAGTAGTTTCAGGATCACTTCTTGATCATTTCTAGCTTCTCGACCATTGCGTTGCTTCTCTTCTCGCTCTTATTTGCGTATGTTAGCCACCATATTTGCTTAGTGCTTCCTGCAGCTCCACCTCATTACCTTACCCTACCCATAAGCTTAAATAGTCTTGATCTCGCGGGTGTGAGATTGCTGAGTACTCGTGACTCATAGATACTTCCAAACAGTTGCAGGTGCCGATAATACCAGTGCAGGTGACGCAACCGAGCTCAAGTGGGAGCTCGATGAAGATCTTGGTCATTGTTTTGTGTCTTTTCCGGTTGATCAGTAGTGGATCCCAATTGGGACGATCGGGGATCTAGCATTTAGGGTTGTCTTCTTTTATTTTGGTTCCGTAGTCGGACCTTTGATTATACTCTGGATGATGTATGTTTAACTTGTTATTTGTGTGAAGTGGCGATTGTAAGCCAACTCTTTATGCCTTTCTTATTCAGTACATGGGATTGTGTGAAGATTACCCCACTTGCGACTAAACCACCATGCGGTTATGCCTCTAAGTCGTGCCTCGACATGTGGGAGATATAGCCGTATCATGGGTGTTACATAGGCTTTCTATTCTTTGTATCAAGATCACGTGTTACTAATCAGTAGACTTATAGGATTGATGGATTTGAGTCTCTGTTTGGTTTCTAGTACTTCTGTGTGTTAACAGTTGGTCTCGGAACCTTGATATTGTGATGTTGAGTGGTTATGACACCATTTTGCAGGATGTCTCAAAATCATTTTGAGCATTTACAACTTTTATGTTGTCCGAGTCATCCCAGGTTTCTAAATAGTCTGATGCATTTGCAAATCCCTTCTTTCCGTTCCTGATGTCCGTTTGGGCCAGTTCAACCACACTAATCGGTGAGTTGAGGTAGTCTATTGCCTCGACATATATGTTGGAGCTATTATTATGACCCTAGGTGTTTTAGGGAGTCACCTAGTAATCTAGCCACGTTTTGTGTTCCCAGTGTGATGATTCTGGCCACCATTTTCGAAAGCATCCCGTGATGCCATTTAGTTAGTAGGCCTTCTATTTTTGGGTTCTTAAGCCCAAGATTCACCCTACTTACCTCGTGTTGATAGTGGTGCTCGTACCTTTAGGATATTAGTAACCTTTGCAATAGTCCTCAAGGTCCGCGGTATTTCCTTCTTCCAAATACCATGAACTACTTATGGCATAAGTTCTTCTGAACCAAAAGATCACAACCAGAGTGCTCTTGATGAGTTCTCCATTCTGCATTGTGAATCTACCAGATCTACCTTTCTGCATGGGTTATCCGGAAGAAATGTTGAGCTTTGCTCGACATACTAATCTATGCATCCACAACTGAGAAAGATATATGTTCCTTTGAGTTGTCCCTCTCTTTAGTTGTATCCCGATCTTCGTCTATCATTTGATAGTCAAGAGCATGTCATGCATTCATGCTCATCGATACCTCATATTCTTGTGGTCTGTCAAGCCATTCTATTCTGGAATGACTAGGAGAAACAAACTCCAGTACCTTGTCCACTTCAAGGATTGGGTCAAAGTACTTGTATTTCGTGGAGCAAAATGCCAATCCAGCTTTTGCTCTGTTCTACCTTGGAGTGTTACCATCTTTATGTCAAGAATGTCATGAGAATTGCACCACCTCTTATGAATTCTTGACGCAGTGATACTTCTCGCCATCATTATTCATTCCTCGGTCCCGTGTTGTTGTAACCGGAATGCCGACAAGTGAACTGTGATGTGTGAAATCAATACTCCTAACAACCTCGTTGCTAGGTAGTTAATGGACAACACTCTCACTCTTACCGTGCTGGTTACTGAATCATCATCCTAAGATTGATCGTGCTACCTAGTCTTTATTTCCGGTGCACTCTTCGATCAATGAGTTAGGATTGTGTCAATCCCTCGCTCTTTTGATCATATCGTCTTGCCTCGAAAAAAAGATTGTTCTCGAGCTTAGTAACATATCGGTGGTTCATGATTTTCTGAATATCTTCTTAGAAGTATTACCAGGTTGTCACCTGACCGCTATGTTGAGTTCGTGATCATGTTGGTTTCCCTCCAAACCACCCATTCTCCAAGATTCTATGTTGGATACCCTGAACTAGTCGGTTGAGCTAAACAACAACTTGGAGGGTTGGAAGATGAAAGCTTGTCCCACTTAGTTCATTTCGAAAGGGATATCCTTGTGTTGTGTGTTTGTTGAAGAAAGATGGTATCTTCATTGATTGATCCTTGTGATCAATTGCCGGCATTATTGTCTTATCCAATCTTTGATTTGAGCATGGACTATCGTCAAATCAAATTAGAACCATTAATATTCGTAATCTTATCTTACTCGTGGTTGTTACTTGGGCATACACCATTACATCTTTTTTTCTGACCAATACTATCACATTGTTCACATAATGGTGGAATTCCAGTGATATGGGAAATTCCGATGAGTTTCTATTGAGCCCACCCGCAGCATTTTGTCTCCTCCATGATTCATGTTGAACATCAACCTAGTGTTGGAACTTTGTAAGCAATGCCTTCATGTTCCGTTCACGAAGCTTATGCTTGGATGGAAGAAGTGACTTCCTCAAATTCAGGTGCATTTGGTGCAAGTTGCCGCCGTGAGTTCGAGAAAGACTATTTTTGTTTCCTCTGGTACCATCCCAAGTCAGTTATGCATGTGCGAATGTATTCTATGGTTTGGTAGATTAATTACCACCACTCCATATGTATTCCCTAGCACACCAAGCCACTGATTGATTTGCTCAAGGAAAAGGAGTCTGTTGTGTTAATTCTAGATCATGCACAAGACTCCAATATCCTCGACGATGGTTCCCAACCAGAACTCGGTAGTGTTTTGTTGTGAGACTACTACATGGTCATGCTTGTCTTGGACAGCGCGTTCACAGGTGTGTAGCAGAACCAGCTCATATTTTGGAGCTTGCTTCCGTAGTTTATCCCCTGAGAATCTCGCAACGTCATGTCATCGAATTGTGTTGCAAACTTTCTTTTTGCAGACATGTTGAGTCTGAACTATCATGTTACTAACCATATCTGAATCTTGGGCAGATATGATGGTTGGAACATTCCCAGTATTTGCATTTTGTTCCCAGCTTGCACCCGTCTTTGTGCCATTTCACTATGGGCTGACTTCTTAGTAATTCTTGTTCAGGATCATCTTCCAAAGTGGTCCTACCATGTGTCCCATCCATTTCCGATGATAAGCAAAATCATCCATTGTGTTGTCTTCAACAAGTTAATCCACATCATCTATTCTAGTCTGAGTATGCCATCCTTTCCGACTTGTTCAAACGGTCGGTTCCGAATTATCCTAGCCTGGTATAGGGAGTTTCAATGATCTCTATATCAAAAGTATTTTTTGCCACTTCAGGGGATAATCCAACGAGTCACCTCTTCTAAGATGCCCCTCTATGGAATCACGATAACTTATATACTCACTACTTTGACACTTACTTACCATCTACTTGAGTGTGGAATTGTTGCCTACCAAAATTGAACCTTCATCATCGGCTCCTTACCATCACCCCTGATGTGTGTTTTGTGTCTCAGCTCGAGAGATGTTTTTACGTCTCAAACCATGAGTTGATCCAGAGTTGCTCGATCTTCATGAAGATCGATTCTTGTAGAGCTTTCCTTCCTTTTGTCGTCGTGTTGGATGAAGATCTTGAAAGCAAAGACGTCAAGAATGAATCAACATCTCCGAGAAGGGCAATTGGATCATGAAGACCGTGTCAGTTCCATGTCCCCCTTGTCTTCTTACCTCACGTCTTGAATCTCGGGACGAGATTCCTGTTTAGTGGGGGTGAGTTGTCACAGCCCTAGAGTACCTGAATGAAATAGTTGCATATGCACTCATGCATTATGTCTAAAATTTCTGAAAGTTGAATTGAGGTTTGTTGAAACCCTCAGAAATCATTTCAAAAATAATCAACATTTAATTCTCATCAAATGAGTCCAAGGAAATGTTCCTCTTACTCTGTGAAAATAGTGGTATGAGGTAAAATTCCAACCAATATTTTTGGAATCATAGAAATATTTATTTTGGGCCTTTGAATTAAATCAATCACATATTTGAGTTGGATTTATTTCTTTTATATAAGAAATAAATGTCGAATATTTTTGTAAGTTGCCTGTGACCTTGGACTAGTTTCTGAGTTCACATAACAATTATAGAAAGTTTAGAAAAATGATTTGATGTTTTAAATCAAATCAAAACAAAATGCAGAGAAATAGAAAAGAGAAATAGAAAGAGAAATAAAGGACAGAAAGCAGAGAGAGAGAAGGACTACCTGGCCACCTACCTGTAGTCAGCACAGCTCGCTGGCCTAGCCCACCTGGCGCCTCCTGTCATCTTCCTCCTACCAGTAGGAGCAGCTACGTGCTCGCACGCGTGCGGCCAAGGAGGCCAGCTCCTCCCTGCCTGCATGTTGCTTCGCCGACTCCCTGGACGTCACCACACACTTCCCCTCGACCCCTGCACCTCTCCCCTCTGTCCCAGGGCCCCTTTCCCCTCCTATGCTCTCTTCCCAAAAGGAGCTCGTCGATGCCGCTCGCCATTGCCGTGGCCACCGAGCCCCCCTCGCCTAGCTAGTATGCCCAGCAGCTCCGCCACCCCGTCATCTCCTTCTTCAGCCGCCAAAGATCTGCCTTGTCGTCCCAGCATCGTCCGACCGTCCCTGGGCCCACTGAGATGTTTGCTGTAACCGCTGTTAGGCCGCCCATCTTCTCGCCCTACTCTCGCCGTCGGTTGCGTCCTCTAGCAGGTAGCCCCGCCGCATCCGTGAGCTCACCGCCAGCGACCTCGTCGCCGCCATCGCTCCAGCATGCATTAGACGCGCTCGAGCGCATGGTCGTGTTCCTGAAGATGCGAGGCATCCAGAGGACCCCTTTTGTCAGCCACTATCGCCCTATAGCCTCATTCGGCTCGACGTCCGAGCTCCGGTCTCCATTGATGATGTCGCCGTCGTCGCTACCATCCACCTCAGGCCTCCCCGATATCACCGTCAGAGGTGCCGCGATACCAGTTTCCCGTAGAGACCAACACAGCTCAAACCGCGGCTTGTAGGCGAAACCTGAGCTGCTGCAGTGTGACTCCGCCGCATTTCTGGTCTCCATCGGCGTATCTTCGGTGACGCTGACGTGGCTTCATTAGTTTAGGCTAATCCTTGATTAGTCAGCCACTAACCACTACCCTAACTCTTTGACAGATGGGCCCTACCCTTTAATTAACCATAGTGTTATTCCCTATATAAATTAAGCTAATGCCCGTGGCCCCACTGGTCAGTTTGACCTTGCCACCTCAGCGTTGACCTGGCCCCACTAGTCAGCCTCTACTGCTCACGCTGTTACACTGACATGCTGGTCCCATAGGTCAGGTTTGACCTTGATCGCACCTGTTGACTTGCTGACCTCACATCGACGTCATGCCGAAGCAGTAATGCTTTTCTAGGATTTTAAATAAATCATTAATGATTTATTTATTTCAAAAAATGGTTAAAACTTCTAAAAATCATAGAAAATAAATCGTACCTCAGAATGAAATGAATTATATATGAAAAATTATCAGAAAAATCCAAATAATCTAAATATGACATTTTCATGCATGTTTGAACAACTTAAAGACACTATATATGACAATTTGAATTAATGGCATTTGAATAATCACATATGGAGTTTGAATTTGATTCTTGTATTCAAACCAACTTCATTTAACCTACTACTAGTTGCATTAGCTCAAATCAAAGCATATTGACATGTCAAGATCATGCATCACATTGTGCATCGCATTGATTGTGTTCTGCCTTGTTTGCCGGTATTTGTCCCCTCTCAGTAGATGTGTTTCCGACGATGAGTTTGATGACACCGATGAAGAGCTATATCATCTTCAGAAGTGTCGGGCAAGCAAAACCCCCTTGTTCATTCCGATACAATCCCACTCTCTCACTCCTGCTCTCTTTTACTTCATTAGTACAACAACGCTTCAACTGTTACATGTTGCGGTAGTTGAACCTCTTTCCTCTGCATGACCTGTCATTGCCACAGTAAATAGATGAAACCCAATAGCATGAGTACGAGTTGTTTGAGCCCTGATGTGCCTACTCATTCATGCTTGTTTTCATGCCTGCTACTGCTTAGAGTTGAGTCAGGTCCAATTCATTAGGGATGAATTGGAATGGTGATGAACATGTCCTACTGTGTGTGAGCTAAGTGTGTGAACACAATTTGGTAAAGGTATCGATGAGAGGCCATGTAGGAGTACATGGTGGGTTGTTTCATTGGAACCATCCTTAGGAATTGAGATCAGTGTATGTGATCTAAGATCAGCTACTACCACATGTTGGGCCCAAAACCAATGGACCGTCTCAACTTATTAACCGCCCCTGTCACTACAAAAAAATACACTTCCGTGATGATACGTGTTTGTCACAGTAGCTCCCGTTTTTTGTCATGCATGTACATCCATGACGATTTTATGACAAAATCAAGATAGTCATACCTGTGATGTCGTAGAACTGTTCCATGACATTACCAAAATTATCATCATGGAAGTGTCCACTTCCATGATGATAAATTGCGCGTCACAGAAGTGCTTTCGTCAAGGCTGACCGACACATGGCATCCACCGTAACAGAACGCCATTAAGCTATCGGGTCTGGTTTTGGATCCGATAACTCGTTAACAACCCGGACCAATCGGGATTTTCCACGTGTAAAATCATCATTGGCCAGAGGAAACACGTGTTGCCTCACCGTTGGGACAGATGTCATCCACTCATTGGATAGGAGGCGCCTATGATAGGTCGACACGTGGCACGGCCCAATAGTGGCCCATTCCGGTGAAAAAGGCTGGTCTAGTAAAAATTAGCAGGCCGGCCCATATAAGGCCTACTTGTGTCAGGTCCATTTAAGCCCACGGCCTATACGAGATGTACCAATTCGGCCCGTCACGACCCATTAAAGATTTGACACCATTGCAGCCCATCATCAGTTCGAGCCCGTTAACAGCCCGCTATATATTTGGGCTCAATATCGGCCCAATGAGATTTTGGCCTGTTAACGGACCATTCAGTGGATGGGCCAATTTTCACGATGTACATCTTTCGGCCTTTTAGCGACCCATTTAAATGTTGGGCTAATTTCTGGCCGGTGTGTCTTTCAGCATGTTGATGGCCCATAAATGAGTTGGGCCATTTGTAGTCGGACCTGAGTTTCGGCCTTTTAGCAATCCATTTAAGTGTTGGGCCAATTTCTAGCCCAGTGTGTCTTTCAGCCTGTAGATAGCCCATATACCTGTTGGGCCATTTGTAGATGGACCTGAGTTTTCTCCTTTTAACGGCCCATGCCCTTGATAGTCCAATTCCAGCCTGATTTCTCTTTCGGCCTGCTAAAGGCCCACAACACAGTTGGGCCATTTATAATACGACCTGACTTTCGGCCTCTTAGTGGCCCATGCTCTTCATGGTCCAGTACAAGCCCGCTGTCTCTTTTGGCCTGCTAAATGCCCACAGTGTAGTTGGGCCATATGTAGCCTGAACTTAATAACGGCCTGTTAACGGCCTGTGAAATCAATTGGGCCCACATGTTGCCCGCTTCGATGTCGGCATGTTAACGACCCAGGAGTTAAGAGGGCCAACCATTAACTTTCGGCCTGGTAACGGCCCATTAACTTAATGGGCCGAGTAAAGTTCGTACATGTCTTTAGGCCAAATTTGATAAGTTGAGCCCATTACGACAAGCAATTATGCACAGGACCAAAACCGATCAAGCAATGGTACGACATACAGGGAAAAACGTTGCACATCCAGCATATATTACAGGAAATTACATCGACTAGGCAATCAAAGATTGATGCCTGTGCAAATAAATGAACAGAACCTAACGATCTACAATGTCACAATCTGCAACCTCAGCACGGATGACACCCATAGGCATGTGGGCAAGTTCTTGCTGCTTTGCTACACTGTCTCTGAAAACATTATTCAGTTGTTGTGTCACACGACTCTACACCTCTAATTCCTCCACCATTTCCATCATTCCTTCAGCCATTAATTGGTTCACAAACATACATTTTTTCCGTTGCATTCGAGACAGAGGATACTGAACAGATTCAGATGGCGATTTTGGCAGGATTGTATTATTGATAGTAGAGTGTCTCGACCACTGCATCATAACATAAATTCGGAGGGGAACCAAACAGATTAATCTTGAGTTATTGCCATATTACCTGGCCTAGATTTATTGGAAAGAAACAATGGGGTTGCCTTGTGTAACGCCCTCGATGCGGCTATATCTCCCACGTGTCGAAGCACGACTTAGAGGCATAACCGCATTGAAAGCAATGTCGCAAGTGAGGTAATATTCACACAACCCATGTAATACATAAGGGAAAAGAGATACATAGTTGGCTTACAATTGCCACTTCACACAATTACATAAATAAAGCATTACATCATCCAGATACAATCAAGGTCCGACTACGGAACCAAAATAAAAGAAGACTACCCCAAATGCTACACAGATCCCCGATCGTCCCAACTGGGCTCCACTACTGCTCGACTGAAACGAAACAACACAACGGACAAGATCTTCGTCGAGCTCCTCCTTTAGCTTGGTTGCGTCACCTGCACGGTATCGTCGGCACTTGCAAGCTGGTTTTGGAAGTATCTATGAGTCATGGGGACTCAACAATCTCACACCCTCACGATCAAGACTATTTAAGCTTATGGGTAAGCTAAAAGGTATGAGGTGGAGCTGCAGCAAGCGACTAGCATATTTGGTGGCTAACATACGCAAATCAGAGCGAGAAGAGAAGGCAATGCACGGTCAAGAAACTATGATCAAGAAGTGATCCTAGAACAACCTATGATCAAGCATAACTCCAACACCGTGTTCACTCGCCGGACTCTGCCGAGAAGAGACCATCACGGTTACGCACGCGGTTGATGTATTTTAATTAAGATCAACTTCAGGTTTTCTACAACCGGACATTAACAAATTCCCATCTGCCCATAACCGCAGGCACGGCTTTCGAAAGATCAATCCCTACAGGGGTGTCCCAACTTAGCCCATCACAAGCTCTCACGGTCAATGAAGGATATTCCTTCTCCCAAGACAATCTGATCAGACTCGGCATCCCGGTTACAAGACATCCTCGACAATGGTAAAAACAAGTCCAGCAACACCACCCGAATGTGCCGACAAATCCCGATAGGAGCTGCACATATCTCGTTCTCAGGGCACACTCAGATTGTCCAAACTTCCGATAGGCCAGCCCAGAGTTGCCCCTGGTGGCCACCGACGGCTGACAAGGTGGACCAACACTCAGAGGAGCACTAGCCCAGGAGTTTAAATAAAGATGACCATTGAGTCCGCGGAACCCAATGGAAAAAGAGGCTAGGTGGCGAATGGTAAAACCAATGTTGGGCATTGCTGGAGGAGTTTTATTCAAGGCGAACTGTCAAGGGGTTCCCATTATAACCCAACCGTGTAAGGAACGCAAAATCCGGGAACATACACCGATATGACGGAAACTAGGGCGGCAAGAGTGGAACAAAACACCAGGCATAAGGCCGAGCCTTCCACCCTTTACCAAGTATATAGATGCATTAATTAAATAAGAGATATTGTGATATCCCAACAAAATATCCATGTTCCAAACAAGGAACAAACTCCAATCTTCACCTGCAACTAACAACGCTATAAGAGGGGTTGAGCAAAGTGGTAACATAGCCAAACAACGGTTTTCTAGGACAAGGTGGGTTAGAGGCTTGGCTTAACAATATGGGAGGCATGATAAGCAAGTGGTAGGCATCGCAGCATAGGCATAGCAAAAGAGCGAGCAACTAGCAAGCAAAGATAGAAGTGATTTCGAGGGTACGGTCATCTTGCCTGAAATCCCACAAGGAAGAAGAACGAGTCCATGAAGAAGACAAACGGACATAGTTGAACGGTTCCTCACAAACATGACGTTACCGGATCCAACCCGAAGAAGCAACACCAGAAAGGAGCACACAACATAGTAAACAACCACCACATAACATGGCATGATGCACAATCAAGTATGATGCATGTCCGGTTTTAATATGCATGGCATGGGAAAATGCACAACAAATCCTACAAATTAAGTGGAGCTCATTATGCAACAGATTTGCATATTGAAGAAAACACCACATGACTTATTTAGTTCTCTCTCGTTTATGTACCCAACAAGGTTAAATGTTGTTAGCAAGGCAAGAGGTGAAGCCTGATGAAACTATCTAATCTAGGCAAGTTTAAATGAGGCCGGAAACAACGAACAACTATTCCAGAAAATCCTCATATGCATATATTAGGTTTGGTACTGTTCTGCCCTAAACCTTATTTTCTGGTTGTTAAACATGCAAAGTGATGCCACCATGTTAATCTATGCATTTTTCTACCCCAATTACATATAAAGATTATTTAAAACCGAGCTACGGTTAATTAGTGATGAATTAAAGCATTTTAACATGACATTTGAGCAAATTTAAACAAACAACATTTTTAAACTTTTCAAACATGGATGAAAGTTGGATATTATTAAACTAGAAAAAGTTCTAAGCAACTTTCATATAGAGATCATTTTAATCCGGTGCACGGTTATGGAATTATTAAATGCATGATCAACAAGGGCTTTTCTGTAAAACTAGACGGCTCTGGATAAAAAGATAAATTGCTGATCTGAAAAAAATACACTGGGCCGAATCTGGTGCACTGCTCGGCTGAACAGAGAGGAGGGGCTGAGGGAGCGCTCACAGCGGGCCTTGGGCCGGGGAAGCAGGCCAGCAGGAGCGGCCCGACGGGGGATGGAGTTGGGCCTCTCCAGATCGAGGCGAGACGCTGGCGGATTGGGGCTGGACGCGGCCGATGCAGAGAGTCAATGCAACGAGCAGAGGCGTTCTCCTCCTCTTCTCGACAGGAAAAACGAGTAGCGGCGGCGTGGGATTTGGCGGTCAGAAACGGGACAAGGCAGCAGGGGTCGCGGACGAGCAGGACGGAGAGGAAGCAGTGGCGCGGTCCATACTGAGGGTCATCCCGGGGCGCTCCTGGCTCCTCCGCGAAGCAGAGGCGAGGCGCTCGCCGAGAAGAGATAGGACGCGGCAGCAAACTTGGAGGGGAGGAGGCAGGGAACACAGGGCCTCGTGAAGCAGGACGACGGTGGCGGACTTGGTGCACGGCGAGGCTGACGGAGGCCGGACAGACCTGGCCGTTCCAAGGTCAGGCGAGGGAGCTTGCCTCCTGCAGAAACAAGGCCGCGGTGGCGCTGCTCCTCCGGCTTGAACGGCTGCACATCAAAACGGGAGAGAGAGAGAGGGAAATGAGCACGGGCAGCGGGGAAGAGAAAGAAGGAAGGAACGAGAGAGGAGGTGCGAGGTTGGCTCCGGTGCTGCTGCTGGTGGCCGGCAGAGATGACTCGATGGTCGGCCTGCGCGAGGGAGACGAGGTGAGTAGGAGGCGCTCGGCTGCAGTCTCGATCCCATCTGGATTGAGCGCTGGGAGACGGCGCGCTGTGGGGGTTGGCTCGGGGCTCGGGCAGGAATGGTGGGGATGGATTTTTGGATCAGTTTGATGGTTGGTTGGGTGAAGAGCTCGAGGTGGATTGGAAGGTGGCAGCGGCCGAGAGGGATCGATGGGACATCTCCCTAGAAGTTAGGGCTTGTCCAGATTTAGACTAGGGAATTTTTATATACGGAAAAGAGGGGAAGTTTAGGGTCGATTCGGACCCTCCGATCAAAATAAGGCGGTTCGAGAAAACTAGATTAGGAAGTCCCAATAAGAAAACGGTGACGTTTTGTAGATGTTTGGGGATGATCCGAACACAACGGTGGCTACAGTCCGGGTCGGGTTCGGGATGACTTTCGGACGCGCGCGAGGAGGTCCGCGGACTGACGAGAGAGCCTAGGTTGGGCCTGACGAATTGTGAAGAGCGGGTTGGTCTGAGAGAAGAGGGGAGAGATGCAGCCCAGCACGGTTTCCGGAGACCGAAAACGTCCGACGTTAGACCAGCTATACTGCCGCTATAGTTATTCGTTGGGGCATCAAACGATCTCCGAATGCGATGAAACTTGACAGGCGGTCTATCTACACTATAATAAGACCACACGTCAACTCTCATCCCATTCCAAGAATATTTTCTGGCCACTTATAAAATACTATTTCAGGCGCGTGCAAGTGTGGTTGGGCTCAGAACGGACAACGGAGAGAACTCAGAGAACCCAGACGAATGCAAGTTTTAAAACATGATGATGCAATGCACATGATGACATGATAAGATGCAACACGCAATCAAATGACATGACAACGTTAGCGAATAACTGAAAGACACCTGGCACATCGGTCTCGGGGCGTCACACCTTGCTGTTTTCAGAGTTTGTCTTCTTATCTTCAGTATCCTGCACCAAATTAAGACACTAGCATTGCTATCATTGGCCAAGTCAGATATTAGGAAAGCAACATTGGCACAACAAATGTTTGGGCAACTAGCGAACACCAAATTAACACAATATGGCACAGCTATCATCAGCCAGGTAAGGTAATACGAAACCAACATTGACACAATGAATGAATAGGCAACTAGAGCAGCACTACAATTTAGTAATGTGCATGATATGAGATAGTACACTCATGCAGCTCAGTATGCAAAACTACTAGGCAGTTTTCTTTACAAAAATCAACATTGGCGCCTTTAACATTTTGCTACAACTAATTTTAGATCAGATAAAGGTTGGATTCACGCCGATTGACAAAATACATGCTGATGTAAAAACATAGTTATATACAACATGTACTTACATCAGCATTGGAGCACAGAGAATTCCCGGAAGATATTTTCCTCGAATACATTCCCAATGAAGGAAGTCTTGTATCATTTAATGTTGTTTTCTAAAAGAGAGATGGGTAAGAAACATGTAGAAAATATGATCAGAATGCTATAAAATTTCATGATGCGAAGATACGCCCACGCTTCTTAGAATGGAGTCGACATTCTTTTGCTGGACTGGAGCGGACTAGTTCCTTGGCCACTGGAATCTGCTTATTATCAGTGGGAGTTGGGTTTCTCTGTGCTGGAGTAGTATCTATGAGAAATGGAGTTGATTTATTATCTCTTGGCGTTTGGATCTTTTGCAAAGACCTGGTTGTAACCGTTCAGATTCTAACATAGCCATCTTCCCCTTGCATGCCTTATATAGAAGAATGGTGCTTCAATTATAAAACATGCTACAGCAGAGATGGAATAGGTGCTAAAGAATAGAAAGTGATGACATATTTACATGTATTCCCTCCATCCGGAAATAAATGGATGGGTCTAGTCGTATTGCAATTCTAGATACATCCAGTTTTTCCATTTCTACGACATGTAATCCGGACAGAGGGAGTATGATGTAAGAGCTAGGGATACAACAGGACAACACAGTAAAAAAAACTGAAAACCCACTGCAGAACCAAAGTGATCAAAACCACTCATATGAGATAGTACAGTCATGCAATTCAGGATGCAAAACTACCAGGCAGTTTTCCTTACAATAATCAACATTGTGGCCTTTAATCATACATTTTGCTACAACTAAATTTAAATCAGATAAAGGTTGGATTCACCCCGATTAACAAAATACATGCCGATGTAAAAATATAGTGATATACAATAGGTACTTACATGTGCACTGGAGCACAGAGAATTCCCGCAAGAATCTTTCCTCACAGACGATACTAGTATAGAAATTCTTCTATCTGTTAAGCTTATTTTCTAAGAGAGAGATGGGTAAGAAACATGTAGAAAATATGATCAGCATGCTATAAAATTTCATGATGCAAGGATACGCACATGCTTCTTAGAATGGACTTGACATATTTTTGCTAGACTGGAGCGGACTAGTTCTTTGGCCACTGGAATCTGCTTATTATCAGTAGGAGTTGGGTTTCTCTGTGTTGGAGAAGTATCTATAAAAACTGGAGTTGGTTTATTATCTCCTGGCATTTGGATCTTTTGTAAAGACCTGGTTTGTAACCCTTCATATTCTAACATAGTCGTCTTCTCCTTGCATGCCTCGTATAGAAGAATGGTGCTTCAATTATAGAACATGCTACATCAGAGAGATGGAATAGGTACTGAAGAATAGAAAGGCATGACATATTGACATGTATTCCCTCCATCCGGAAAAAAATGGATGGTTCTAGGCGTATTTCAATTCTAGATACATCCTTTTTTATCCATTTCGGCAACATGTAATCCGGACGGAGGGAGTATGGTGTAAGAGCTAGAGATACGACAGGACAACACTATAAGAAAACAGTAGTTGAATGTAAAACTGTATGCTAGCGGAATACGTAAAGAAAAAACTAAGGCAACGAACACGTGTATGATTGGGAAACTAAGATGGCATTGCAACAGAGCACTAGAACATCACTTCAATGTAAAAAAAACATGGTATGGTAGACAGATGAAGTACATACTCATGAATAACAATGCATATGATATTCGGAAGCATGATGTCCAAATTAAGAAGATCGCATTGCGATAGAGTAGAATGATAGTACTTGAATTTGAAAACATGTTATCATGAATGGAATAGGTACTGACAAATAGGAAGGCATGCCATACTTACATGCACGATCAGCATGCTAAGCACATGGCATTGCAACAGGGTAGATACACTCCAGGACATTATATGCATGTTGTACCCATATCACGGGCCAAGGTAGAGCAAGGACCTTGTGGGGTGAAGAGGACTCAACATCTTTCTACAAGTCTTCTGAAGAACTACCTTTATATGTTCCATCATATTGGGTATCATTGACATCAAGTTTATTGGCCTTTACAATGCTCCATGAGGTTCTTGTGGATATATCAGTGTGTGCAATTATATCTGACATGCATGGAAGACAACTAGTAGTTAGATTTATGTAATGATTGCATGTAGGAGACGACATAAATAGTAGGACTGGGGTTAACTAGCAGCAACAGGTCTCAAAAACTAAAGGGATAACACAAATGAAAGCTAAAGTATATGCATCATTTGTACTCGAGATTAACTAGATGGCAAACAAAAGTATTAAAGAACAACATAGGTAATACTAGAAGTGGTATAATACTATAATCACCAGCCTGTGGGATAGCATTGGCTGATGGATGATAACAATGGAACAACGTTACCTAAAGAACAAGTATCTTAGCTGAACTATGGAACAACGTTAACTCCTGAACAAGACCCGTAAGAGATCAGCATGAATATAGAGTGAAATGTGATAATCTACTTTCCATGCTTAGATGAATAACAAAGCCATAAATGTTGCACACAAGTAAGATGAGGGTACAACCTATCTGGCCGCCATCCATAAGAGTGAGCATCATGTGCTGACTTGTCGATGGCCCTGCAGTTGTTGTGGCTGTCCATGTCGAGCACGCGCATTCGATGCAGGGAACTGTTGAGTGGGGACTATAGCTCCTTTCTGGTGTATGCTTCCCTTGTTGGAGCAGCCGTGGTGAGTTGGAAGACGGTGTGGCTGAAGATGCAGATAACGCGTAATGTCAAGAATGACACATCTCTTTGATCTGAAGAAATACACTAAGAGATCAACAACAAGGTACGAGAGTGGTCACACGTCTGTTGACTGAAGACTAAATTGGGGTCACACGATTTTATTTTATTTTGGTTCTGTCCGATCTACGCCAGATGGCTTGATGGCCGTCTTGTGCCTCCCGGGTCACACTGTTAGGAATCTTCCCGGAAGAGCCAGCGACCAATGGCAGAGTAGTCTGCCATTGCCGTCCGTGGCCCTGGCCAAAACCCCGCTCCCCGCCCCACCGCACTGTTGTGGTTGCGCCGCCCCCGGGCGAATCCACAAAGACTACCCGTCATCCAGATCCGGCGGCGGCAGTACCTTCAACTCACGCAACTCTAGGATAGCCATCTAAGTGTTGCTTCCATGGCGAACTTGCGGCCCCGCACCCTTACGTTAGACACCAGCCAACCGGCAGCCTAGGAGCTCCGCCGCCTCGAGGGGTGCTGCTTCCCATTGGGAATCAATTGGCCCAGAATAAAAATTCAGGCAATTGACGCCTAAATAAATTGATTTGAGATGAGGGTGCGACATATATGGCGGCATGGTGAAGTAGGCAGGTCCACCTGCCGAGTCGGTGAGGCCGGCGTGGTTGCGGTGGCGACCAGCGCCAGGGAAACAATGATGTCGCGACGGTTGACGGCTACGGGGAAGCAGCGCCAGGACTCTGGACGGATCCGAAGTTGGATCCGCACCGGCGCCGTGAACAACGGCGGGGGTGAATCGGCTCCGGTACGGTTCACACGGCCGTCGTCGAGGCAGCTCTAGCAGCATGGAGTAAGAGGCACACGTCCCAGCGCACGACGGCAAATGGACAGCGTCTCCGGCATTAGGGAGGAGGGCGGCTGTGACATTGGTGCGGTGGGGGGCGCCATGGACGAGGGGCTGAGGTTTCATGGCTCGGGAGAATGGAGCTTCCGGGGAGAAGGTGATTTGGCGCCCACGAGGTATGAATGGGGGGGAGAATTGGGAGGGGAGTGGATCCATGTTTTACGGACGCATTTGTCTGAAATGTGAGGGGGGGTTACAGTTCTACCCCTGCCTTTAGGCTTCTCGGCTTGGGTCTGTGTACTCAGGGTTAGGGATAGTAGATTAACTTTGCTTCTCCCCAAATAGTGGGTGGGAGCGATTTCGGGCGAGGAGGGCGTGTTTTGAAATATAGTGGGCGCAAGCGATTTCGGGCGAGGAGAGCGTGTTTTGAAATAGTGGGTGCGAGCTATTTCGGGCGAGGAGAGCGTTTTTTGCCGACCATGGTTTATGAATTATTCGACACATGTCATTTCGGCCGAGGAGAAGGCGCGCTTGGATGAAGTTACGAACCTACCCTTGATGTACAACGGGCCAATTTATGGGTGTCCCACATAGGATGGTAATTTCACGTCCCCAATTTATTTGCTCGAGCGAATTCCACTGAGCAGAGGATGTTTAACGGTTCGTTCAAATTTTTGGAGAACGAGCATCCACGTCTACCTTACCAAGTCGATTCGAATCAAATTTTGAAATATTAGCTTGCCACTTCTTTTTTAGATGGAGAGATGATGCTCGGGAGTAATGTGTTTTTACATGCTCGTTGCTAGCGATTTACCATATGAAAAATAGTTGGCCCTCTCAAAAATGGGAATCAAACCCAAAATGAAATATCTCGATTCAATGAAATAGCTCGTTCACCAAGTCAAAATAGTGAACTAAATCCAAAATTGAACACCACAATCGAGTAGCATGTTGTACAGTATTACAGTACTCCATGAACATGTTGAAAGTTAAATTAATGAACTTGTTTGATATACGCATATATCCGTTCATGTGTGGATTCCAGACAACAAGTTCTCCAATTTAAATATTTGAATGCAAGTTTATACCGAAACATGGTTTATATCAGTCTTTGATGCATAAAACGCGACCTCCCCCTCTCCCGGACTCCTGCTCTCTCTCTCCATCTCTTTCTCTCTCTCTCTCTCTAACCGACAATCTTCAATTCTGTCGCACGCATCCAACACACAAACCTTGTTTGTCCCTCTCGCTTTCTCTCTATCTCTCTCTCTCTCTTTGTGTGTGGGGGGGGGGAATCTTTCTAGTTCGCATGCATATATACTCCATATATAGGTCTCTCTCGCACACTATGTATGATTCTCTAGTCCAGGCTAGGTATCTTGGGTGCACTCATCGTACGCACACAAATTCCTTGGATCGTTGCCCGTAACTCTCTCACTCACCACTCTATCGTCTCAGAGCTCTCCCCCCTCTCTCTCAAACTCTCCATCTACCTGGGTCACACATACACATGCATATCTCACTCGCACTCGATAGGCCCATCTAAAACTATATCTCTCTCGCTCGTTCTCTCTCCATCTCACACGCGCACACACACACACACAATCTCATGCCTAGCTTGCCAAGTATGATGGCCTCTCACTCAATTGTAGGCACATGCAGTCCCCCTATATGTATATGACTAGATAATCTTAGTCTCCATCACAAAGATGTGCATGGTCTATCTCGATTTCTCTCGGGGCATCTTTCTATTGTGCACGCACCTCCCTCGATCTCCCACCCATATAGTCCCCTCACGATCTCGAGGGGATCTCTCTATCACAAACACACCCTCTCGCCCTCCCCATGCGTCCATTTTCTCCATGTGTCCCTCTCGACCTTTGTTCCTTGTTCGCCAGACCTCTATTGGACATGTGCTATAGGGGTGTCTCTCTCTGTTGCAAACAATCACACACTAGCTATATCCGTGTATCTCCTCGCCTTGCTTTTCTATCTCGGAGATGCATGCATGAGATGTTCGCCTAAGAAATGAAAAAACACACACTCTCTCTAATTTATCGTTTGTTGTCACTTTCTCTTTCACACACATACTCTTTTTGCACACTTACTCATTCTCCTTCACACGCACTTGATCTCTCTCGACTTAGGCACTCTCCTCGGTCCATAGCATATTGATTTCTTGTAAAGTCAACCATCACAAAGTTTGACCATGTACGTGGAGAAAAACAATTACATCTAGAACGGCAAACATAAACCATTAGATTCACCATGAGATGTAGTTTCGTATGATGTATCTTTGGTATTGTAGATATAAATAACATTTGCGTAAACCTGATCAAAGTTTCCAAAGTTTGACTTCTAAAAAATTTACATGCACTGCATTATCGAGCAGATGGAATATCTCTTTCCCCCTCTCAGCTATCTGACGCACCACTCAGCCTTATCGGGGCTCCTCAATCTCTCTCAAACTTTATATCTCCCTGGTTCACACATACACATGTCTCGCTCGCGCTATACATATAGACCCATCCAACACTCTCCGCCCATGTTCTCTCTCTATGTGACATGAACCCCCCTAATAAGTACCATTATCCCTCACTCCATCATAGGCGCAAGCACTCCCCCCCCCCCAAGTATGATTATCTCTCACTAGCCATCAGGAACACACGTATTGTCTCCTTCCATCCATACGTCTATCTCAATATCTCTCGGGGTATCTTCTATCGCGCACACACCTTGTCACTCGATCTGCCACCAATGTAGTCCCATCACGATCTCCAGGGGATCTCTCTATGACAAACATACACTCTCTCCTCCCCATGTTTGCATTTTCTTCGTACATCTCTCTCGACCTATCTCCCATGTTTGTCAGACCCCTCCTGGCCACGTTCTAGGGTTCTTGCTCTCTCGGTTGCAAACAACCACACACTATCTCCTCACCTTGCTTCCGTTCTCGAACATGCATGTGTGATATGTTTGCATAAGACACACACGTTTTTTCTCGACTTTTATCGACTGTTGTCCATGTCTCTTTCACACACGGACACACGCTTTTTTCACTCATTCTTTCTATTTCACTCTCTCTCTCTCTAGTTAGGGACTCTCTCACATCCATAAGCATATGGATGTTTTGAAAAGTCAAACCTCGGAAAAGTTTGACCAGGTATATGTGGAGAAAAACATTTACATCTGGAACGATCATTAGATTCATCACAACATGTACTTACTTCATACTATCATTTATCTTTGGTCAAAGTTTCAAAAGTTTGACTTTGAAAAAAATGTTGGAACTACATTATCGAACGGAGGGAGTAGCTCTTTCTCTCTATCTCTGCTATCTCTCACGGGCCTCCCCTCTCACTCAAACACTCTATATCGACGGATTATATGCTCACTATGTCAGCATATAGCTCCTAATATTGTTTAGTTGACGGGTCAACCAATACACATGGTGCCTTGTCAGCTCGTGTTCTGTATCTTCGTGTGCTAGACCATGTGGCAGTGGGTGAAAATAAGTAAACTAGAGGCCCATCTGACACGCGGTGAAGTAAACAAAGTTGAAACCACTCGGGGTAGCACCCCGCACGCTAGTAAATTGAGGCCGCATTGAGAACACACTTCTTCCGCGTGAAGGATGCACTCGCGCACAATTCACCACTATGCGGTGACATGCACAGAAGGACGCACTCGCTCACACTCAGCACACAACACACACCAGCACACATGTACACCGGGCGTCGCCACCGGTTGAGATGGATGGCAAGGGAGCCAACAAGCAGAGGCGGCTCGAGCCAAAACCGCATCCTGCATGCCTGGACTTCATCAGCAGCCTCCCCAACGACATGCTGCTCGTCATCATCGGCCTCCTCCCCACCAAATTTGTCGTGCAGACCGCCCTGCTCTCCCAGCGGTGGCGCCCCCTCTGGCGCCGCGTCCCCCTCAACCTCACCGTCGACAGCTGCCTATGCGACGGGGATTGCAAATGCATGGCCGCAGTCTCCAAGATCCTTTCATCGCACCCTGGGCCAGCCAAATGCCTTGATCTCCGCATATTCAGTACCAACTGCAAGGTCCAACCCAAGTTCGACGAGTGGTTCTTATCCCCCGCCCTAGATCAGCTCGAGGAGCTCAGCTTCGAAGCTGGATGATGTCGCTCTCTGCCCTCGTCCGTGCTCCGCCTCACGCCAACGCTGCGCCGCGCCAGCTTCAGCTCCTGCTATATTCCCCAGATTAATGCCGCACCCTCCCTTCTTCTTCCTCAACTCAAGCAGCTCGACCTCTTTGACGTTGTCATCTCGAAGAAGGCTATGGAGCACCTGCTCCGTAGCTGTACTGTGCTTGAGTACCTTCGTCTTGAGCAGATCCACAGGTTCATTAGCCTCCACATCGCCTCGACGAATATCTGATGGATTTATGGGTCTTGCTGGCCCAGCAACAAGACATCAATTGGGAAGAGATCACTCCAGTTGTTCCACGTTACGGTCATTAAGAATGCGCCTTTCCTTGAGAGATTGCTTGTATCGGATCTAGAAGGTCCAACAAAAATCAGGGTCATTGACGCGCCGAAATTGACAACGTTGGTGCACTCGTTTGCCAAATTCTCTGAACTCTTTATTGGATCCATAATTGTTCGGGTACAACACTAATCTTCTTCTCCATCTTCTTGAAATTCACATTTTTAAATTTCTTCTTGATGTATTTACGACTGTCTTCCAGAAAATCATTCCCATAAGCTTGACACACTCTATGTGCACAGTGATGATCTTGGCAATAAAATCTATCAGCCCCAATCTGGATGAAGTTGTTGGATTCCTTACATGCTTTCCATGCACGGAGAAGCTACTCATTGAGGTGAAACTTCTTTCCTATTAGTAAACGGTAATCACAACGTAGCTCAATTTGTTCGTAATTTTCCCAAATTACGATGACAAGCGTAGTGTTCAGAACTGCATCTACGCACTGCACCGAAAGAAATGTTTTTAGTATTTTTTTCTCACGTGATCACCTGCATCGTTTTTTTGTTGAACTACTTTAGTAACCTAGGCTAGTCATAGTGGAAAGTAACTTAGACTACTCTAGTAACTCTATGGTTACCCTAAGAGCAAGTACAACCTCCGTCCTGGTTTACTCTTCCTTTTTTGTAGTATCAAAATTTGACCATAGATTTAACTGACAAAATGTTAATGCATGTCACTAAAAACTATATCGTTGGATTCGTATTTGAACATAATTTCAAATGATGTAATTTGTAGTGACATGCATTGGCATTTTCTTACATAAATCTATGGTCAAAATATTATACTAAATAAGAGGTAGTACAAAAGTGGGCTATAACGGCCCTCCACTATGTAGGCCAAAACACATGCCAAATTCACTTGTGATGCATTTGGCATCGATGCCCCTCCATTGCTCACCTGGTACCCCAATATGGATCACCTACTTTGCTCCGGTGCCAAATTAACTCACGTAATGAAAAAACACTTGTGTGGGGGAGAGAGAGAGAGGACTGAGGCAATAAAAAACACTTGTTTGGGAGAGTGAGAGGCGGGTGTAGTTGGTTTGTTTGATTTGTTTATACATGTGGGTCTGTGTGCACAGTGGTGACAACTCTCTCACATCGCCAGAGCGGTGCCAAAATCTTTTGATTTGACATTGATGCGTATTATGTGGCATTCTTTTGCGAAATATGGCATCCGCCACATAGTGGAAGGCAACAAATTCCCAAGCTCTTCACTTACTCCTAGGTAAATGAGAGAAAGAGAAAGAGAGAGAGAGAGAGAGTGAAAAAATATCACTAGCCAGCCAACCCTATCATATGAGCGAATGATATTGGTACCTCTTGATGACACGGCAATCTTATATAGCCAGCTGCTCTAATATGTTCTCTTCTTCTGGAGATAAAAAAATACCCGAAAGTAAAATATGTGCTGCACTATAACAATCTCATCGAATGCCTTGATCTCCATCTTAAAGAAATTGTTTTGATCGACTACCGAGGCAGCACATCAGAGATTAAATTGGCCAGGTTCTTTGTTCTAGAGGCAAGTGTGCTCAAGGTAATGAGGTTTGGCGTTCTCTGGCGCAACAATGAATGACGTGCTGATCACCGCAAGCATCTAAGCCTAAATGACAAAGTCTTCGCAGAAGCTGAATTTGTTTTTGAAACATCAAGTGGCCAGAGACTCGAAAACTTGTTTGCCCATTAGTTACTTGTCAGGGTGGTGGATTTTAGTTTGTACAATAATGCTGCATCCACCTGAAGTAACGAAAGTTCTTACGTAAACTTCCTAGTAATTCCCTATTCGTAGGTGCAGCATTACTCCTAACATTTGTAATATCAGTTCGAAACTTATAATATTACCGTGTCCTATTCATGCGTTTTGAAAATCCTGCGAATCAAACAGGTCCTGAGTTGGTGATGATGTTGTGCCTGCCATCTTTCACCAATAGCCGTCGGATCTAGATCTGATGCATACGAACAAACTTCTCCAGTTTTGCAAAAAGATGCCCGCACTTGTTCCCTATTTACAAACAACTCCTTGTCTCTCACAATCAGCCTTATCTCCTCCCCACCACATCTAGAAGGCCATGGAAAAATCTGGCACAATGGCCGCTGCCGGCGCCGTCCACCCCCCAATATTGGTGTTCCGTGCAATGCACGGGCATCTACGCACAGGAAATTATGTCGAACACGGCTAGTTGTGAGCAGGCTAGGTCTACAGCCATAATGATAGTGACTGCAGACGGTGAGGCTGACTATGGTATGCCGAACACGGCGCCTATACTCATGTGTCATCTTCGGCGTAGGGTCTTGTCACTTCACTATGAGGAGCAGCATGTAATAATTTGACCAATGGGTAGTACAGTGCTACTACATTGGTAGTACTACTACTATTACTAGCACCACAGTCTGGATTTAGTAGTACTATCATGTCCATCCGGATTTAGTATTTGAGTAGCAACATCTAGTAATGCATGTCACAAAAAATGTACTGCTCCCTCTGTAAATAAATACAAGGTGTATTGTTTTATTCCTATCGGCGAGATAACTTAATGACTTTTTGCTTCTTAATAGGATTACATGCAATGAACTAACCACCGCATGTGATGTTTGGTAGTATCAAGTCATTAAAAGCATGCACGGCCCACATCTCCCATTGGTTGATATGTCATGAAATAAGAAACGAGGAGGGAGTTAATGTATCATGCCTAAGTGTTTTGGGATTATTTGGTTTTCGTAAGGTGACTTACACAACATTTTGGTTACATGCATTAACATTTTATTAGGTAAATCAAAGGTCAAAAATTGGTGCAAAATGCAAAGGGGACCAATAAACCAGTAAACATCAAAGTTCTCTCGTTTGACCCCAACTAGAGGTCCGGTGAGACGACTATACTGCACCGGCACGGAGGGGGGCACAGCTTCATTGACTTACTGCACTTGACTTTGGGTGTATGACACGTGGGACGAACGGGTGGATGGCCAACCTATCATACAGCCAAAGGCAGGTGCAGTAGAGGGGCGAGGAGTAGATGGCCAACAAACACGTGAATTCAACGCAGACTGCACTTCTCATATAAAGGCTCCCGCCTGTCCAATCTACGAAATCCTACACACCTACGCACCCAAGGGCCAGAGTGATCACTCCACTCACAAGATTGGTTGACTAGAAGCTAGACCCATGGAGACGATGAGCGCGAGCATCAGCCGACTGTGCTAGATGGTCCACGACGCCGGCCTGTGGCCCGGCACCGAGGAATGTCTCCAGGTAGTGCTTAAGGCCGCCAGGGCGAGGGGCCGCTTGGACGACAACTACGTCTCCTTGTTCCACAAGTTCCTCGTCGGCTTCCTCGACAAGTTCAACATCGTCAAGAAGCTCGCGGACGACCTTGATGTACGCCTCCAGCCCAAGCGCCGCCAGGCTCTACGATGCCTGCCACCCTCAACGGCCTCTATGGTGAAAACCTCTTCGACGCACTAGTGGCCCTGTGACTGCCCGCCGTCACGCCAGAGAATGTCCACCTCGAGGACTTGCTCACCGTGCAGTGCCTGGCGCAACAAGACACCATCGACATAATCACCCATGTCTACGCGCAAATCGTCCACAAGGACTACTACATGCAAGAGGAGGACGATAGGACGCTGGCCTTCTTGGACCACAGGGCAACCTTGGACGGCATTGTTCAGAAGCATGTTGAGCTTGCCGCCAGCGCCACTGCTCCTCACACGTCGGTTAGTGACCCGGTGCACTAGCGCGTGAGGATGTCGTTGATGGATCCGTATGTATCTTTATCTTTCCGTCAAATCCATGTAGTAGTATATGGTACTACTAGTAATTATCTTACCTTTCGCATTAACTTCATAATTTTCGTACGTACTTCATGCATGAACCGTGCCAGAACCAAACTTCTCATTACTTTAGGGAAAATCATTAATTTTCGGTCGCGCCATGGAGCAGAACCAAATTTTACAAGTTACAAGTTGAAAATAAAAAGCATGTCGTGTTCGCGTCGCACCCCCACACGGTTGGTTCGGCATGCCACTGGAGGGGGAATGGTGTGCTGTGTTGCATTTTCACTTACAAGTGGGACCGCAGTTGAGCAAACCTACTATCGGCAAACCCCCCACCCTACCCACCGCGCGATGGCTGAGAAAACGGGAGGGAGAAGAGATGGCTATAGCATGGACTCCAAGAAAATTGGTGTCGGATGGGACTCGTGTGGGTGGCATGTGCCGTACTGCTAGACATGAATGCTAGTTATGGCCCATGACACCCCACTATATCGAGGTGCTGGTTACGGAGAAAAAATTTCTTGGAGTCCATGCTCAGCCCTCCTCTATCTCTCTTCTCAGCCAGCCAGCAGACGTGCGGAGCCCATCGTCTGTTTGCTCATATGCGGTACCACATGTCAGTGAAAATGCAAGACGACCCACTGAACCTGCACATCTTTCACCTCGACCTGCTGGTGATGAAAAAAAATCCAATAAAGATCTTCGGTGGCTGCTTTTGGAGTTACTCAAGAGTAGTAAGATTCTATTTACAGTTTAACCCAAGATGCACATCACGTGGCTTCAACTACCACTTTATTTTCTTGCATGACGCGACCTGGATGCTGGATGTCCCATGTGTCGGCAAAAGGAGGAAGAACTCGACCAAATCTTTGGTTGTGCTCTCGGATTAGACTAGTTGTGCTAACTTAAAATTTTATTGTGTAGAATGGATGCAAGTTTTGGTATTGGTAAGAAGAGTACAACAATATATTGATAGAGCACATTTTAGTAGATGTTCTAGCACTTTTAGCTAGCATAGAGGCTAGACATGAGACTAGTGCACTTGTTGATAGAATAGAGGCTAGACACGTCTACTTCTTTACACTCAAAGAAGAAAGAAGCACGCAAAATCAAGCCTCCGCAGATCAACAATGAATGGATCGAGAAGGCACTAATCCAACTTATAGGAGCAGCAATGGAAGTTGGATATCATCCAAAATGTATTCTTGTGGTTCTTGTTTTCTTTGGTCTTCCTTTTCTATTTAAATTTTTGGTGATGTATTTCCATGTACCAAAAAATCAATGATGAAAAAAAGATATGTGTTTGCTAAGAGAAATGTACGTGGCTGGGATGCTTCCGCGCATTTGGCGCACGGCCACCGCATCTGAGAAATGGCCCGAACACGACCCCATTGCCCTACCCAAACGGAAAGAATCCAGGCAAAACGAATGTCCGTTTGGGGTCGAGCATTGGAGCTGGCCTTACAAGTGGGACCACAGTTGAGGAAACCGACTATCGGCAAACTCCCACCTTGCCCGCTGTGCAATGGCTGAGTTAGAGAAACGACGAGGTTGAAGAGATTGCTGTAGCACGGACTCCAAGAAATATGGTGTCAGATGGAAGTCATGCTGGTGGCGTGTATCGTACTCCTGGACATGAATGCTTGTTCTAGCCCATGCCACCCTACTACTTCGACTACTGTACTTATAGTAGTAGTAGTAGTAGTAGTAGTAGTAGTAGTAGTAGTAGTATCGAGGATTCGAGGTGCTGGTTACGTACATCGAACACATTAAGATATGGCCCACGTCCCACTGTGGCCAACTTTCCTGGAGTCTGTGCTAGGTTAAAAAGTGTTCTTTGTGAGGATGGGTGACTAGTCTCAAGTTTAAAACTTGTTGTATTATGTACGTAGACGTAGAGATAGTGCAGCATGTGAAGCTAGTACAAATAGTGTACTATTGTTGATTGGCCTCATCCGATAACCTGTTGCAATGCACATACAATTATGTCTTTGGAAAATATGTTTTTGCCTCTTCGCAGCACCCACTCAGAGAAGCGACTCGAAAGCCATTCATAAATTTAGTAAGTTTATCACAGGCATATCATTTTATTACATACAACTGGTCATCATGTAACACCCACGATGCGGCTATATCTCCCACGTGTCGAGGCACGACTTAGAGGCATAACCGCATGGTAGGCATGTCACAAGAGGGGTGATCTTTACACATCCCATGTATAGAATAAGAAAGGGATAAAGAGTCGGCTTACAATCGCCACTTCACAAAATACATAAATATAACATAGATCATCCAGAATACAATCAAGGTCCGACTACGGAACCAAAATAAAGAAAGACAACCCCAAATGCTAGATCCCCGATCACCCCAACTGGGCTCCTCTACTGATCATCCAGAAAAGAAACATAGTAACGGCCCGAATCCTCATCGAACTCCCACTTGATTTTGGTAGCGTCCCCTGCACTGGCATCATCGGCACCTGCATCTGTTTTGGAAGTATCTATGAGTCACGGGGACTCAACAATCTCACACCCGTGAGATCAAGACTACTTAAGCTTATGGGTAGGAAAGGGGTAGTGAGGTGGAGCTGCGGCAAGCACTAGCATATATGGTGGCTAACTTACGCAAAAGAGAGCGAGACGAGAAGCAAAGCATAGTCGAGAAGCTAATAGTAATCAAGAAGTGATCCTGAAGCTACTTACGTTCAAGCATAACACGACACCGTGTTCTCATCCCGGACTCCACCGAAAAGAGACCATCACGGCTACACATGCGGTTGATGCATTTTAATTAACTTAAGTGTCAAGTTTTCTACAACCGGACATTAACAAATTCCCATCTGCCCATAACCGTGGGCACGGCTTTCGAAAGTTCAAAACCCTGCAGGGGTGTCCCAACTTAGCCCATCACAATCTCTCACGGTCAATGAAGGATATTCCTTCTCGCGGGAAGACCCAATCAGTATCGGAATCCCGGTTACAAGACATTTCGACAATGGTAAAACAAGACCAGCAAAGCCGCCCGATGCCGACAAATCCCTATAGGAGTCGCACGTATCCCGTTCTCAGGGCACATCAGATGAGACATCCTACGAGTAAAACCAACCCTCAAGTTGCCGCGAGGTGGCCCCACAGTCTACTCGGTTCGGACCAACACTCAGAGGAGCACTGGCCCGGGGGTGTTTAAAATAAAGATGACCCTTGATTCTGCAGAACCCAAGGGAAGGTATATGGTGGTAGGTAGGAAAATGGTAAAACCAAGGTTGGGCCTTGCTGGAGGAGTTTTATTCAAAGCGAACTGTCAAGGGGTTCCCATAACACCCAACCGTGTAAGGAACGAAAAATCAAGGAGCATAACACCGGTATGACGGAAACTAGGGCGGCAAGAGTGGAACAAAACACCAGGCATAAGGCCGAGCCTTCCACCCTTTAACAAGTATACAGATGCATTAAAGTTAACAAGATATAATAATGATATCCCAACAATATCCATGTTCCAACATGGAACAAACTCCGAATCTGGCCGGCCCAAAATTGCATAGGAGAGGGGTGGGGGCTGCTCACCCATGGGTTTGGACCGTTCGATGGAGAGGCTGGCCGGGCGCTGCTGGGTCGGCGCGAGGGGAGACCAGGGGAACGCGGGTGAGGTGGCGGGGACACGTGGTGGTTGCAGAGTGGAGGAGGGCGGCGCTGGGGGCTGAGGTGGTGCGAGCGGGTTAGTGGGGAGCATCCGGCTGGCGGCGGCTAGGCCGTTGGAAGGCACCAAGTGGCGAGGTGGGAGCGGGGCAGCACGGAATCTGAGGAGCGGGAAGCTAGATATAGGGGACGGGGTCTAGGTTGCCCAAAATGTACAAGGGGTGTCTATATATAGCAAATTTGCTAGGGTTTGGGGGTTAGGAGGGGTTTTCGGAGCCTCCGGTCGCAATCCGACGGATCCGATCTAGAGGGGGGTACGTAGGCCTAGGTTGGCTAGTTTAGAGTGGGCTATGAAGAGAGGCCTTGGCTGAAAAGAGAGAGACGGAATGCGACCGGCAAGGTTTTCGGAGCCCGAAATTGTCCAACAAATTAACCGGCAACGGGGCCGCTATGTATGACGGTTGGTATATCAAACGGACTCCGAATGCGACAAAATTTAAGAGGCGGTCTATCTACACTATAATAAGCCTACACGCCAACTTTTGTCCCATTCCGAGAACATTTTCTAGCCAGATATAAAATAATATTTCAGAGGTGCCGCGGGCGCGTGCAAGTGTTTCTGGGCTCATAACGGACAACGGAGAGAACTGGAAGACCCGGACGGATGCAAGTTGTGAAAACATGATGATGCAATGCACATTATGACATGGCAAGATGCAACACTCAAGAAAAGACATGGCAAAGATGGTGGATAACTGAAAGACACCTGGTGCAACGGACTCAGGGTGTTACAACGCTCCACCATTACAAGAGGATCTCGTCCCGAGATCTAGCATGGCACCGGAGCGAAACGGAAGAGGAAGAGAAGAGGTAAAACTAAGTTGCTTCTTTCACAAACACGTGAAACCAAAGAACCCTGAGAGGTTGAACAACTAGAAAGAAAGAATACAACGGAGATGAACTAAGTCGAGAATACTCTGTTAGAAAAGAGGAACAAGGAACATTACTAGAACCTTGTTGGTTGAAAGACATAAGGAAAGTGTTACAATGGACAAGAAGTACATGCAAGCACTACGGTTGAAATGAGATGTACAAGGAACGATAAAGATCAATGACGACAACACTTCGGTTGGAAATGGAAGGGATAGAATATGAACTTGGCAAAATGAAAGCACTTGGATGAGACTCCGCTTAGAAGAGGAATGATAGACACAATACTCCGGTTAAAACAAGATAGAGAAGGGATAAGAATGATATAATTTGGACATCACTCCGACTGTAAATGGAAGGAATTGAACATGAACTTGACATCATGAGAGTATACTTGATGAAATCAACAATACAATTCCTTCGGCACTATTGAAAGAATGGCACAATGGGCAAGAAATATTTCAGACAGCACTCCAGTTGAGAAGGGAGGCAAAACTTGACAGAATGGGAAGAACTTGAAAAGAGGGCACGACACTCCGGTTGATTGGATAAGCACGAAAAGAACACGGTCCTCACAAATCGAGATGATGAGTGAAGAGAGCAACATCACAATGCCTCTGGAAGAAGAATAGAAGATAGATCATTGAAATAACAGATTGGAGAAGAAAATGCCATCTTCTGACACAATTGAGCTTGGAAAGCACTCTTCCAAGATGTTTATAATGGAGTTGTTGGAAAAAAACAACGAAAAGAATAGTCTTGTGGTGGGCTTATGGAAAACATCTCAAAATTGAGGTGAAATTCTGCCACTAACGGAATCAAATGCTTGCTTGAGAGCAATGAAGAGATGAAAACTTCTTTCATCGCGAGAATAGGAGGAAACATGGATTATTGATAAGCACCACAATAGCAACTTTCCTTAGGGAAGGCTTTAGGTGAAATATAACCCAAGATAACTGCAATGAAGAGATTGATGGATTGAGAAGAGCTCATGCTAGAAGAAATTAACGGGTTTAACTATCTCATTCTTGACAGCTATTGAATCATGACACATGAAGGGAAATTGTCTAGAGTGACATAACACCACCTCAAAAGATAATGTAGAACGAATTTCATTTTGGAATGCAAGATGAAGAATACTTGAACTGCTCAAAACAATACATGTGTTGAGCACCTTGTTTAATTTTGAGTATAGCTTGGCCGATCATAACTTCGAGAGAAATCTTGAAGAACAATTGAAGAATGAAAATAATCCTTGACGAACCACCATGTAAAAGCTCCATGAAGAACTCCGGTAATAAAAGGATGACAAAAAGAAAGAGAAGTTGAGAACATAAAGTGGAGCCTTGTGATGATTTAGATGGAGCTTTGCGACGAGATAATGCGGAAAACTTGGAACTCCAGAAAAGAAAAGATGAAGCATCTCGAACCGAGAAATGTAACATGATGAATAACTCTGTAAGAAGAAACTAGATCACTTGGTTGAAACAATAATAAGAATTACATTATGCGTATCCTTCACAAATTTAAATTGATGACAAGCAATGTATTGCATACAACTTATTCTCGTGGGAAGGATTAAGAGAGATATAACGTAAACTTGAGAAAGTCTTCAACGAACCACCGGTAGGATTTTGAGAGAACGAATAAATTAATGTCAGAACATAGGAAGAGGAATCTTGAACAAACCGCTATAAGAATTGAAAACAATTGAAGCAAACAGAACGACTCGCCAAGAAGAGTTAGAAAAGATCAAAGATAGTTTAGAGAATTCAGATACAAGTGAACATAGGGATCATGAGCTCATTAGAGAATACTTGAATGATGCACCGGTAAAATTTCAAGAACGAGAGTTGAAAGGTAGAATGAATACTCTTGAGATGATGGGCTCCGGAGAATCAAACTGGAAAGACTCCTGGATTGCTCCGAATGGTTGAAAAGAATTCTCACAATTGAAAACAATTGTGAGAGGTTCACATCAAGCTTGAACTACGCATCTTTGGAAGAATGGGTAAGGATTGACGAGGAGCTCTTGTTCGGTTTTCACAATCCGAAAATGACGACGAGAAACACCACCATGAATTGTTTAGGCACTCCGGAATGAAAATTAGAAAGGTTGAACCAACGATGAAAATAATTTGAAGGATCTTGGAGAAAGACATTTGACTGATGATAACTCATTCTTACGTTAATCATTGAAATGAATTTGAGAATAGCTCTGGAAAAATTAGAAGAGTTAGGTAAGATCCTCGAAAAGACCTGTGGGTTAAGGCCCACTCAAAGATACACTGTTGAACGATTACTGCGGAAGAGATAATGCACTGGTTGAAATTAAATGGCTTGAACGAGATATCCACCTCGAGAATTGCTTAAAATGATTAAGAATAGAAGAACGAATCTTCCGAGATATCTTCAGCACACTAGAACAAATGGAAAGGGAGAGGTGTGTGATTAAGAGGTCCACCGGTATAAGAAAGCACTTGAAACGAGGAAAGGATATGATCGACAAAGCTTGGGTTGAATCCACCAGAGAAGAAAAGAACGAAGAATAATAAACTTGAAGCTCCGTTAGAATCTTCCTGAGAATCACCAGATAAGAACATTGACAGAAAAGAATGGAGAGACTTCCCATCAATAAAAGGATACTTGAATAAGATATTTGAGTCCTTCAAGAATGTAACATCCCAATTTTCAATTTGGATGTTATACATAGGTCATCATATGCATATCATATTTTATTTGCCGTTTGTTTGTGATCCTAGAAATCTTAAGCAACTCAAGGACCCACGGAGAGAGTTGGGTATTTCATTTACTTTTATATTTGACTTTTCTCAAAATTGAGAAGAGGATCATTTTTGTTTTTAATAATTTTTTCCTCTCCGAATATTTCAAATATTAAAATAAAGGAGAGAAGATAATATGACTTCTTCAAAAAGAGAGGAATATTGGACGAAAGAATTTAAAATCAAATAAATATTTTATTTGGATTTTTTAATCGAGATTTTATTTGAATTAGAAAAATATGCATTTTTCAAAATTACATTTTTCGGCCAGAAAAATGTTCACTTTATTCTAAATATTTTATTTAGATGGTGAAAATCATTTTTGGCATTTTTAGAATTATTTTTATATTTTATAAGGATTTTTCTTCGGTAGAAATTATTTAAAAAAAATTCCCGGACCGACTGGGGCGAAACCCAGCCGGCTCAACTTCCGCGCGCCGCCGCCTTCCCCACCGTCGTGCCGTGCACGGACACCGAGGGGAGTCCGAGCCGGACTCCTCCCCGGGCCGGCCCCCTCTCCAAGTCAACGCCGCCCCCGCCCCCTTTATATACGCGCCGCCGCCGCCCTCCGCCACCTTGCCTCGCTCTGCCTCCCACAAGCAGCCGCAGCCGTCGCCGCCGCGCCGCGTTGCCGCCACCGCAGCGCCCTGCGCCGCCGTCGCCAAACGCCATCGCCGCTGTCCCATGTCGCCGCCACCCCTCGCCGCCGCAGGAGCAGCCGCCACCGCCGCCTTACGCCGCCGCCGATCCGATGTTGCCGCCGCCGGTCATTTTCGTTGAACCGGTAAGAACCGGCCGGCCGAACGGTTTTTTTGGTTTTAGTTAGATCGGTTTATTTTTTTAGGGTTTATCTATTTAACGAACGTTCGTTCGTTTAGATCTGTTTGTGAACTATTTTCATTAGACTAGTTCTGTTAGCGAACGTTCGCACCATAGTTTTTTCTTTTTGTTTCTATTTTCGGCCAGGGACCTATCCACAATTATTTTTATCGCAGATTAGCCCCTGATCTTCAAACCCTCGTAGTTTTTCAACCGTTCGCCCAAATTCAGTGAAACCAACGCCAAAATCTTCGTCTCGAACCCCTCTTTTTAGCTAATCAACTTGAACATAGTTTTGGCAAATTAAAATTTGGTTGCAAGCAGATTTGAATTCGAACTTCTTTTGATCAAAGCACTTGAGTTGAACTTTCAGTTCGGATCTTTTTATCTGAGTTTACTCTTGCATCTATGCTTGATTGCTTATGGATGCTATTGTTTGTTTGCGATAGAATTTTCGGAGTGCGAAGCGTGCTACTACGAGTCACTAGGGTTTTCAGATCATCAGCAAGGCAAGTAACACTTTGATCATACCCTTTTATTACCCGGTTTTGATGCATTAGTTCCAAACCTCAAACATTGCACGAGTAGGACTGAGAACATGTGGGTATTGGGAAGTAGATGATGAGGTACAACCTATTGTCCTTTATATCAAACCATGGGAGTTACTTCTACGTTATGCTTTCACCGCTATGCTATGCTCGTAGACGTGGATTGGTTGAGCGTATTCATGACAGATGTGAGAGTTGTCCTAGGAGAATCCAGTGGTTGTCCTAGGATATCTTGGGGTACCCGTGTGATCATCCTATGGTTCGCCACGCAGGCTCAAAGGGATCATCAGATTATTCATGCTAGAAACTTCTGTGTGCAGCCACAAGCCATTATGGGCTCTGGCATAGTTGAGTAAGCTGTGTGACCTCTTTCAGTGGTAGACTAGCAGATGTAGGGGATGTAGGTGGTACTGTCTACCCAGAGTAAAGAGTTAATGCTTCTGAAAGATTGTATCTCAGTCATCCATTTCTCAAACATCATGCAGTGCGAGAAATTAAACGAAGGAGATCGAGTATTGTGGGGAAAAGTGCACAAACCTCTGTAGAGTGTACAAATTAATCATGGTTAGCCGTGACCCCAGTTATGGACATCTTGAGTATCTAGTTCTTGAATTATTGATTTGATCTCATCACTCTTAATTAATTTGTTGTGTTATTAATATTGTTTAATTGGGATTGAGTTGGAGAAACCTTCTCAATGTTTATCAACCACCATGATAGTTAAATAAAATAAATTCCTTTGTTGTAGGGAAAATTTGGCATTACGCAAAACTTGATAACCATAGAGCCTCCACCAGCCATATACGCATGTGTTGTTAGCATTTATCTTGTTCATTGCTCTACAATGTTATTCTGCCAACATATTCCATGTGTTGACCCATTTCGGTCTGCAACATATTATGTTGTAGACTTTTCAGACAAAGAGTAAGGTGCGCTAGGTCATTGTCATGCACTCAGGTACGCCATTGGAGTTGATGGACTCATTTATCTTTGATGCTTCCACAGTTATCTTATATAGATGGCCTTCAGCCATATTATTGTAATAAGCTTTCTTTTGAGATATTCGATGTAATATGTGTGTTAGCATTACCGATCTAGGGATGACACTTATGCATCGAGATTTGACCGTTTGAGATTGGATCGCTACAAGATGGTATCAGAGCACACGCTGATTTTAGGACGCGACCACTAAGATAAGCCATAGGTCACTGATACATCTCCAAGGTATCTATAATTTATGAAGTATTCATGCTATTATATTATCCATCTTAGATGTTTTATATGCATTTATAAGCTATTTTATATGATTTTTGGGACTAACCTATTAACCTAGAGCCCAGTGCCAAATTCTGTTTTTTCCTTCTTTTTGATTCTTACAAAAAAGGAATACCAAACGAAGTCCAATTGACATGCCAATTTTTGACGATTTTTATGGACTAAAAGAAGCCCCCGAAGTAAAAGAGTTGGTCCAAAAGAGTCCCGGGCTGTCCACGAGGGTGGGGGCGCGCCCTACCCCCTGGGCGTGGGCCCCTATCTCCTGGACGATTCGGAGACCCCCATGACATGAAATCGATGCCAAAAATTCCTATAAATACAGAACCCCCAGAAAATAACCTAGATCGGAATTTCTGCCGCCGCAAGCCTCTGTAGACATGAGAAATCAAACTAGGCCATCTCTGGCACCCTGCCAGAGGGGCCATCATCACCGGAGGGCATGGAGGAGGATCTTGGAGGGGCCATCATCATCATGAAGGCCAAGGACCAGAGGGAGAACCTCTCCCCATCCAGGGGGATGCCATGGAGGAGGAAGCACAAGGTGGAGAACCTCTCCTCCTCTCTCTCGGTGGCGCCGGAGTGCCATCGGGAGGGGAATCATCGCCGCGGTGATCGTCTTCATCAGCATCACCATCCTCATCTCTTTTACGCAGTCCACTCTCCCGCACCCTGCTGTAATCCCTACTTGAACATGGTGCTTTATGCCACATATTATGATCCAATGATGTGTAGCCATCCTATAATGTTTTGAGTAGATTTCCTTTGTCTATGGGTTGATTGATGATCTAGATTGGTACGAGTTGTATGTTTTATTTTGGTGATATCCTATTGTGCCCTCCGCATCGCGCAAGCGTGAGGGATTCCCGCTGTAGGTTGTTTCCGTACGTTCATGATTCGCTTATGGTGGGTTGCTTGAGTGACAGAAGCATAAACTCGAGTAATGGGGTTGTTGCGTATGGGATATAGGGGACTTGATGCTTTAATGCTATGCTTGGGTTTTACCTTAATGATCTTTAGTAGTTGCGGATGCTTGATAGAGTTCAAATCATAAGTGCATATGATCCAAGAAGAGAAAGTTTATTAGCTTATGCCTCTCCCTCATATGAAATTGCAATGATGACCACCAGTCTTGTTAACCATTGCCTAGGATAATTCCGCATACCGACCCATCATTATTCCATACTCTCTATTTATAATATTTAGTAATATGTTATAACTTTATGATAACGGCTCCTACTTTTATATTTTAGCTCTCCGATATCATGCAAAGTTATCCTCTTCATACCCACAACGTAGTTTTAATTCTCGTTTCTAGTTGGAAGCAAATGTTCTGTGTACGTAGAGTTGTATCAGTGGCAGATAGGGCTTGAGAGAATATCGATCTTACCTTTAGCTCCTTGTGGGTTCGACACTTCATACTTATCACTTCCACCTTTGGGAATTGCTACGATGATTCCCTGCACTTGGGGATTATCAAGCTCTTTTCTGGTTTGGACTTGAGAGTCCACCATATCTACCTATGGATTGAGTTAGATCCTTCCAGTAGGTTGTCATTGTTGCAAGCAATAAAAATTGCTCTCTAAATATGTATGATTTATCAGTCTAGAGAAAATAAGCTTTATACGATCTTGTGATGTGGAAGAAATAAAAGTGATGGACTGCATAATAAAGATCCATATCACCAGTGGCAATATAAAGTGACGCTGTTTTGCATTAAGAGTTTGTGCATCCAACCATAAAAGCACACGACAACCTTTGCTTCCCTCTGCGAAGGGCCTATCTTTTACTTTTATCTTCTACCCTTATACAAGAGTCATGGTGATCATCACCTTTCCCTTTTTACACTTTTTCCTTTGGCAAGCAATTTGTGTTGGAGCGATCTAGATATATGTATCCACTTGGATGTAGGTTTTCATAAATTATTATTGTTGACATTACCCTTGAGGTAAAAGGTTGGGAGGCGAAACTATAAGCCCTTATCTTTCTCTGTGTCCGATTAAGACTTTGAACCCATAAATATGACGTGAGTGTTAGCAATTGTGAATGATTAAATGATAGTTGAGTACGTGGAGTTTGCTGAATCAAAGCTCTTACATAGACCCTTCCCGAAAATAAGATGAATTGCAATTGTTTGGTAACTAAGAGCACGATTTGTTAGTTTTCAAGAAAGTTTATGATATATAGTTTAACATGTGAATAGCTTGTTACTTGATCATGAAAAGTTTTATGAGATGAGCTACTGTTATGACATATAATGATGCTAGAAAAGGTGATTGAAATTATCATTGATCAAACTTGTGCACCTTCTAGCATTCACACTTCATAAATTATTTCTTTTATCATTTACATACTCGAGACGAGAAGGAATTAAGCTTGGGGATCCTGACACATCTCCAGTGTATCTATAATTTATGAAGTATTCAAGCTATTATATTATCCATCTTAGATGTATTATATGCATTTATATGTTATTTTATATGATTTTTGGGACTAACCTATTAACCTAGAGCCCATTGCCAGTTTCTGTTTTTTCCTTGTTTTTTAGTTTTACAGAAAAGGAATACCAAACGGAGTCCAATTGACGTGCCAATTTTTTATGATTTTTTATGTACCAAAAGAAGCCCCCAGAGTAAAAGAGTTGGACCAGAAGAGTCCCGAGCTGTCCACGAGGGTGGGGGTGCGCCCTACCCCCTAGGCGTGGGCCCCTATCTCGTGGACGATTCGGAAACCCCCTTGACGTGAAACCAATTCCAAAAATTCCTATAAATACAGAAATCCCCAGAAAATAACCTAGATCGAAGTTCTGGTGTCGCAAGCCTCTGTAGCCATGAGAAATCAATCTAGGCCCTCTCTGGCACCCTGCCGGAGGGGGCCATCATCACCGGAGGGCATGGAGGAGGATCCTGGAGGGCCATCATCGTCATGAAGGCCATGGACCAGAGGGAGAACCTCTCCCCATCCAGTGGGGAGGCCATGGAGGAGGAAGCACAAGGGGGAGAACCTCTCCTCCTCTCGCTCGGTGGCGCCGGAGTGTCATCGGGAGGGGAATCCTCGCCGCGGTGATCGTCTTCATCAACAGCACAATCATCATCACCATCCTCATCTCTTTTACGCGGTCCACTCTCCCGCACCCCATGTAATCCCTCCTTGAACATGGTGCTTTATGCCACATATTATGATACAATGATGTGTTGCCATCCTATGATGTTTTGAGTAGATTTCCTTTATCTATGGGTTGATTGATGATCTAGATTGGTACAAGTTGTATGTTTTATTTTGGTGTTGTCCTATTGTGTCCTCCGTGTCGTGCAAGCGTGAAGGATTCCCGAAGTAGGTTGTTGCCATACGTTCATGATTCCCTTATAGTGGGTTGCTTGAGTGACAGAATCGTAAACCTGAGTAAGGGGGTTGTTGCGTATGGCATAAAGGGGACTTGATGCTTTAATTCTATGGTTGGGTTTTACCTTAATGATCTTTAGTAGTTGCGGATTCTTGCTAGAGTTCCAATCAGAAGTGCATATGATCCAAGAACAGAAAGTATGTTAGCTTATGCCACTCCCTCATATGAAATTGCAATGACGACTACCGGTCTTGTTAACGATTACCTAGGATAATTCCGCATACCAACCCATCATTATTCCATACTTGATATTTATAGTATTTAGTAATATGTTCTAAATTTATGATAACAACACCTACTTTTATATTTTAGCTCTCTGATATCATGCAAAGTTATCCTCTTCATACCCACAACGTAGTTTTATTTCTCGTTTCTAGTTGGAAGCAAATGTTCTGTGTACGTCGAGTCGTATCAGTGGCAGATAAGGCTTGAGAGAATATAGATCTTACCTTTAGCTCCTTGTGGGTTCGACACTCCATACTTATCACTTCCACCTTTGGGAATTCCTACGATGATTCCCTGCACTTGGGGAATATCAAGCTCTTTTCTGGCGCCGTTGCCGGGGAGCAATAGCGTGGGGTTGATATTCTCGTGTGTGCTTGTTTGCTTTCTTCACTAAGTAGATTTTGTTTTTCCTTTTTTCTGTTTAGTTGTGGGTGAAACATTACAAAAAAAATTCAATAATGAAATTACAAAAAATTTACTTGCCTCTGATGCCGAAAAAGTTTTTCAATAAGAGAAGTGATTGGAAGATTATGCATTGAACAAATGAGGGTCGACCTTGAGCACTTGTGTTCATGCTCATGGAAACAATGTATAAATTTTCATGGAAGCTTCTATAAAAATAATTATCACATTGTATATATCCATTGTATTATAAAAATAATGTACCAAGCTTCGGTTTTAGGATGATTAGATTGCTTGTTTACTATGTTCCATACAAAAACAAAAAATGTGGCTGTAGCGTGTGATTTTACATTTTATACTGGAAAGTCAAATTGGCCTGCAACTTTCTTCACATTACTTCTGTACAAATTTTTTAAATTTTCATAATTGTTTAGAAATTTTTGGAGTTACAGAAGTATACTAAACTTCCAGATTACTACAGACTGTCCTGTTTTTGACAGATTCTGTTTTCTATGTGTTGATCGCTTATTTTGATGAATCTATGGGTAGTATTGGGGGGTATGAACCATGGTGAGGTTGGAATACTGTAGATATAATTATAATATGAAATTGGAATCAGTTTTAAACAGTACCTAAAGGTAGTGATTTGCTTTATTATACTAACCGATCTCACAAAGTTTTTGTTAAAGTTTTGTGTGGATGAAATGTTCAAAGAACGAGGAGTTACCAATGTGAGAAGAATAAAGAGAGGCAAGAGCTCAAGCTTGGGGATGCCCAAGGAACCCCAAGTAAATATTCTAAGGATACTCAAGCATCTAAGCTTGGGGATGCCCCGGTTGGCATCCCATCTTCCTTCTTCAACAATTATCGGTATACCTCGGCTTTTGTTTTGTTCACATAATTTGCATCCCTTGTGTTTTTGTTTTTCCTTTAAGAACCATGCTAGTATGAGGTAGACCTTTATTGATTTATAGAATACTTCATGTGCTTCACTTATATCTTTTAAGTATTTTCTTATAGAATTGCTCTTTGTGCTTCACTTAAATCTTTTGAGTATGGATTTATAGAATGCTTCATGTGCTTCACTTTATATTTTGAGCTTGGATATTGGTTAGTCTATATTAATTGTATAATGCTACATGAACTTAACTTATATCTTTTGTAGTATGAATAATACTATCATCTAAAGTGGATTGAGAAGAAGTTTGCTTCCACTATTCTGAATGAGGAGAATTTTGCTTATATGGAGAGTAGTAAAATTTCTATGCTCACAGATCATGAAAAGAATGCTTTATGTGATGGTTATATTGTTGAAATCATTCATAATTCTACTGAAAATTATTATGAGGGAGGAATACATGCTTGTAGAAGTTGCAATAATATCAAGTTTCCTCTCTATATGCTTAAAGTTTTGAAGTTATACTTGTTTTTCATTCCTATGCTAGTTGATTCTTGTTCCTATAAATTATGTTCTCACAAAATCCCTAGGCATAGGAAGTGGGTTATATTTAAATTTTCTAGTCATATTATTCATGATGCTCTCTTTATGTTTCAATTCTTATCTTTTATGTGAGCATCATTGAAACCATCATGCCTAGCTAAAAGGCATTAAAGAAAAGCGCTTGTTGGGAGACAAACCAATATTTCCCCTTACTGTTTTTGTGTGTTCTCATGACTAAGATACTCTATTAATAATATATTTTAGATTTTTTTTCTATAAAGTGCCAAGTAAGACCGTTGGGAAGACTTGGGTGAAAGTTAATGTGATCTTGCTGTAAAAAACAGAAACTTTGCGCTCACAAGATTAGCTGCTGTTTTTTTTACAGAAGAGTGAGATTGAGTTGATTCTTTTTTCATAAGATTAACAGACAAATTCCTCACGTCCACCAATTTATTTCAGAATTTTTGGAGTAGCAGAAGTATGTTGGTGTTCCGATCATTACAGACTATTCTGTTTCTGACAGATTCTGTTTTCATTTCATAGTTTGCTGGTTTTCTAGTTTCTATGGCATATATTTATCAATATATATTGTAGAAATGATATGGTACAGTAGGAATTGTGTGAGAACAATTATGAGCCATGTCTTTGAAAGTACCAAAGTGAATGGTTTACTCTTTATCGTACTAACATATCTCACGAAGTTCTGTTAAGTTTTGTGTGATTGAAGTTTTCAAGCATTGGGTGAGATATCGATATGAGGAGAATAAGGAGTGGAAATATCCTAAGATTGGGGATGCCCAAGGCACACCAAGGTAATATTCAAGGAGTACTCAAGCGCCTAAGCTTGGGGATGCCCCGGAAGGCGTCCCCTCTTTCGTCTTCAAAACTATCGGTATACCTTACTCGGAGCTATATTTTTATTCGTCACATGATATGTGTTTTGCTTGGAGCGTATTTTCAATTTTACTTGCTGTTTGAATAAAATCATTGGATCTGAAATCTTGAATGAAAAAGAATCCCCCCATGGCTATTTAATTATTTAACTACTCAGTATTCTTCACTTATATCTTTTTGGAGTACTTTGTCATTTACTCACGTGCTTCACATATATCCTATGAGTAAATGGTTGAATGAATTGAATATTATAAATTTGAATTTATATACGTTTCATATGCTTACAACATGGGGAGTAATGACTTCACACATAATAATTGTAGGTAGTAAACTTATTGGAAGTTAGCAAACGCAGAATTGGTCACTTGAACAATTCATGAAAGAATATTGAAGGAAGAGAGATTTCACGTATAAATATACTATCTTGGACATCTTTTGCAATTGTGAGCACTCATTAAAATATGACATGCTAAAAGGTTGATGTTGGACAAGTAAGACAACTTAATGGGTTATGTTTTCCTTCTCATGCAAGCCAAATTCTTTGCACCAAGTAGAGATACTACTTGTGCTTACAAATATCCTTAAACCCTGGTTTGTCCATGAGAGTCCACCATATCTACCTATGGATTTAGTAAGAGCCTTCCAGTAAGTTGTCATTGTTGCAAGCAATAAAAATTGTTCTCTAAATATGTATGATTTATTAGTCTGGAGAAAATAAGCTTTATATGATCTTGTGATGTGGAAGAAATAAAAGTGGCGGACTGCAAAATAAAGGTCCATATCACCAGTGGAAATATAAAGTGACGTTCTTTTGCATTAAGAGTTTGTGCATCCAACCATAAAAGTGCACGGAAACCTTTGCTTCCCTCTGCGAAGGGCCTATCTTTTACTTTTATCATCTACCCTTATACAAGAGTCATGGTGATCATCACCATTCCTTTTTTAGACTTTTTCCTTTGGCAAGCAATTTGTGTTGGAGCGATCCAGATATATATATCCACTTCAATGTAGGTTTTCATAAATTATTATTGTTGACATTACCAATGAGGTAAAAGGTTGGGAGGCGAAACTATAAGCCCCTATCTTTCTCTGTATCCGATTAAGACTTTGAACCCATAAATATCAAGTGAGTGTTAGCAATTGTGAATGATTAAATGATAGTTGAGTACGTGGAGTTTGCTAAATCAAAGCTCTTACATAGACCCTTCCCGAAAATAAGATGAATTGCAATTGTTTGATGACTAAGAGCACGTTTTGTTAGTTTTCAGGAAAGTTTATGATATATACATTAACATGTGAATAACTTGTTACTTGATCATGAAAAGTTTTATGAGATGAGCTACTGTTATGACATATAATGATGCTAGAAAAGGTGATTGAAATTATCATTGATCAAACTTGTGCACCTGCTAGCATTCACACTTCATAAATTATTCCTTTTATCATTTACCTACTCGAGACGAGAAGGAATTAAGCTTGGGGATGCTGATACGTCTCCAATATATCTATAATTTATGAAGTATTCAAGCTATTATATTATCCATCTTAGATGTATTATATGCATTTATATGCTATTTTATATGATTTTTGGGACTAACCTATTAACCTAGAGCCCACTGCCAGTTTCTGTTTTTTCCTAGTTTTTGGGTTTTACACAAAAGGAATACCAAAAGGTGTCCAATTGACATGCCAAATTTTGACGATTTTTTATCGACCAAAAGAAGCCCCTGGAGTAAACGAGTTGGGCCAGAAGAGTCCCGGGTTGTCCATGAGGGTGGGGGCGCGCCCTACCCCCATGGCGTGGGCCCCTATCTCGTGGACGATTCGGAGACCCCCCTGACATGAAACCGACGCCAATAATTCCTATAAATACAGAAATCCCCAGAAAATAACTTAGATCGCAGTTCCGCCACCGCAAGCCTCTGTAGCCACGAGAAATCAATCTAGGCCCTCTCTAGCACCCTGTCGGAGGGGGCCATCATCACCGGAGGGCATGGAGGAGGATCCTGCAGGGGCCATCATCGTCATGAAGGCCATGGACCAGAGGGAGAACCTCTCCCATCCAGTGGGGAGGCCATGGAGGAGGAAGCACAAGGGGGAGAACCTCTCCTCCTCTCGCTCGGTGGCGCCGGAGTGCCATCGGGAGGGGAATCATCGCCGCGGTGATCGTCTTCGTCAACATCACCATCCTCATCCCTTTTTCATGGTCCACTCTCCCGCACCCTGCTGTAATCCCTCCTTGAGCATGTTGCTTTATGCCACATATTATGATACAATTATTTTTTGCCATCCTATGATGTTTTGAGTAGATTTCCTTTGTCTATGGGTTGATTGATGATCTAGATAGGTACGAGTTGTATGTTTTATTTTGGTGCTGTCCTATTGTGCCCTCCATGTCGCGCAAGCATGAAGGATTCCCGCTGTAGGTTGTTGCCACACGTTCATGATTCGCTTATAGTGGGTTGCTTGAGTGACAGAATCGTAAACCGGAGTAAGGGGGTTGTTGCGTATGGGATAAAGGGGACTTGATGCTTTAATGCTATGGCTATGTTTTACCTTAATGATCTTTAGTAGTTGCGGATGCTTGCTAGTGTTCCAATCATAAGTTCATATGATCCAAGAAGAGAGAGTATGTTAGCTTATGCCTCTCCCTCATATGAAATTGCAATGACGACTACCGGTCTTGTTAACGATTGCCTAGGATAATTCCGCATACTGACCCATCATTATTCCATACTCGCTATTTATAGTATTTAGTAATATGTTCTAAATTTATGATAACAACACCTACTTTTATATTTTAGCTCTCTGATATCATGCAAAGTTATCCTCTTCATACCCACAACATAGTTTTATTTCTCGTTTCTAGTTGGAAGCAAATGTTCTGTGTATGTAGAGTCTTATCAGTGGAAGATAGGGCTTGAGAGAATATCGATCTTACCTTTAGCTCCTTGTGGGTTCGACACTCCATACTTATCACTTCCACCTTTGGGAATTGCTACGATGATTCCCTGCACTTGGGGTTATCAGTCACTCTTCTCTACTCATTTCTGACCCCTCTCCATTTACCACTCTATAGATGGCAGACCCAAGGAACAAGTTTGCACAATCGGATGAAGACACACCATTTGGACGACAATTGAAGGAAGTCACTAGGTACCTGAACATCGGAATACTAAGCTTCACCGGTACCTACACCGCCACTTTACCAGAAGAGGTGCGTTGGATGATTTGAGTTCATGTTCCAGGAAGGACATTCACGCCAGTTACTGAGCCCATAGAGTTTTCCTTTGATGCACCAACCTGGAGTCTAGAAAAGAGCATGGCGGCTCACATCGCCATGGGACGCATCGGCGAAGTTTATCACAAGGATCTTAAGGACACCATTTACTAGATATGTGGGTGCCGAGATGAGCAATGGGAGATGATCAACACCATGAGGGACAAGTCCATTGCAACCTTCATCCAGGAGTTAAACTAGCACATTCGTCACCAGGAGAACCAAATGTGCGCAAGCATGATACATCTGAAGAAGGTGATGACTAGGAACATGAAGCTTGAAGAGGAACTCAAGTCTACACATGCGGATATGAGGAGGAAATCGTAGTACTAGTAGAAAACAATGAAGACCTGACGAGGAAGCTAGGAGTATTCATGGGAGAACCCGAGCCAAGAGGAGATGACGACCATCCCAAGGACTACATCATCATCGATGACACTGATTCTGACCCTGGCAGTAGTGATGATGATTACGAAGACGAAGCTAGAGTGGATATCATGGAATCTTCCACCGATCAAAATTTCTAGTCGACCACCATATTATCAGTAGTATTCCCCCATGTATATAGTAGTAGTCCGAGTATTTTTGTAACGGTAGTTAGATCGTTTGTATACCCTTGTTTGAATTGATTGGTGTGATATGAATGTGTTTGTCTCATGTGCATATGGGTAGTGCCTTCTCTTTAGACCTCATTCTATTCTAATCTATCCCCTCTAAACCCATCAGATGCCTCCGAGATGTGACCCCGGATGTGTCTTCCCACTAGAGATCACTGAGTTGATCCAACAGCAGAATGCCTTGATGCAGTTGCTAGTTCACAACCAAGGCAACAACAACAACCCACTGCCACCACCTCCAGTTGACAACTTAGCCCGTTTTCTGAGGTTGAATCCACCGGTGTTTTCCAGTAGCACCGAGCCGATTGTTGCTGATGACTAGCTACGCAAGATTGGAAGGGAGTTAACTACCGCAGGTTGCGCAGATGCTAAGAAGGTGCGTTCTGGCGCACACCAACTGGATGGACCCACAGCCTCATGGTGGGAGAATTACACAACCACGTTCCCCATAGCCAATGTCACTTGGGATCAGTTCCAGCAAGTGTTTCGCATTGCACATGTCTCAACAGGAGCTATGAGCATGAAGAAGCATGAGTGTCGCAACTTACGCTAGGGAAATCGTACTGTGGGGCAGTACATGGATGAGTTCATTAAGTTAGCTCGCTATGCCCCAGATGATGTGGCCACAGATGCCGCGAAGCAGGAGAAGTTTATGGAAGGGCTGAATGATGAGCTGAGCATGCAGTTGATGGTGGCAACATTCAATAACTACCAGGACATGGTAGATAGGGCTCTTATGATTGAAGGGAAGCAGCAATAGATAGAGAGCCGCAAAAGGAAGTATGGACAAGGGAGGTACAACTCTAGAGCCACGCAGAAGCTTTGTCTTACCCCGAACTCATGAGGATATGCCCATAACCATGGAAGCCACACTCACAATGGAGGAAGTTCGCATAACCACAGTGGACCCAAGAATGGAAATGGGAATGGAGCAAGCAACAGTCAGAACCGTTCCAACCCAGCAACACCCTCCAAGAAGGACCTAAGTCACGTTACTTGTTTCCAGTGTGGGAAGACTGGTGAGGGAGACCTGGATTAGGGGGTCTCTGGACAGCCGGACTATATCCTTTGGCCGGACTGTTGGACTATGAAGATACAAGATTGAAGACTTCGTCGCGTGTCCGGACAGGACTCTACTTGGCGTGGAAGGCAAGCTAGGCAGCACGGATATGGATATCTCCTCCATTGTAACCGACCTTGTGTAACCCTAGCCCCCTCCGGTGTCTATATAAACCGAAGGGTTTTAGTCCGTAGGATAACATACAATCATACCATAGGCTAGCATCTAGGGTTTAGCCTCTCCGATCTCGTGGTAGATCAACTCTTGTAATACTCATATCATCAAGAATAAATCAAGCAGGACGTAGGGTTTTACCTCCATCAAGAGGGCCCTGAACCTGGGTAAAACATCGTGTCCCCTGCCTCCTGTTACCATCCGCCTTACACGCACAGCTCGGGACCCCCTACCCGAGATCCGCCGGTTTTGATACCGACATTGGTGCTTTCATTGAGAGTTCCTCTGTTTCGTCGCCGTTAGGATTGATGCCTCCTACGATCATCAATAGCGATGCAGTCCAGGGTGAGACTTTTCTCCCTGGATAGATCTTTGTGTTCGGCTGCTTCGCACTGCGGGCCAACTCGCTTGGCCATCTGGAGTAGATCGAAAGTTATGCCACTAGCCACCAGGTCAGGTTTGGAAGCTTAAACTACACGGCCGATATCCGCGGAGACTTGATCTTCGACGGATTCGAGCCCCTGCCTTGTGCGCCACGCGGTCATGATGAGTACGATTTAGCTCTACCATCAGACATTGTTCAAGAAATCGCACAGGCAGCCGCTCCGACCCTCAATTCGGAGCCAGTTGTGCCATCCATGGACGAGTGGATAGACGCCCCCATGGAGGCCGTATCCTCTGCGGCGATCGAGCCGAATATCGACCTTACCCTTCACGAGAGCCGTGTTGCCAAACTGCCGGATCCTTCTCCGGCCACGGACTCCGAACCGCCTACGCCCGTTCCTGTCGAATCCGATTGGGCGCCAATCATGGAGTTTACCTCCACGAATATTTTTCAGCACTCGCCCTTTGGCGACATACTGAACTCATTAAGGTCTCTCTCCTTGTTAGGAGAGTCCTAGCCGAACTACGTCTGGCAGGATTGGGATGCGGATGACGAAGAAATTCGCCGCCCACACACCACCCACTTAGTAGCCACTTTCGACGACTTAACCGACATGCTCGACTTCGACTCCGAAGACATCGACGGTATGGACGATGACGCAAGAGACGAACAGGAACCACCGCCCACTTCATCACACGACGTATACATGGTGGACACACCCAAAGAAAATGACGACAAGGAACGGAAGGACGCAACAAAGGGTTGTTCCCTCTAGAAACAGTCAAAGCGGTGGCGTAAGCGCCGCTCCAAATCCCTCCTTAGCAGAAGCAATGATCACATAGACCCAACGTTAGAGCAGGGTGAACCATCACCTAACCACGGCAGCACGAAGAATCAAACCGAACAACCCAACCCCATCGACGATAATAGTCTGGACGACATCACACCGGACAGGCGCCAGGAGCATCATAATGCCCACCAAAGGCTTGTTGCCATGGCGAGGAGTCTGACAAAACAGAAGCAAAGGCTCAAGGTTGCACAAGACATACTCAAAAATCAAATGGAGTGAAGTACTCAACACTGCAGTGAAGTACGGCAGTAATCGCCACACCAAGAGCTATCTGAAGCGAAAGTTGCTACCTGAATTCGATGACGAGGCCTTAGATCCTCCCCAATTAAAAAATAAAACGGCCATCCGGTCGGATAGATGACCTCATAGCCAACATAAAGCAGCAAACGACGCCGCACATAAACCAATACGCGATCCGCGTAAGGGCTCGCATCAAAATGACGGCACAACCAGATCCATCTATGGACCACACAAGCGCGCTCCAACATACAATGCAACACAACAAACATCCGAACACAACGGTACGCCCAAATACAGGGGTGCCGCATGCCCCCTATGTTTCACCGACGAGGTGCTAGACCATGAATTTCCAGAGGGATTCAAACCCGTAAACATAGAGGCGTACGACGGAACAACAGACCCTGGGGTTTGGATTGAGGACTACATCCTCCATATCCATATGGCTCGAGGAGATGATCTCCACGCCATCAAGTACTTACCCCTCAAGCTCAAAGGGCCAGCTCGGCACTGGCTTAAAAGCCTCCCCGGAAACTCCATCGGAAGCTGGGAAGAGCTCGAAGAGGCCTTTCGGGCAAATTTTCAAGGGACATATGTCCGACCACCTGATGCAGACGACTAAACTCATATAACTCAGCAGCCCGGTGAGTCAGCCCGTAAACTTTGGAACAGGTTCCTCACTAAAAAGAACCAAATAGTCGACTGTCCGGACACCGAAGCCTTAGCAGCTTTCAAGCATAGCGTTCGATACGAATGGCTTGCCAGACACCTCGGTCAAGAAAAGCCGAGAACAATGGCAGCATTAACAAGCCTCATGACCCGTTTTTGCGCGGGCGAGGACTGCTGGTTAGCCCGATGTAGCACCAGCGACCCAAGAACATCTGAAGTCAGGGATGGAAACAGGAAATCACAATGCAGCAAGAATAAACGTCGGAATAAAGAAGATACCCAAAGAGCACGACAGTAAACGCCGGATTTAGAAGCTCTCGGCCAGGTCAGCAGAAGCCGCCCTCCAAAGGCAACAGAGACGAACTGTCCATCCTAAACAAAATTCTGGACCAAATATGTCAGATCCATAGCACCCCTGATAAACCTGCAAATCATACCCACAGAGAATGTTGGGTCTTCAAACAGTCCGGCAAGCTCAACGCCGAGCACAAGGGGCAGGATAAACCAAGCGAAGACGAGGATGAGCCTCGCAAGAAAAGCATAGGGGAACAGAAGAAATTCCCACCAGAAGTCAAAACAGTCAACGTGTTACATGTGTTAAAGGGGAAAAACAAAGCGGCACCCCTAGAAAGACATGCCCGAGGGACTATCACCACAGTGCTCCTCCACTGGTCGTCCCAACCGATCACCTTCGACCATCAGGATTACTCAGCAAGTATCCAGCGTGCAAGATGGACTGCCTTGGTATTAGATCCAATAATTGACGGATACCACCTCACACGAGTCCTGATGGACGGCGGCAGCAGTTTAAATCTAATATACAAAGAGACAATCCGCAAAATGGGGATAGACCCAACAAAAATTTGCCGCAGTAATGCTACCTTTAAAGGTGTAATGCCAGGCCCAGAGGCACATTGCAGGGGCTCCCTGCTACTAGAGGTTATATGCGGCTTCCCTGATAACTTCCGTAGAGAAAATTTAACCTTCCACACCGCTCTGTTCCAAAGTGGCTACCAAGCACTGCTCGGACGCGAAGCTTTCGCTCGCTTTAACGCAATACCGCATTACGCTTCCCTCACGCTTAATATGCCCGGTCCACGCGGCATCATCAAAGTAAATGGAAATATTGAGTGCTCCTTGCACGCCAAAGACAGTGCGGCTGCCTTGGCAGCCGCACAGTAAACGGCCTCACCAACTAAAGTATCTGACAGGTCGTTAAGACCACGGACACAGTTGGACGAGTCCGGTACAACTATATATAATTGATACAGGTTTGATGGCTATACCCCTATTACAATACAAGGGGCTCAACGCGCGCGCAGAAGTGGCAATAAGGCTCACCTTTACTCATTTTGAACTATATATTGTTTATTTAGTATAACTTAACTTTTGCACAACAACTTTTCAATCAAGTTCCTCTCTTTTTCAAATGACCATCGTACTACACCCATCCAGGATACAGCACAACGGAGACACAGGCGCAGACGTGCAGCAGGGACCCGTTCCAAGGATTATTCTTTGTAGATGAAGACCCTGCGTAAACCTTTTTTACAGTCTCTTGTTGATTTACATCCCTCGGATTCTCAGTACAATCGAGAAGGATGCTGACGTCTTGGCATGTGGCCACACCAGAATAATGCACGTACCTGGACACCAGGGGCTTATTACAAAGGGTACTGTTTAGACCCGGTTTACACCATAAAGACCAAATACCTTAGGGAGTGTTCGGCGTCGCGAGTTTGGACTTATATGCATCAGCTCTGAATCATGTCTTTGGTCAAATGTTGGGTTTGTCTGGATCCTGTGTTTTGCTTCCTTCCGTTCCACTCTATCGGCTAAGGCGGCACAAGGAGAACTACTGCGATTGTGGCCTGGCTCATCCGGACGAGCACCTCAGTACAGAAAGCCGAAAACTGACTCTCATGATATAGCGTGAGACTAGTCAACCACTCGATGACCTATTGGAATCTTCGGGACTCCTTCGCATTAATGAAGGGCCATTTCCCGGCCAGGCATGTACACACCCCGAATCCGAATGAGTGCGGAGCCACCAGGGGCTATATAGTAGCCCCATTGTCAAACTCCTCTAGCTAAGTGAAAGTGTTAAAGATTATAGTCCGGTTGCCTAGTTCACTGCGCTATCACCTCCTTAATAGGACCAAGATGTTGGATTAAGTGTGAATACGCGTCTTCTTCAAACACCCCCGCATTATATGCGTGGGGGCTGAAGCCGACGACTGCAATCTTTCAGGTTACATACATGTATACATAAACGGCCGCATAGGAGGCATCACAATACTTTCGGGCAAAAGTATAAATACAGCCTTGATAAATTCAATAAAACATTGTTTTTACAATGGGAATACATGTCACTCAAACATAACATTCTTCGAGCACTGGGCCTCTATCGAACGAGCGCCCTCAAGAACTTCTTCAAAATAGTGCTCGGCAGCAACTCGGCCTATGGCCGAACCCTGCACCGTGACAGTGGTGACATCCATGTCTGCCTAGTATGTTTTGACACGGGAAAGGGCCATCCGCGAGCCTTCTATGCACGCTGACCTCTTCATCGCATTAATGCGTGGCACCGCGCCAAGGAACTGCTGCACCAAGCTAAAATAGCTGTTCGGCTTTGGCCTTTCCGGCCACAGATGATCCACGACAGACCTCATGGCGAGTCCGGACAATCTATTGAGTTCGGCCCATTCGGCAAGCTGATCAGTCAATGGAAGCAGACGCTCTGGAACGTTAAATTGCGACCAGAATAGCTTGTCCACTTCACGATCTGTTTGATCTCGGAAGTATTCGGCCGCATCGACAGCGCTCACCGCCAAGTCCAGATATGCGTCGGCCGAACTCCACAGCCGATCCAGAGGGGCATACCGCGGATCTCCGAACTTCCTCCACAGCATAAAGGGCTTCCCAGTCACAATGTCCCGGGCTTCACGCAGTTCCTTTTTCTTTGCTCTCATTGCAGAGCGGGTGTCTTTGGTCACCATTGTGGCCTTTTCGAGGTCCGCAGCCTTCTCCCGGTTTTCTTCCTTCTCGGCTCTCAACTATTCGGCCGCCTTCAAAGTGGCCGCATTACTACTCCTTGCTTGCTCCTTGGCTCGGGCAAGCTCCGCCCACAGCCCCTCCACGGTGGCAGCTCCATCTGCAGTCACAACATATTAAAGATACTGGCATCACGCTGCTCTTACCATGTGACATTCACTAAAAACATCACCTACCCTGTGCCTTGTCAAGCCGCTTGTTAACAAGCTCGATGTCGGCATCCGCCGCATCCAGTCACCGCTTTAGTTCGGCAAACACATCAGTCCGGCTAGCCACCGGAGCTTCAGACACCTACACATAAAGGCGGTCTGGTTATTACCTGGGACTATGATCCTATGTTCGCCGCCGTTCTCAACTACAACCAGAGTCTCAGGGGCTACTATCTACACAGGGCACACCTAAAAATGTGCGGTACTATCACAAATACATATCATTTCACATACCTCAAAGCCCGTCAGTAGACTCATAAAGGCTTCATGCAACCCGCTTTCGGCGAACGAAATCCTTTCAAGCACCATACCCATCAATGTACGGTGCTCTTCTGAGATAGTGGCTCACCCTAGCAGATCCCTCAGTGCGTCCGACCACATACCAGACGGTGTCGGATTCTTTTGGTTGCTCTCTTCAATAGCCGGATACTGGGGACTTCATGCGACCATAGGATTATCTTCTGGCCTCACCGGATCTGGGGTGACCCTCCGCGACGACAATTCAAGGTCACCCGCTTCTTCAGCCGGGAAATCCGGGGGAGGTTTTTCGCTCTCCATCATCTCCGGAAGAAGATCCCCCGAAGACGAGCTCTGCTGAGAAGGGCTAAGATCCGAACTGCAAGATAAATGCTTCGGTCATTTTCCTCAAAGGTAAGGTAGTATATCTTCACTACTAAGTACTTTTTTATTACTTACAACTCGTTAGAGGGCTGATCCCCGCGCGGACTTTGTGCGGCAAGAGCACCCTCCGAGGCATGACCCTCTGGTGGAGTTTTCTTCTCCCGTTTGGAAACCTTGGTTTTTGGATCTTCAGAGGTAGTCCTCTTCCTCCCCCGGGGCAAGGGAATGTCAGATTCCTCCCCTTGGTTATCCTCCCTCACAGAGGCGCTCGTTCCCTCGATTGGAATAGGTAGCGGTGGAGGCCCGCTTTCGCCCTCTTTATTCCCCCCCTTCATCTTCCCTTGAGGGCACCGGGCAAGGTGCTGGCTCGAGCATCTTTTCCAGCATCGGATTGTCCAAGCCTTCGGGAAGGGGAGCCGAACACCGGATCATCTTTTGAAGTCAAGAATGGAAATGGCAATGGGAGTTCTGGAAAGAAGCCCAATCCCTTCACTAGAGGTCAGGTGAACAACGTCAACGTAGAGGAGGTTGAGGAGCAGCCAGGTGCTGTTATAGGTAAGTTTTTGGTTAGGTCATTTACTGTAATCGTTCTTTTTGATACTGGTGCGTCGCATTCATACATATCAAGGGGATTTGTGGACAAGTTTATGCTACCCACCTTAGCCCTTAGGTCACCCATGTTAGTAAGCTCACTAGGAGCAGAGTATATGGCCAGCCGATGGTGCGATTGGTAACCCATAACCATTGGTAGCCATGTTTTCCCCTCAGACCTAATAATTCTGGAGTCACAAGGATTGGACATGATACTTGGCATGGATTGTCTATCGAAGTATGGAGGAAACATTGATTGTGCTAGTAAGTCAATTCTGCTCACCACCCCGGAGGGAAAAAGGATCAAGTATGTATCCAGGCATGCGCCAAGGAGGACCCATGCGAATTCCCTCTCAGGAGTTGTATAGAAGGAAGTGCCTGTTGTGAATAATTACCCGGATGTATTTCTAGAGGAATTACCAGGCTTGCCACCAGATCGAGATATAGACTTTTTGATAGAGCTGTTGCCAGGCACCGGACCAATATCGAAGAGGCCATACCGGATGCCCGCAAATGATCTGGAGGAAATAAAGAAGGAGATTAAGGAGTTATTGGAGAAAGGTTACATTCGACCAGGTTCGTCACCGTGGGGAGCCCAGTGCTTTTGGTTGAGAAGAAGGATGGATCCTTGAGAATGGTTGTTGATTATCATGCATTGAATGAAGTGATGATCAAGAACAAGTACCCACCGCCGATGACCAATGATTTGTTTGACCAGCTACAAGGAGATAAAGTATTCTCCAAGATCGATCTGCGATCAGGATATCACCAGCTGAAGTTCCAAGAATAGGATATGCCTAAGACAGCTTTTACCACGAGTATACGGTTATGTCTTTTGAATTGACTAATGCCCCTGCCTATTTCATGAGTATGATGAATAAGGTGTTCATGGATTTCTTGGATAAGTTTGTTATGGTGTTCATTGATGATATTTTGGTATACTCGAAGAATGAAGAGGAGCACAAGGAGCATTTGCATTTAGTTCTCGAGAAGCTTAGGGAACACCAATTATATGCCAAGTTTAGCAAATGTGAGTTTTGGTTGAAGGAAGTTGGATTCCTTGGACATATTATATCAGGAGAAGGTATAGCCGTAGACCCTACCAAGGTTCAGCCTATCACTGAGTGGTTGGCACCCACCTCAGTTGGAGAGATCCGCAGTTTTCTTGGACTTGCGGGATACTATCGGAGATTCATTGAGAATTTTTCCAAGATTGCGAAGCCCATGACGGAGTTGTTGAAGAAGGACACCAAGTTTAAATGGACAGATGAATGTGAGGCTAGTTTTTAGAGGTTGAAGAAATGTTTGGTTACAGCTCCAGTGCTGATTCTGCCGGATATACACAAGGATTTCCAAGTATATTGCGATGCTTCCCGCTTAGGACTTGGAGGTGTACTTATGCAGGACGGAAGAGTTGTTTCATATGCCTCACGTCAGCTTCGACCGCATGAGTTGAGTTATGCCACACATGATTTGGAGTTAGCAGCTATAGTGCATGCGCTCAATCCTAGAGACATTTTCTTATTGGAAACCATTGTGATGTGTACACGGATCACAAGAGTTTGAAGTACATTTTCACTCAGAAGGAGCTGAACCTCAGGCAAAGGAGATGGTTGGAGCTTATAAAGGATTATGATATGAACTTGCATTATCATCCAGGAAAGGCCAATGTTGTAGCAGACGCTTTGAGCCGGAAGTGTAATGTCAATACCCTCATAAGCGGAGGATTACCAAAGGAGTTAGTTGACGATCTCAAGGAACTTCGTTTGGAGATAGTTCCTAGAGGTTTTGTTGCAGCAATGGAGGTTCTGTCAACATTATTGGGGAAGATTCGATAAGCTCAGAAGGATGACAAGGAAATTGCTGAGATAAAGGAGAAGATGAGTAAAGGAAAAGCCAAGGGTTTTCGAGAGGATGAGCATGAAACCTTATGGTTTGAGGACCGTTTATATGTACCCAATAATGCAGAAATCAGGAAGTTAATACTTTAAGAGGCGCACAATTTGCCATACTCGATACAACTTGGAAACACGAAGATGTATTTGGATTTGATGGAGCGTTTCTTGTGGACTGGTATGAAGAAGGATATTGCAGATCATGTAGCGGCATGTGATGTATGTCAGAGAGTGAAGGCAGAACATCAGAAGCCAACAGGATTACTGCAGCCTATGTCGATACCTGAATGGAAGTGGGACATGCTTGGCATGGATTTCATCACTGGATTACACAGAACCCGATCAAGATATGATTCTATCTGGGTAGTAGTGGATCGTCTGACCAAAGTGGCTCACTTTATCCCAGTGAAAATCACCTATACGATTGCGAAGTTGACCAAGATATATATGACCAGGATCGTATGTCTGCATGGAGTTCCGAGGACCATCATATCAGATAGAGGGACACAAGTTACCTCGAAGTTTTGGAATCAGCTGCACCAGACTTTGGGTACCAGGCTAGAGTTCAGCATAGCTTTTCATCCTTAGACAGATGGACAGATCGAGAGAGTCAATCAGATTCTGGAAGACATGTTGAGAGCTTGTGCGCTGGATTGTGGATCCAGCTGGGATGACAATTTGCCGTATGCGGAGTTCTCATACAACAAGAGTTATCATAGCTAGTTTGAAGATGGCACCTTTCAAAACTTTGTATGGGAGAAGGTGCAGGACACCGTTAATGTGGGATGAAGTTGGAGACCTCCAGTTATGTGGACCAAATTTAATTAAGGAGTCTGAAGAGAAGGTTAAGTTGATTCGCGACAGACTAAAGGTAGCTCAGTCCAGGTAGAAGAGTTATACCGATACAAAGCGCAAGGAGGTAGACTATGAAATTGGAGATAGAGCATATCTTCATGTGTAACCTCCGTGAGGAGTTAAGCGATTTGGAGTTAAGGGAAAGTTAGCCCTGAGATTTGTAGGACCATACCGAGTTTTGGAGCAAATGGGAGAAGTGGCCTACAAGTTGGAATTACCCAAAGATTGTTAGGAGTTCATGATGTGTTTCACGTTTCCCAGTTGAAGAAGCGCCATGCTAAGATGGCCGATATTCCTCTGAGAGATACAGTGCCACTGGAAGCAATTCAGTTGGACAGTGACCTAACCTACGAGGAGAAACTTGTCAAGATTCTCGAGTTTGCCAGCCGAGTTACACGCAGCAAGGTTATCAAGTTTTACAAAGTTCAGTGGAGCCACTATACCGAGGATGAATCCACCTGGGAACGAGAGGAAGACCTATGGAAAGACCACCCACACCTAATTTCTAGCCAACACGAATCTCGAGGGTGAGATTCATCTTAAGAGGGATAGGTTTGTAACATCCCAATTTTCAATTTGGATGTTATACATAGGTCATCATATGCATATCATATTTTATTTGCCTTTTGTTTGTGATCCTAGAAATCTTAAGCAACTCAAGGACACACAGAGAGAGTTGGGGATTTCATTTACTTTCATATTTGACTTTGCTCAAATTTGGAAATAGGATCATTTTTGTTTTTAATATTTTTTTCTCTTCGAATATTTCAAATATTAAAATAAAAGAGAGAAGATAATATGACTTCTTCAAAAAGAGAGGAATATTGGAGGAAAGATTTTAAAATCGAATAAATATTTTATTTGGATTTTTTATTCGAGATTTTATTTGAATTAGAAAAATATGCATTTTTCAAAATTGTATTTTTAGGCCAGAAAAATGTTCACCTTGTTCTAAATATTTTATTTAGACGGTGAAAATTGTTTTTGGCATTTTTTGAATTTTTTTATATTTTATTAGGATTTTTCTTTGGCGGAAATTATTTAAAAAAAAAAATTCCTAGACCGACTAGGCCGAAACCCAGCCGGCCCAACTTCCGCACATCGCCGCCTTCCACGCCGCCGTGCCGCACACGGACACCGAGGGGAGTCCGAGCCGGACTCCTCCCCAGGCCGCCCCTCCCCAAGCCAACGCCACCCCCGCCCCCTTTATATACGCGCCGTCGCCGCCCTCCGCCACCTCGCTTCGCCCCGCCTCCCGCAAGCAGCAGCAGCCGCCGCCGCGCTGCGTCTCCGCCATCGAAGTGCACCGTGCCGCCGTCTCTGCACGCCATCGTCGCCGTCCCGCATCGCCGCCCCCCTCGCGCCGCAGGAGCATCTGCCACCGTAGCCTGACACCGCCGTCGATCCAATCTCGCCGCCGCTGGTCTTTTTCGTTGAACCGGTAAGAACCGGCCGACCAAATGTTTTTTTTTGGTTTTATCTATTTAACGAACGTTCATTCGTTTAGATCTGTTAGTGAACGATTTTCGCTGATTAGTTCTGTTAGCGAATGTTCACACCGTAGTTTTTTCTTTTTATTTCTATTTTCAGCCAGGGACCTATCCGTGATTATTTTTATCGCAAATTAGCCCCTGATCTTCAAACCCTCGCAGTTTTATTCGTCCAAATCCAGTGAAACCAAAGCCAAACTTTTCGTCTCGAACCCCTCTTTCCAGCTAATCAACTTGAACATGATTTTGGCAAATTAAAATTTGGTTGCAAGCAGATTTGAATTCGAACTTATTTTGATCATAGTTTGAGTTTCGTAGCTCCGATTTGATTGATTCTCTTTGCAAATCGAAGCACTTCAGTTGAACTTTCAGTTTGGATCCTTTTATGTGAGTTTACTCTTGCATCTATGCTTGATTTCTTATGTATGCTATTGTTTGTTTGCAATAGAATTTCTGTAGTGCGAAGCGTGCTACTACGAGTCACTAGGATTTTTAGATCGTCGACAAGGCAAGTAACACTTTGATCATACCCCTTTGTTACCCAATTTTTATGCATTAGTTTCAACCGTCAAACATTGCATGAGTAGGATTGATAACATGTGGGTATTGGGAAGTAGATGATGAGGTAGAACCTATTGTCCTTTATATCAAACCATGGGAGTTACTTCTACATTATGCTTTCACTTCTATGCTATGCTCGTAGACATGGATTGGTTGAGTGTATTCATGACAGATGTGAGAGTTGTTAATTAATGGTTAACTTAAGGTGGCTACTTTAATACACATCTGGGTTGATTGATTCCGGGCACCTAGAGAATCCAATGTTGTCCTAGGATATCCCGGAGTACCCATGTGATCATCCTACGGTTTGCCACCCAGGCTCAAAGGGATCATAAGATTATTCATGCTAGAAACTTCCGTGTGCAGCCACAAGACATTATGGGCTCTAGCATAGTTGAGTAAGCTGTGTGACCTCTTTAAGTGGTAGACTAGCACATGTAGGGGATGTAGGTGGTACTATCTACCTAGAGTAAAGAGTTAATGCTGCTGAAAGACTATGTCTTGGTCATCCGTTTCTCAAACATCATGTAGTGCGAAAAATTAAACGGAGGAGATCGAGTATTGTGGGAAAAAGTGCGCAAACCTCTGCAGAGTGTACAAACTAATCATGGTTACCCGTGTCCCCGGTTATGGACATCTTGAGTATTAGGTTCTTGAATTATTGATTTGATCTCATCACTCTTAATTAATTTATTGGGTTATTAATAATGTTTAATTGGGATTGAGTTGGAGGAACCTTCTCAATGCTTATCAACCACCGTGAGAGTTAAATAGAATATATTCCTTTGTAGTAGGGAAAGGCTTTACGCAAAACATGATAACCATAGAGCCTGCACGAGCCATATATGCATGTAGTGTTAGCATTTATCTTGTTCATTGCTCTGAAGTGTTATTCTGCCAGCATTTAGCATGTGCTGACCCGTTTCGGGCTGCAACGTATTATGTTGCAGACTTTTCAGACGAAGAGTAAGGTCGCTAGGTCGTTTTCATGCACTCAGCTATGCTGTTGGAGTTGATGGACTCATTTATCTTCGATGCTTCCGCAGTTATGTTATTTAGATGGCCTTAAGCCATATTATTGTAATAAGGTCTCTTCTGAGACATTTGATGTAATAAGTGTGTGATTGCACTCTGTTATAAATCCTTCAAGTATTGTGTGTGTCAGCATTACTGATCCAGGGATGACACTTATGCACGGAGATTTGACCATTTGAGGTCGGGTTGCTACAAAGAAAAGGGTGGGAGGGCGGGAAAACAAGGGCAACTTGGGGACAGATGAAACGAACAATGTTGGGAAAACTGATAAGTGATCTTGCGAATGTTGAAATGATTGGATCCACTTTAAGAGAAGCACACCAGTTGGAAAAGAATTTACATGACAATCTCGATAAATAAGAAAGATTAGCATCCACATAGATATATGAGAACACCGCTTAGGGAAGGTATGGAATCAACACTTGACATCGAAGCAACTCGAATACCACAACTCAAAACAAAACAAAGGATTGGGCTTGCCGGATAAGTAGGAACAAACATATGATAGAGATTTCATCCGAAGTTTTCATGGTGGGACCCACATGGGCTCGATCGTACAACACCATCATGTACAAGGCAGTGCACATGACATACGAAGCGTCCCCGAGTCAGCATAGCCAGGGACTCTTTAGGGCACAACGAGACCACTGTAAAACCAACCGTGGATAGGCAAACCACTAGACATCGAACCCCAATCTCATATCATGCATCTATCAGAAAGATATCCTAGGAGCTACTTGAATTCCCACCTATAAACTCCCGAAACTTTCTGGTTATGCAATATAGTGTTGGGGATACAGGGAGGCACAATATATATCACACAACTAACTATCCCTACGCTCCAACTGTATCCATCCGTCAACACATAACCAAGAAAACTCCAGAAATTGTGTACCTCAACCTTCAAAATTCATCCGTTATACGAGCTATGGAAATAGTCCCAAACTCCCGCCCCAGTACTTGGTGGCGTCGAGGTTATCTCACCAACAACTGTATAAAAGAGATTTTCAATGTCGCCAAACTCGGGTGTTCCAGAACTGCAACGATAAAATTGTGACGACAACACCTCGGAGCTCAACTCCCCGGGACACTGCCACAACCCCTAAATGTCAGGAGGCACCAAGAACAATGTTCTTGTCACAAGAATATCAGAACGATCCCAAGATACCCGTGTGACCCTAGAAAAAGTTCGTGAAATTTGAGGTGAAGAAAGTCAAAACATCTACGTCAGGAGGCCTCACCGATATATATAATCCTAAGACTCAAAACATTTTTGTTCTAGACTCAACAACGTCAGCGATTTGAACAAGCAAGGGGCTCCTAAGTCAGGGATGGCTCTGATACCAACTTGAAACGCCCACGATGCAGCTATATCTCCCACATGTCAAGGCACCACTTAGAGGCATAACCGCATTGTGGTTTTGTCACAAGAGGGGTAATCTTCACACAAACCCATGTACTGAATAACAAAGGGATAAAGAGTTGGCTTAAAATCGCCACTTCACACAAATAATAAGTTAAACATACACCAAATGCTAGATCCCTGATTCTCCCAACTGGGCACCACTACTAATCATTAGGAAAAGACACATAACAATGACCAAGAACTTCATCAAGCTCCCACTTGAGCTCGGTTGCGTCACCTGCACTGGTATCATCGACACCCGCAACTGTTTGGAAGTATCCGTGAGTCACGAGGACTCAGCAATCTCACACCCGCGAGATCAAGACTATTTAAGCTTATGGGTCGGATAGGCTAAAGAGGTGGAGCTGCAGCAAATGCTAAGCAAATATGGTGGCTAACATACGCAAATAAGAGTAATTTGAGAAGCTACGCAATGGTCGTGAAGCTAGAGGTGGTCAAGAAGTGATCCTGAAACTACTTACGTTCAAACATACCCCAAGACTATGTTCATTTCCAGGACTCTGCCGAAAAGGACCATCATGGCTACACACGCGGTTGATTCATTTTAATTAAGTTAAGTGTCAAGTTCTCTACAACCAGATATTAACAAATTCCCATCTGCCACATAACAGCGGGCATGGCTCTCGAAATTTTATACCCTGTAGGGGTGTCCCAACTTAGCCCATCACAAGCTCTCACGATCAACGAAGGATATTCCTTCTCCCAGAATGACCTGATCAGACTCGGAATCCCGGTTACAAGACATTTCGACGATGGTAAAACAAGACCAGCAAGACCGCCCGAATGTGCCGACAAATCCCGATAGGAGCTGCACATATCTCGTTCTCAGGGCACACCGGATGAGACATCCTACGAGTAAAACCAGCCCTCAAGTTTCCCCGAGGTTGCCCTGCAGTCTACTCAGTTCGGACCAACACTTAGAGAAGCACTGGCCCGGGGGGGTTAAAATAAAGATGACCCTCGGGAGCGTTACTCCCAAGGGAAAAGTAATAGGTGGTGGTGGTAAATGTTAAAACCAAGGTTGGGCCTTGTTGGAGGAGTTTTATTCAAAGCGAACTGTCAAGGGGGTCCCATAACCCCAACCACATTAGGAACCAAAAATCAAGGAACATAACACTGGTATGATGGTAACTAGGGCGGCAAGGGTGGAACAAAACACCAGGCAAAAGGCCGAGCCTTCCACCCTTTACCAAGTATATAGATGCATCAATTAAATAAGAGATATGGTGATATCCCAACATAAACATGTTCCAACAATGGAGCAATCTTCAACTTCTCCTGCAGCTAACAATGATATAAGAGGGGCTGAGCAAAAGCGGTAACATAGCCGAACAACGGTTTGCTAGGAAGGTGGGTTAGAGCCTTGACCTGGCAATATAGGAGGCATGATAAACAAGTGGTAGGTAGCGCGACATAGCGATAGAGTGAACAACTAGCAAGCAAACATAGAAGTGATTTCGATGGTAAAGGTCATCTTGCCTTAGATACCACAAGGAAGAAGAACGAGTCCATGAAGAAGACAAACGGACGTAGTCGAACGAATCCTCACAACTCCGGAATGAAACCAAAGCAAACCGGAAAGAAGCAAACAACATGGTAAACACACAAGCATAAACATAGCATGATGCACAACCAAGGATGATGCATGTCTGGTTTAAATATGCATGGCATGGCAAAGTGCACAAACAAAACTACAAGTTAAGTAGAGCTCAATATGCAACGAGTTGCATATTGACAAAACACCATATGACTTATTTAGTTCTCTCGGTTATGTACCCAACAATATTAAATGTTTTTAAACATGCAAAGAGGTGAAGCACAACAAAACTACCTATCTAGGAAAGTTTAAATGAGGCTGGAACAACAAACAACAATTCCAAAAAATCCTCATATGCAAATTTTACAGTTGGTACTGTTCTGTCCTAAAGCATATTTTATTGTTGTTTACCAGTAAAACAAAGTGCACCAAGTTAATCTATGCATTTTTCTACCCCAATAACATATAAAGTTTATTAAATTTGGAGCTATGGTTATTTAGTTAGGAAATAAATCATTTTAACATGGCATTTGAGTAAATTCAAACAAACAACATTTTAAACATGGACGAAAGTTGCAAATTATTAAACTAGATGAAAAACCAAGCATTTTACATATATAACTTATTTACATGTGATGCACGGTTTGTGAGATATTTAATGCATGATGTCCAAGGGATTTCTTTGCAAATCTGCAGCTTCCCGATCAATTTAGCAAATTCGTTCGTGGAAAAAAATAGTGACTCGGGCCGAATCTGGTCGGCCCAAAAGTGCACAGGAGAGGGGCGGGGGCTGCTCACCCATGGATTTGGCCTGTTCGGTGGAGAGGCTGCATGGGCGCTGCTAGGCCTGGGCGAGGGGAGACCAGGGGAATGCGGGTGAGGTGGCGGGGACACGTGGCGTTTGCGGAGTGGAGGAGGGCGGCACTGGGGGCTGAGGTGGTGCGAGCGGGTTGGTGGGAAGCGTCCGGCATGAGGCGGTTGGGCTGTTGGATGGCGCCAAGTGGCGAGGTGGGAGCGGGGCGACACAGAATCGGAGCAGGGGGAGGCTAGAGGTAGGCGAAGGGGTCTTGGTTGCCCAAAATGGACTAGGGGTGTCCATATATAGCAAATTTGCTAGGGTTTGGGGGTTAGGAGGGGTTTTTGGAGCATCCGATCGCGATCCGATGGATTCGATCGAGAGGGGGGGTTAGGTAGGATGGTTTAGAGTGGGAGTGGGCTGTGAAGAGAGGCCTTGGCTGAGAAGAGAGAGATGGAATGCGACCCGACAAGGTTTTCCGAGACCGAAAACGTCCAACGAATTCGGCAACGGTGCCGCTACGAATGACAGTTGGGATATCAAACGTACTCTGAATGCGACGAAATTTGACAGGCGGTCTATCTACACTATAATAAAACTGCACGCCAACTTTCGTCCCATTCCGAGGACATTTTCTGGCCACATATAAAATAATAGTTCGGAGGTGCCGCGGGCGCGTGCAAGTGTGTCTGGGCTCAGAACGGGCAACGGAGAGAACTGGAAGACCTGGGCGGATGCATGTTTTGAAAACTTGATTATGCAATGCACATGATGACATGGCAAGATGCAACATGCAAGAAAAGACATGGCAAAGACGGTGAATAACTGAAAGACACCTGGCGCAACAGACTCAGGACATTACAGACGAGATCTTCTGTTAGAGGGGGAGTGTTGTGACGCCCCGAGACCGATGCTCTAGTTACCTTCCTTTTATTATTCGCTTTCGTCAGGTGTTTCAACTGTTTGTTGCCATGTTCATGATAGTGCCATGTCATCCTTGTGTTTTGTTTCTTGATCATGATGAGTGCCATTGTCATATTTTGCTTCTTGCATCATGTTCATTATTGATTATATTATGCCATCCTTGTTGTTGCCATGATCATCTTGCTTGTGATATGCTTCTTGATTTTAGTTTGCCTCTTGTCATTTTATTGCATTGCATCATTATCATCATGCCTTGGTTTGCATATTTAAGTATTGTTGCGTGTTCTTGTGTGAACCTCTCTTCTTCTTATCTCCACCTTATCATTTCACCATGCACATTCCAGCAACAATTCATCAAGTTCACCCAAGTATCAATCCCATCCAAACATCTCCTTTCTTCTTTATTCCATTTATTTTTCTTCTGACATTTTTCCTGTTCGGGAAAATGTGCAACCTATCCCTATAAATCGTAAATAATGCCAAGACCCTCCCCTCCAATTTCAGCTCATTTGGGCATGTTCTGGTTGGACTTCCAATTTATTCAAGTTTGAACTAAATTCAAACTTGTCCAAATTTCCAGTCTCTAAAACTTGCCAAAGCATTTTTTCAATTAGTGCAAGTCCCAGGAGTCCAGGGATATGTTTATCTCTCCGTGATTCCTTCCCTAAGCCTCTGTTCTTTTTCTCCAAGTCATGTTAAATTTTTAAATAGGAGAATAAAGGAAGACAGGAAAGAAAACTTTACCTGAAGCCCAGCCAAGCTGGAGCCCAGCCCACATAGAGCTCTCGCTCTCTCTCCCCTGGTAACTCCCACACATGCACCGGGCCTGCCCCGCCTGTCATCCTCTCCCTCCTCTCCTTTTTCGTCCACCTTGGCAGCACTCCCTCTCATAGTAACTTTGCGCCCGAGCACGCACATGGCACCGCGGCAGCCCCCGTGGCCGAGCCAACTTGCCTCGCCCCCCTATAAAACCTCCAGTCGCACCCTACGGTTTCCATCTTCCTCCTCTCCCTCTTCTCCGACGCCGCCGCGCGGGTAAGAGGTACCTACGCAACCTGCTGCCTCGCCTCCCGACACCATGTCCGGGACGAGGAGGATCTCTTCTCCGGCGTAGCCCACTTCGCTGGTTCCCTCCTTCCTCGCGGACCTTCGCGACATGATGTCTACTACGCAACTTTATTCTTGTAGACATGTGTTGGGCCTCCAGGCGCAAAGTCTTGTAGGACAGTAGCAATTTTCCCTCAAGTGGATGACCGAAGGTTTATCAATCTGTGGGAGGCGTAGGATGAAGATAGTCTCTCTCCAACAACCCTGCAACCAAATAACAAATAGTCTCTTGTGTCCCCAACACACCAAATACAATGGTAATTTGTACAGGTTCACTAGTTCGGTGAAGAGATTGTGATACAAGTGTAATATGGATAGTAGATATTGATTCTTGTAAAAAGAACAATAAAAAACAGCAAGGTAGCAATTGATAAAACGTAGCACAAACAGTATTGCAATGCTTAAAAATGAGTCCTAGGGTCCGTCCTTTCACTAGTGCAATCTCTCAACAAAGCTAATATAAATTGGATCATATAACCATCCCTCAACGTGCGATGAACAATCACTCCAAAGTTCCTATCTAGCGGAGAACATAAGAATAAATTGTTTGTAGGGTGCGAAACCACCTAGTAGCTATTCTTTCCAATCGATCTATCCAAGCGTTCGTACTAAAATAACAACAAATAATTTCAGATTCATAATACACAATCCAACATAAAGAACCTCAAATAGTGCCCCAAGATTTCGACAGGAGAAACAAAGACAAGAACGTGCATCAAACCCTATACATATATTACCCCAATGTCACCTCGGGAATCCGCGTGTTGAGTGCCAAAACATACATCAAGTGAATCAATATGATACCCCCTTGTCACGATGAGTATTCATTGCAAGACATATATCAAGTGCTCTCAAATCCATAAAAGTATTCAATACGAATAAACGAAATCTCAAAGGGAAAACTCAATTCATCATAACAAGATAGAGAGGGGAAAACACCATATGATCCAACTATATTAAGAAAGCCCCCAATACATCAAGATCGTGGCATCTAGAACACAAGAGAGAGAGTGTGATTAAACACATAGCTACTGGTGCAAACCCTCAACCCCGAGGGTGTACTACTTCCTCCTCATCATGGTGGCCGCCGGGGTGATGAAGATGGCCATCGGTGATGATTCTCCCCTCCGACAGGGTGCCGAAATGGGGTCTAGATTGGTTTTCGGTGGCTATAGAGGCCTCCGACGGCGGAACTTCTGATCCAGGGTTACTCTGAGGGGGTTTGGAATATGTGACAATTTATAGGGCGAAGAAGGGGTGTGGGAAGGCACCAAGGTGGGCACAACCCACATGGGCGCTTCTGGGCCCCCAGGCGCGCCCTGGTGGGTGTTGCCCCCCTTGGGACACCCCCCAGGTGTTGCTCTGGTCCATTGGATGTCTTCTGGTCCATAAAAAATCGACAAAAAGTTTGGCGGTATTTGATATTGATTTCCTGCGATGTAAAAAACAAGCAAAAAACAACAAGTAGCACTGGGTACTGGGTCAATAGGTTAGTCCCAAAAAATGATATAAAGTTGCTATAAAATGATTGTAAAACATCCAAGAATGATAATATAACAGCATGAATACTTCATAAATTATAGATACGTTGGAGACGTATCAGCATCTCCAAGCTTAATTCCTACTCGTCCTCGAGTAGGTAAATGATAAAAATAATAATTTATGAAGTGTGAATTCTAGAAAAGTGCATAAGTTTGATCAATGATAATTTCAGTAACTTTTCCTAGCATCATAACATCAATTCTTTCTGATAAAAGTCCTCGTGTTAAAGTAGCAACCAATTCACATGTTAAGGTTCAAACAACGAATTCTCTTAAAACTCAACAAGCTATCTTCTCAGTCACCAAGCAATTGCAATTCAACTTATTCAAGAGAGTCTGAGTAAGAGCTCCACATACTCAACCATCATATAGCCTTCTATGATTGCTAACACTCACCGCATACACATGAGAAAAACGTTTCAACCGGACACATAGAAAGATAGGGGTGATGTCAACAACAATAACTCATGGTACCAATATCCAACTGGATATATGTGCCTAGGTCTTTCCTCACCACATGATGCTTGCCAAAAGAGAAAAATAAAAAGGAATAGAGAGAAAAACTTTGACTCTTTCATGAAAGTAAAAACATAAAAGTAAAAGATAGGCCCTTCGCAGAGGGAAGCAGAGGTTGCCATGCGCTTTTTGTTTGTATGCTCAGTCCCTTAGTGCAGAAGAACGTCACTTTATATTGCCCCTTATGACAGCAACCTTTATTATGCAGTCTGTCGCTTTTATTCTTTGCCATCACAAGTTCGTACAACGCTCAATTTTCTCTTAAACTAAATGATCTAACACTTTTAGAAGCAATTTTTATTGCCTTATTCCACTGATGAAAACTTACTTGAAGGATCTTGCTCAATCCTTAGGTAGGTATGGTGCACTCTAGAAGGTAAGATTTGGGTTTAAGGGTTTTCGGATGCACAAGTAGTATCTCTACTTGGTGCGCAATTTTTGGCTAGCAAAGATGGGGGGCAAACATAACATGTTGAAGGATCTATGACAATATAACCTCTATGTGAATATGAAGAAACATAAATCTTTACGTTGTCTTCCTTGTCCAACGTCATCAATTTTGTCATATAATATTTTGATGAGGGCTCACAATCACAAAATATTTTCAAGTAGTGTATTTGCATGTGAAAGTTCTCTTCATTCAGGAATTGCTTGTATGACCGTGATTGTCAAGCTTCAAAAGATTTCACTTTCTAAACCCAATGTGAAGCTACCACTAGGCATGATACGAACATATAATTTCAGCTTCATTGTATTCAAATTATTCAACACTTTACACATAGGATATAAGTGAAACACAAGAGTAAATGACAAGCTACTCCAAAAAGATATAAGTGAAGATGAAGCGAGTAGTTAAGTCAATAGATAGCTATGCAAGGACTCTCTCTTATTTATAAGTTCTAGATCTAAGTGTTTTATTGAAACAGCAAGCAAAATGGAAATAAAATGACATTTCAAGGAGAGCACAACTCATGTGAAGAAGCAAAAACTTAGGCTCAACTGATACTAACCGATAATTGTTGATGAAGAGAGTTGGGATGCCTACCAGGCCATCCCCACGCTTAGATGCTTGAGACTTCTTGAAATATTATCTTGGGATGCCTTGGGCATCCCCAAGCTTGAGCTTTTGTGTCTCCATAATTCCTTTTATATCACGGTTTCCCTAAATCTTAAAAACTTCATCCACACAAAACTCAACAAGAACTTGTGAGATAAGTTAGTATAAAACAATGCAAAAACCTCATCATTCTCTACTGTAGCAAATCACTTAAAATTATTATTCAACATTGCATACTAAATACCTCCGCGTATTTAATACTCCTATCCTCAAATATAATCATTAAACAATCAAACATATGCAAACAATGCAAACATAATAGCAATCGGCCAAAATAGTACAGTCTGTAAAGAATGCAAGAGTATAAATACTTCTTTAACACCAAAAGTTATGAAAATTTACCACATTGTAGGAAATTTATCAAAGATTATTTTGCAAAATGTTTCAAAATTTTATCACACTCTGAATTTTCTAGGGAATTTTTGCAACAACGATAAACTTTCTGATTTGAAACAGCAACATGTAGACTTGCAAAATAAGCATGCCAAAGGCTATCATTGGCATTTTTATAGACAAGAAAGATGCAAAATACTATTCTAAATAACAGCAAGCAAATCCTAATAAAATAAAATGACGCTCCAAGCAAAAACTCATATCATGTGACGAATGAAAACATAGCTCCAAGTGAGGTTACCGATAATGTTGAAGACGAAAGAGGGGATGCCTTCCGGAGCATCCCCAAGCTTAGAAGCTTTGATCTTCCTTGAATATTACCTTGGGGTGCCCTGGGCATCCACAAGCTTAGGGTCTTGTCACTCCTTATTCTCCTCACATCAACTTCTTACCCAAAACTTGAAAACTTCAATCACACAAAACTTAACGGAAGTTCGTGAGATAGGTTAGTTAGATAAAGAGCAAACCATTTCACTTTGGTACTCTCTAAGACAAGATTGATAATTTTTTCCACACAATGCTTATGGTAGTATATTATTTCCACAATTTATATAAAGCAATATAATCCATAGGAACTAGAAAACAAGCAAACTATGCATTGAAAACAGAATCTGTCAAAAACCGAATGGTCTATAGTAATTTGTACTCCAACCATACTTCTGCTACTCCAAAAATTCTGAAAAATTAGGAAAACCTAGGAAATTTGTATATTAATCATCTACAAAAAGATTTAGTATTTTATCATGCTTCTGTTAAAAATGAGAATTATTTTCCTGAGCACAAAGGTCTTACTTAGCACTTTATTGAAACAAAAGCTGTAAAAAATTATTAATACAGTAGCATAATTATGTGAACACAAAAAAGTAGTAGGTAAAAATGTTGGGTTGTCTCCCAACAAGCGCTTTTCTTTAAAGCCTTTTAGCTAGGCATGATGAGTTCAATGATGCTCGCATAAAAGATATGGATTGAAAGATAACTAGAGCATCATGAATCATAAGTTCCTCTCTCATAATAATTTTCAGTATCATTATGAATAGATTCATAAATATAACCATCATGTAAAACATTCTTTTCATGATCCACAAGAGTAGAAATTTTATTACTCTCCACATAAGAAATTTCTTCTCATTCGCAATGGTGGGAGTATCATGTGAAACTCGAATACTATAAATTGTTTCCACATTAAAAGATTAATGTTCATGAAAAGGGTAATCATAAATATGACAAGTTTTATAAATATAATCATCACTACTTTTTATAACAAAAGTATCATTACAATAATCATCATAAGTAGCAACTTTGTTCCCATCATAGATAGGAGGCATGCAATCATCATAGCAAATTTGATCATTCAAAGTAGGGGGGCTAAAAAGATCATCTTCATTAAACATAGCATCCCGAAGCTTGGGGAAAACATTAATTGCAACAAATAAATTCTCAAGCATGTCATTCTCATCAAACATGGCATCCCCAAGCTTGTGGCTTGGCATATCATAAGCATAATCACTCTCATCATTAATAGTATGAATAGCACCAATGGTATAACCATTGCTATCATCATAATATCCCAAGTTGGTGCCAAAAAGATTTACAAGATTATAAGAAGCATCATTATCTTCCCAATCATAATTATCACAACAAACAATAGGCATAACAAAATCATCATCAAGTGCATCATCTTCCACGATTATTTTTGATTCATTTTCATGAGGCACAACAGTAATAGGAGCAACATTACTTGGGAGAGATACTTTTTTACCTCTATTATTTCTTCTTTTCTTCTTCTTCGTCACATCATGTGTGGGTTTTAATTAATTTTTCCAAGCTTCTTATTAATGTGATTGGTTTAATAGGGAGCTCCTCCTCGTCACCTATTTCATCATGAGAGAAAATATGAGTGTATTGGGAAATATTTTCTCTTTCATTAGTACTCTCTTCATATTCTATTTGTTTTCTTGTCATTAGATAGTTGACAATATAAGGAGTCTCAAGGCAATTTACCGCACAAAACATATAAATTTCCTCTAGATAAAAATCAATAAATCTCTCGAGATTAAATTTTAGAATACCCTCAGTTATATGTTTCATTTCTTCATACCCCAAAAGAAGACTAAGCTCTTTATGATGCTCGAGGGTAATCAAGTTATCACAATTTTTGGACACGATTTGATCATGAAACAATTCGCATTGGAGATCTAAATGACCAGTTCATTGCAAATTTCACAAGGATGGCAAAAAAAATAAAGCTTTCAGCACAATCATCTAGGCTCTGTTGCAACTTTTTTGTTTCTAAATATTTATGCTTCTTGCAAAATCTATCTTCCCTTTGGTGTGCAATTGCATTCCCAATTCACTCCGCAAAAATTGACATTCTTATAGGAGACATCATTATCATGACTAATGCAATCATCATTAACATCATGAATACCCAAACAATTCATACTAGCAATATTGCAATCATGCCCATCATCCAACGTTTGTAAGCCATAAATTTTGTTGAATTCTTTTTCTAGAAATTGAGCACAATTATCGGAATCCTTATTCTAAAGATAAACATTATAAAGAGAAAGAACAACTTGAGGTAACCCATTCTCCATTTTTTTGTAGTTTTCTGTTATAAACAAAACTAGTGATAAACAAGAAACTAAAAGATTCAAGTGCAAGATCTAAAGATATACCTTCAAGCACTCACCTCCCCGGCAACGGCGCTAGAAAAGATCTTGATGCCTGCTACGCAACTTTATTCTTGTAGAAACATGTTGAGCCTCCAAGCGCAAAGTTTTGTAGGACAGTAGCAATTTTCCCTCAAGTGGATGACCTAAGGTTATCAATCCGTGGGAGGCGTAGAATGAAGATAGTATCTCTCAAACAACCCTGCAACCAAATAACAAAGAGTCTCTTGTGTCCCCAACAAACCAAATACAATGGTAGTTTGTATAGGTGTACTAGTTTGGCAAAGAGATGGTGATACAAGTGTAATATGGATAGTAGATATTGTTTTTTGTAAAAAGAACAATAAAAACTGCACGGTAGCAATTGATAAAACAGAGCACAAATTTTATTGCAATGCTTAAAAATGAGGCCTAGGATCCGTACTTTCACTAGTTCAATCTGTCAACAATGCTAATATAATTGGATCATATAAGCACCCCTTAACGTGCGATGAAGAATCACTCCAAAGTTCTTATCTAGCCGAGAACATAAGAAGAAATCGTTTGTAGGGTACGAAACCACCTCGATGCTATTCTTCCCGATAGATCTATCCAAGAGTTCATACTAAAATACAACCAAATAATTTCAGATTCAAAATATTCAATCCACACAAAGAACCTCCAAGAGTGCCCCAAGATTTCTACAGGAGAAACAAAGACAAGAACATGCATCAACTCCTATGCATAGATTACCCCAATGAAACCTCAGGAATCCGTGAGTTGAGTGCCAAAACATACATCAAGTGAATCAATATGATACCCCATGGTCACCACGAGTATTCATTCGCAAGACATATATCAAGTGCTCTCAAATCCATAAAAGTATTCAATCCGCTAAAACGAAATCTCAAAGGGAAAACTCAATTCATCACAACAAGATAGAGAGGGGAAAACACCATATGATCCAACTATATTAACAAAGCCCCCGATACATCAAGATTGTGACATCAAGAACACGAGAGAGAGAGAGAGAGATATTAAACACATAGCTACTTGTACAAACCCTGAGCCCCGAGGGTAGACTACTCCCTCCTCATCGCGGTGGCCGCCCGGATGATGAAGATGGCCACCGGTGATGATTCCCCCCTCCGGCAGGGCGCGGAACGGGTTCGAGATTGGTTTTAGGTGGCTATAGAGGCCTGCTGTGGCGGAACTTCTAATTTAGGGTTACCCCGAGGGGTTTTGGAATATTTGATGATTTATAGGGCGAAGAAGGGGTGCGGGAGGCCACCCAGGTGGGCACAACCCACCTGGGCACGCCTAGGCCCCCAGGCGCACCCTCATGGGTTGTTCCCCCCTCGGAGCACCCCCCCAGGTGCTGCTCTGGCCCATTGGATGTCTTCCGTCCATAAAAAATCCACAAAAAGTTTTGCGGTATTTGGAATCCGTTTGATATTGATTTCCTGCGATGTAAAAAACAAACGAAAAACAACAACTAGCACTGGGCACTAGGTCAATAGGTAGTCCCAAAAAATGATATAAAGTTGCTATAAAATTATTGTAAAACATCCAAGAATGATAACATAACAGCATGAATTCTTCATAAATTATAGATACTTTAGAGAGATATCACGACGCCGCCACGACTGCGTTCCACGGCGATCGAAGTCCGGAGGCACCATGTTCACCGACGCCCTCTTCCTCTGCTTCATCTTCTTCACGGTTCAGAGGAACGCCAAGTTCAGCGAGCCTCGACATCCCTCTGTCGTGTTGGCCCCCCTCGTCGTGTTCCTCGATACCATGGTGAGAATCCACTCCTCCCCAATTCTTTCGCGGCTTGAATCCATGTCATAGCCATCGTTTCCCTCTTGATCGAGGCCATGGCCACGTGCTTGCAAGGGCGCATCCACGCCACGTTCTCCGCACTCGCATCCTCCATGCCACGCACCGCACTGCAACACCGCAGCTCACCCGCAATCCTCCCCATGCCCACATAGCGCCTGTCACCATGATCTCGCAACGACCGTGCCCGAGTCGAGCGCGAGCTCAAGCTCTAGTCGCTACACGCACGCGTTCCAAAGCTAACCGTCACTAGTTTCCGCACGCTCGCCACTACCCTGCTACTACTAGCGCTGTTGTGCTTGCTCGTTGCCATCTCTAGAAATCACCGTGCGTCCATGGTGATTCTAACGCGCTACCTTTACCTTCCATTAAGAAGTGTTGTTCCCCTCTGTTAAACACACACCCGAGGGCAGCCCGGCTGGTTAGCCACTCGCGCTCACATCTAGGCATCTTGAGATCAAACCTAGCGACCTCCACATTTTTTTGGTGACTATTTCACACGCACACACACTTGTTTCATCTTGGTCCGATCCCCACAAATTATCATCAGCATTGATCATTCCAACTAGCAATCGTAGTGCTTCTATGTCGAGCAAGTCTAGGGATCAAATCCCAACACTCCCAATTTGTTTCAGTTTTTTGTTTTCTTCTGTTTTACACACTCGCACTTGGGACAATTTTGCCGGGCCGCCACTGAGGGCTTATTCGGTAGCTAGGGGAACACTGGAGGATCCCGGCACATTCCCTGGGTGGAAATCTCGCGAGTAAAATCAGCCTCGAGCCAGGTGTCTGGCCATTTGGACGTTGGAATTTTATCGGCCCGATCTTCGTGATTTCCCCGGGATAGGATCCAAGTCCCGCGACATCGGGATGAAATTCCCTAGCTTGCTTGCTCTCGAAGCCCATCTCGAACGCTCACACAATCGTCGCCTCCCTCTCCTACAACAATGACATCTTCTCCTCTGTCTCTGTATGGGCCTCATACTCGTGCCTCCGCTTGCGTCGTGATCATCAATGGCAGTAGCAGCTGTCGAATGTGGGGTTCTAGCAAACCCTTAAGGTTCGAACACTGGGGTGCACGCGAAGTCTTTCCCTCCTACCAATCTACGCCCTAGCTCGCTAAGATCTCGCGGAAGAACTCGACAAGCTCGCAACATGGAAAGACACGAGATTTATACTGGTTCGGACCACCATTGTGGTGTAATACCCTACTCCAGTATGGTGGTGGTGGATTGCCTCTTGGGCTGATGATGAACAATACAAGGGGAAGAACAGCCCCTGAGGATGAGGTGTTCTTGTGCTTGGCTAACTTGTGCGGGTGAGAGTGATCTGCCCCTCTATGATGGTGGATAGCTCTACTTATATAGGCCCTGGTCCTCTTCCCAGATATTGAGCGGGATGGGAGCCAACAACGGTGAGCAAATTCGAAGGGGGGCAGCTAGTACAAGCTATCCTGACAAAAGTGGTCTTCGCCTGCGAAAGGCTCTGGTGGTGACGCTGTCTTGGGCTCCACGATGACCTCTGTCTTGCTGTCCTTCTAGTCTTGGTCTCGTTGCACCGATATGGCAACCTTTGCATGATGCCTCGGTACTCTTCGCCTGCGCCTGCTTCCTTAGCACCAAAGAGGAAACAAGGACGCTGCGCGCGCTGGCGCCCGCCTGGCGCCGATCGTCATGGCCCACGTCATGAGAGCCTCGTGAGGTTTGCCCGACTAGTGAGGCTTGGCCCCTCACGAGGGTCTTGGAAGCCTTGTTGGTGAAGATGGGTCGTACGGCCTGCTGGCTTAGCCACGCCGTGGGCCACAGGCACGCATGTCTGGGGACCCTCGTTCCCAGAATGCCGACAGTAGCCCCCGGGGCCAAGGTGCGCTCGGGCTTGGCTTCGCGGCGAACCCAAGAGTCAAGTACGGAGCATCGCAGGCCCCAAAAGCCCGCGGCCTTGGTTGACGCGTGGCGGTTGATTGGACGTGGGCCTCTCTGCTTCCCCACGTTGCGCTCGAATCCGCCTAGCTGTGCGGCCCCCGCCTCTCACAAAGTTATTCTTCCTTCGCCCATGCCTGGCTCTTCCAATCTCCCTGCTTCCTCGAGGCCCTGCTCTGCCCTCCCAATCTTACTTGTGCTCCACCTGCTTCCTTGCCATGGCGCCGAAACAAGCTGAAAAGGGGAAGAAACCTCTGTCTTTTCCAACTGCGCCTCCGTCCTTTGCCTCGGCGCTCGGCCGGCCTCGGGTGCTTAACGACGAGGCCATGGACAAGGTGCTCCCCATGCTTGCCTCCAGTTTCAACGAGTGGGGAGAGGCGGTGGCTTGGCCCGCGTCTCGCGCTCGCATGGCTCGGGCAGCCACTGAGGTTCTGATCTTCATAGAGGCCCTCTGGCCTGGCCTGATTCCTCCCTTCTCAGCCTTCTTCAACGCGGTGCTCGAGCATTATCTGATCCACATGTTCCATCTCGACCCACAATCTGTGACCCTTCTTGCCATCTTCGCCTTCTTGTGCGAGGCCATGGTGGGTATCGCTCCTTACGTGGCCCTCCTCCGCCCGCGCCGAGCTGCTTGTGTGAGGGGGACGCCCGCGGAGGAAGAGGATGTCCGGGAGCGCGAGGAGGCGCTGGCCCTGGAAGCCGTGGAGCGCAGCCTCGAGCTCAAGCAACTGGAGATGAGGGAGCATCAAGTTTCTAAGGCAGAAGATGTCGTTGGGGCCCACGAGGCCGGAGTCGAGGAGGAGATCAATCGCCGGGTGGCCGAGGTTTGCGCAGACCTGGCGGGTAGGTACGACTTGAAGCTGAAGCTCGCAGGTGCGGAGGATGCGGGCAGGGACGCTGCCCTCAGGCCCAGGTTGGATGAGGCCGATAGGCGTGCAGAGGCCATGGCCGCCGCCCTAGTTACGGCCCAGGCGGACATGGCCTCCACCCGCGCCGAGTTGCTTTCTCTCCGGAAACGGGTTGATGACGCCGAGGCCGTCGCATGGCGAAACAGGGAGGAAGTGCTCCAGCATCGGACACTAGAGCGCGAGCATGCTCTTATGCTTCAAGACCTCTGGAACAGGGCCAACACCACCCTGGGTTACATCTCCGACGAGAATGCTCCGGCCCTCACTTGAATGACTATGCCAGCCATCCGACCTTCTTTACCGAGGTGGTGACGCACCTGGAGGTTTGATCTGCCAGAGCTCGCCAGCTTGTGGAGGAAAGGGGTCGTGGCCTACTTGAGCGCGATTTCTCCCGTGTCTTCAGCCACCTTCTGAATGTCGACCCCAACTTCGATTTCGATGCCGCTATTGCCCCCGTACCCACGGCCGTCCGGGGCGACCTGGCGCGTTGGGTTGAGGACAATGTGGACGCGTTGGTCAGGGCCTTCACCTCGGAGGATGACGTGGTGGTGGTCGTCGCAGACAAAGGTGACGTGGTTGACGACAGCAATGGGGGCGTCGCCGACGGCGGCGATGATGCCGAAGAAGATGATGACGACGCGAGTGATGCGTCTGCGGGTGATGTAGCAATTAACGTTTGTAGATGATCCCATGTTCTCTTGTCGTTTCACTCTGCAAACAAAACTCGGGCGTGGCCCTTGGAAAACTTGTAAGAGCATTTTGAGAGGGGGAGCCCCTCATGTAAGCAAATTGCAGTTTTTATTTTCCTATGCAATGTGAGTAGGTCTCCTCGTGAACCCGTGAATCCGGGCGCGAGCTTTCCGTCGTGGTTTACCTTAGTCAGCGCCAGCTTCGGGTGGGTGGTGAAGCGACAAGTTTCTGAGAATCCTGTGGAGCTTATCGCCCTGTTTGAAGGGGCCCCATAAGAGGTGAGCACCAACCGCAGTGCTGGCGCACGCTTGATGAGCGTGCGCTCCACGCGGTCCAGCTCGCGAGGAGCTCGTGAGGGAAAGTTGATGGACATGATTCCCAGGCAAAACGAGATCCAGAAGGCAAGAAATTGCTTGAACGAGAAAAGGCACCCCCCGTGAGCATCGATAAAAATTCGGCTTCAACTTAAATCCAGATCCAGAAAGCAAAGCTACAGAAAGAGAGATCCAAAGCAAAAGGTCGCGTCTGCCACCTAGTCTAGTCTTCCGGTCTTCAAGTCTTCTCACCAGCGCGGAGCTAAGTGCTGCCACTAGGCGTGGGAGGGAGCCCCAGGGCCTGAGGCCAGCGCTCCTGAGACTCCGGGGCGTGTACAGCCCCAACTCATTATTACGTGGGAGTCTCACGGGCGGCGAGCTTCACAGGCACTGGTCCTTCTTCATAGGTACCGGCCTTGCTTCATATCGCCAGACGAGGGCTCCGCCTTGCGCCACCCTTGACCTCCTTTGAGACGACCGGTCACCAGGACGACACAAAAGATGGAAAGGGGACGCCAGCGGTCCCCTCCGCGACCACATGTCCTCTGCCGGGGGAAGGGTCGTCGAAGCCTCCCCGGCAGAGGGCCTACCTCCGGGTGTCCCCTGGCTTCGCGCGCCTTGGGGAGGGGCCTGGCTCCCGACCCCTCTCCTGCAGCCCCCAAAGCGATCCTCCCGCCGGGGGGGGGGGGCGTCGAGCTGGGGCCGGTGGCCGTTGCTGTGATCTGTTCCTCCTGCGACTCATGGTTAGCGTAAGCCTACTCCTGAGGGATTAGGGGTACACTTTAGTGGTCCTCGCACACGCGGTCGTGGTGGTTCCCCGGCGGATCCTGGAAGGCTTCGAATCCTAGCGTCCCTTCTTCCCAATCTTCTCCGACGAACGAGCCGGGGTCATCCTCCGGTATATACTCCTTGTCCATCATGCGGGGCATGTAGGCTTCCGGGACTGTTACCCACGAACACCTAGCCGTAGTGCCCCACACTCCATGTTGCTCGGCCTAGCGTTGTGTCCTGAGGATGATTGCACGACATCCCACTTGGGCCATGAGAGGCGACGCTTGTGCTCATGCTTGTTGCGGGCAGTATGGGGGCGGCAAAGCCCCTGCACCGTCGACCGTGCTGGAGTTGACGAAGCCACCTGGCGCACCTGACGGCGCATGGTAGTGGCATGGCCCGCCGTGAATCCTTGTAGCGGCCTGAGGAGGGAGCTGATGGAACAAGGGCGGGGCTCCCGAGGCCGCCGCGTCCAGCAGCTCGGCAACGCGTTCTAGCAGTGCGTCCCGGCCACTTTCCATCAGCCGACACCGCAGCAGCTCCCTTGCCATGGTGAGTGCTGCCCGCGTGTTTGCCTGTTCCTGCTGCGAGTGCGGCACCGTCGCTGCGGCGTGGCTTGCTGCTCTGGCAGCGGCTTGCGCTTGCCGTGGAGTGAGGGTAGATGATGCCTGGCCGCGTCGCCCGTGCCCCGCAGGATTGGCCAACGCTCGTGCCGCCTGGAGCGCGTGGCTAAGGTCTTCATAGGCGGGCGACACCGACGGGGCTGGCCAGGCTGCCCAGTGGTTGGAGTCAGCTCTTGGGTCATCGGACATCGTGACCGCGGAGCGTCGGCACGTCGATTGGCGGAAAAGAATCTCCGGCGCACCCCTACCTGGCACGCCAAATGTGGGATGTGGGGTTCCGGCAAACCCTTAAGGTTCGAACACTGGGGGTGCGCGCGGAGTCTTTCCCTCCTACCAATCTACGCCCTAGCTTGCTAAGATCTTGCGGACGAACTCGATGATCTCGCAACACGGGAAGACACGAGATTTATATTGGTTCGGGCCACCATTGTGGTGTAATACCCTACTCCAGTGTGGTGGTGGTGGATTGCCTCTTGGGCTGATGATGAACAGTACAAGGGGAACAACAGCCTCCTGAGGTTGAGGTGTTCTTGTGCTTGGCTAACTTGTGTCGGTGAGAGTGATCTGCCCCTCTATGGTGGTGGCTAGCTCTACTTATATAGGCCCTGGTCCTCTTCCCAAATATTGAGCGGGAAGGGAGCCAACAATAGCAAGCAAATTCGAAGGGGGACAACTAGTACAAGCTATCCTGACAAAAGTGGTCTTCGCCTGCGAAAGGCTCTGGTGGTGACGCCGTCTTGGGCTCCATGATGACCTCCATCTTGCCGTCCTTCTGGTCTTGGTCTCGTTGCACTGATATGGCAACCTTTGCATGATGCCTCGGTACTCTTCGCCTGCGCCTGCTTCCTTAGCACCAAAGAGGAAACAAGGACGCTGCATGCACTGGCACCCGCCTGGGCGCCGATCGTCATGGCTCACGTCACGAGAGCCTCGTGAGGTTTGCCCCGCCTTGATATCTCCGCTCCTCGCGAGGCTGCCTGACTAGGCCACTCCTGAGGAGGTCTTGTGTCATCCTCCTCGTGAGGCTTGGCCCCTCGCGAGGGTCTTGGATGCCTTGTTGGTGAAGATGGGCCGTACGGCCTGCTGGCTTAGCCACGCCATGGGCCAGAGGCAGGCAAGTCTGGGGACCCCCGTTCCCAGAACGCCGACAGTAGCCGCATCTTTAGATCTCCTCCCATTGGAGTTCTGTGTCTTGCCCACTAGATCACACCACCAGTGCGACTGCCAGCGGCACTGGCTGCTGCAGGTGAGGGATGTGAAGAAAATGATGACGGTGGGCATACATGTCCAAAGAGGGCTCACTGGCAACAAGATCCAATGGGGTATGATGTTGCTTCAGTTCGTCATGTTTTGTTTTTGCTTCAGTTATAGTATGTCCTTTCTCTATATGGGGGATTAGCCCCTTTGATCCAAATGGCAGTGCCTATTTTCCACGGGGCTTCTAATTGACTAAAGAAAATATCAACCGGGGAATCTATTCGCTGGAAATATGCTCCTAGCATCCAAATGAGCCCTGAAGTGGTGGATTCGGCCGGAGCTTTCCCTCTGGTAGTTTTTTTCCTTTATGTTATTTTGTTTTCTTTTTTGGCCAGATTTGCATGCATATTGAGATGATCATATCTTTCAAATCGCTAATCCAAATAAAACATGTCATATATGTCGAATGCTTACAACTTTCCTGTAGTTTAATAATTTGCAACTTTCATCCATGTCAAAAATATTTAAACTTGTTGTTTGCATTAATTTGCACAAATGTCAAAATGGTTTATTTCATAACTAATTGACCGTAGCTCCGAATTAAATGAATTTTACATGTAAATGGTCTAGAAAAATGTATAGATTACCATGGTGCACTCTATTTTGCTGTTTAACAACATTAAAATTGTGTATAGGGCAGAACAGTAGCAATTTTGAAAATTGCGTATGGGATTTTCCAGGATTGTTGTTTGTTGTTTCCGTCCCCATTTAAATTGCCTAGATTGGTAGTTTTATTGTGAATCTCCTCTTGCCATATTAACCAACTTCTAATCTTGTCATGGATCATACTTGATTGTGCATCATGCCATGCTTATGCTTGTGTTTTACCATGTTGTTTGCTTCTTTTTCGGTTGTGCTTCTTCTCGGTAGTTCCCGATTTCGTTGTGATTGTGAGGATGCATTCGACTATGTGGGTTCGTCTACTTCATGGACTCAATCTTCTTCCGAGCAGGATTTCAAGCAAGATGACAGTTACCTTGGATATCACTACTATCTTTGCTTTCCTAGTTGTCTTGATGCTATCGCTATCTCGCGCTACCTACTACTTGTTTCTCAAGGCTCCCAAATTGCCATGATAAGCCTCTAACCTTTTCCACCTTCCTAGCAAACCATTGTTTGGCTATGTTACCGCTTGCTCGGGCCTTCTTATAGATTTGCTAGTTGCAGGTGCGGCGTAGGTTGTTCCATGTTGGGACATGGATATCATGGGATACCACAATATCTGTTATTTAATTAATGCATCTATATACTTGGTAAAGGGTGGATGGCTCGACCTTTTGCCTGGTGTTTTGTTGCACTCTTGCCGCCCTAGTTTCCGTCATACCGGTGTTATGTTCTGTAACTTCCCAATTTTCAGTTTGGATGTTAATAATTAGATCATTCATATGCATCCATGGTTTATGCATTTCTGCCCCGCTGATTTTCATTTGAATCTGATGCAAGGGACTTTATGCAACTCAAGGACCAAAAGAGAGAGTTGGAAATTTCCCTAAATTCCACTTTTAAATTTTCAAAATTTGGATTTTTGGATCAAATTTGGTTTCACCAAAATTAACTTCCATTATTTCAAAAATAAAATAAAGAGAGAAGATAAAATGACTTCTTCAAAAACAGAGGGGAAATATTGGAAATTGAATTTGAAATCAAAATATATTTATTGAGTTTTATTTGCAAGTTATTTTGATGCAAATTTTATTAGTGTAGCGAAAATGTTTTTCAAAAACTTGCATTTTTTGGCCGGATAAAAGTTCACAAGGTCACATATAAGACCATATAATTGTGTGAACTTTTCTGGTATTTTTTAGAGTTATTTTTTTATTGTATTCCGGTGCGTTGTTGTCTCTGAAAAAATGATTTTGAAAAAAAAGAGCCGCGCCTGCTAAGCCAGGCCAGCCGGCCTAGCAACAGCAGCCCTCCAGCAGGCCAGGCGCAGCCCAGCCAGGATGGCCGCCGCCAGGCACAACCAGTGAACAGGCCAGGCCAGCGCCCTCACAAAAAAAGATAGGGGCACTCACCCCTTGTGCCAAATCCCTTCACCCGTCCCCTTGTTCGATCTCTCTCTTCCTTGTTGACTTCTTTTCCAAGCACCTGGGCCCGGCGTATCTTCTTCTTCCCCACGTATATGTACATAACAGAACCTACACGTGCACGACGCCGCCGCCGCATCCGATCTTCTTGGAATCCTTATCCCGAGTCAACCTCTCATCCAGGAAAGATGTCCTATAAATAGCCATGACCCCTCTCAACCGATTTCCCTCGAAACCCCTCGCTAAAACCCACTGTAGCCCACGCCCTAGCAGTTTGGATCTCGCGTCAGAAGCCTCAGTTCATCCCCGGATTTCGAGGACGGTGAGCTATCCCGAGCCTCCTCCTTCTGTGTTCCGAATTCTCTCAATCCCTACCATCGTTTTAACAAGGTCTGACACTCCCTCCCCATCTACAGAGGCCAACCAGACCACATTGTCTTCACCAGAGCACCCGGAGTATCCGAGCTTCATCGCTTGGTTTTGTTGTCGTTCGTCGTCGCCGATCTTCGCCGACCTCACCAGCGGACGAGCCAAACTCCGCTACACCCCATAGACATCAGCACCACCGCTGAGGATCGCTGGAGCCGTCGCCACCCAATGCCCGAGCCACCCTAACTCCTTGTTCCTCTTCTCTATAAGTGCACGATCGATCTATTTGTTTCTGTTAAAAAAACTATTTATTAGATCAGTTTTCTTCAGTTCAGTTAGAACTAGGATCTCAGTTTTTTAAGCCAAAACCTTTAGATAGCGAACATCCGCCCTGAAACCCGCCGCAAACACCTGTTCATCCAACCAGAGGATGCCACTTGTCTCTGGCCGAAAATCTGCTTTTTTAGGATTTTTCCAATCTCACATTCTATATCAATTCTTCTTTCTGGTATAACTTTTAATTAGATCCAATTTAGATTCTATTTCCTACAGTATCATAAAAATCCCCTCTATGGAGAGAACCAAACGAACAATATTTTTGAAAGTTTTAAATTTCGAATTCAAACAGATCTGAATTCAAACTTCGATAGGCCATAACTTGAGTCTCGTACTTTCAGTTAAGATCAAAATCATATAATTTTAATCATACCAATCCTATGTTTTTTCTTTGCATGTAGTGCCCTCTATCAATACAACATCATGCATGTGTAAGACTACTATGCTATGTTAAACCCAGATAGGATAGCCATATGTTTAGCCTGATCCTGATAGTCTTTGCCGCCACATTGGGAATCATTATAGTGTAGTTATTGCTTAGCCATGCTATGGTAGACGTGTATTGGGTATCGTGTGATTCATGAAAGTTGCGAGAGAACTTAAGCAATGACTACATTAACAACTTGCATGTATCGTATTTCCATAGAGGCTCTGCAATACCTATGAATCAGTCATCTGGGTGGAAAGGTTTGTCGGGACCAGTCGACAAGTATGTATCCTCCGGGAGGCTCTTCATTACTCGAGAAAAGGTGGGGAATGCCGCTCAGGTTAAAAAAAGGTTGGACATGTTTCACATCAAGTAGCTTCCGTGCACAGCCACAAGCCATTATGGGCTCTGGCTTGGTTAATCCTAGTTGTGACTCTGGCCGGACGGTGCTATGAGATGAAGAAGAACGGTAGGATTGGATGGGCACCGGCAGTGGCCCAGAGGAACTCTTCGGAATGCCATGTTTCATTCATCCCGTTCTCAAACACCAGGAAGTGCGAGGACGTGAAGGGAGGGATCAATTCTTGTGGGAAAAAGTGTGCAAACTTCTACAGAGTGTACAAACTAATCATGATTAGTTGTGTCCCCGGTTATGGACAAGTTTGAGCAATTGGACTTGAAACCTCTAGAAGATCTCATCCCAAATAATTATTCTAATGTGGGTTTAATTGAAGATCTCATCCCCGGGGGCTCTCATGGAAATAACAATTTGGGAACCTATGATCCTCAAAAGCTCTCATAGGGGTTAAATTGGAGGCCGTCCCATTTAACAATAGGTTAATAAAAATGTAAAGAAATAAAATTTGGCTAGTGTGTAGAAGTAGGACAAAATTGGCTTAATGCAAAATAAACCTTAGAGCTATCCACTTGATATATCCTTGCATGTAGATGATAGGTCAGTTTTCATACTTTGAGTGTGACTTTTCAATACATTCAATGCATTAACCCTTGTGGCTGCAACATTTCATGTTGCAGCTTTTTCAGACGAAGAGTATGGTGCGATAGGTTCTGCACTCAGTTTTGTCGTGGAGTTGGCTGGACTCATTTACCTGCGATAGGTTCCGCGGTTATTTTATTTAGATGGCCTTCAGCCATATCATTGTAATAAATACTATTTTGAGTACCTCGATGTAATAAAGTGTGCGATTGAACTCTATTATAATTCCTTGAGTACTATGTGTGTCAGCATACAGATCCAAGGATGACACAGAAGCACAGAGACTCCGGTCCATTGGGATTGGTTCGCTACATGTTCCTTGACGAGAGCTCCTAATACATGTGGGTGTATGGGAACCCCCCTGACCAATCGCTTAGGAAAGAACTTCTCAAGTGTAACGCCCTCGATGCGGCTATATCTCCCACGTGTCAAAACACGACTTAGAGGCATAACCGCATTGAAAGCAATGTCGCAAGTGAGGTAATCTTCGCAAACAACCCATGTACATAAATAAAGGGGAAAAGTGCATAGTTGGCTTACACTCTCCACGTCACACAAATATCATAAATAGCATTACATTCATCCATTACACTCAAGGTCCGACTACGGAACCAAAATAAAGATCAACCCCCAAATGCGACAAAGTCGCCGATTGCCCCAACTGGGCACCACTACTGATCATCTGGGAAAGACACGTAGTAACGATGAGAGTCTTCATCGAACTCCCACTTGAGCTCGGTCATATCATCTGGAGCGGTATCATCAGTCCCTGCATCTGGTTTTGGAAGTAAATTGTGAGTCACGGGGACTCAGCAATCTCACACCCTCGCGATCAAGACTATTTAAGCTTATAGGTAAGGTAAAGGTATGATGTGGAGCTGCAGCAAGCGACTAGCATATATGGTGGCTAACATATTCGCAAAAGAGAGCGAGAAGAGGAGGCAAAAGCACGGTCGAACAACTATGATCAAGAAGTGATCCTAGAACAACCTACATCAAGCATTACTCCAACACCGTGTTCACTTCCCGGACTCCACCGAGAAGAGACCATCATGGTTACACACGCGGTTGGTGCATTTTAATTAAGTAAAGTTTCAGGTTATCTACAACCGGACATTAACAAATTCCCATATGCCCATAACCGTAGGCGCGACTTTCGAAAGTTCAAATCCCTGCAGGGGAGTCCCAACTTAGCCCATCACAAGCTCTCACGGTCAACAAAGGATATTCCTTCTCCCAAGACAATCCGATCAGACTCGGCATCCCGGTTACAAGACATCCTTGACAATGGTAAAACAAGTCCAGCAACACCACCCGAATGTGCCGACAAATCCCGATATGAGCTGCACATATCTCGTTCTCAGGGCACACCAGATTGTCCAAGGTTCCGGTAGGCCAGCCCAGAGTTGCCCCTGGTGGCCACCGGCAGCTGACAGGTTGGACGAACACTCAGAGGAACACTGGCCCGGGGTTTTAAATAAATATGACCCTTGAGTCCGCGGAACCCAAGGGAAAAAGAGGCTAGGTGGAGAATGGTAAAACCAATGTTGGGCATTGCTGGAGGAGTTTTATTCAAGGCGAACTGTCAAGGGGTTCCCATTATAACCCAACTGTGTAAGGAACGCAAAATCCGGGAACATAACACCGATATGACGGAAACTAGGGCGGCAAGAGTGGAACAAAACACTAGGCATAAGGCCAAGCCTTCCACCCTTTACCAAGTATATAGGTGCATTAAGCGAAACAAGGTAATATGGTGATATCCCAACAATAAACATGTTCCAACAAGGAACGAACTCCAAACTTCACCTGCAACTAGCAACGCTATAAGAGGGGCTGAGCAAAGCGGTAACATAGCCAAACAACGGTTTGCTAGGACAAGGTGGGTTAGAGGTTTGACATGGCAATATGGGAGGCATGATAAGCAAGTGGTAGGTATCGTAGCATAGGCATAGCAAAAGAGCGAGCATCTAGCAAGCAAAGATAGAAGTGATTTCGAGGGTATGGTCATCTTGCCTGCGAAGTTCTCAAAGTTGCCTTGATCCTCATAAGTGTACTCAACGGGCTCCTCGTTCACGAACTCGTCTCCCGGCTCTACCCAAGCAAGAACAACGAGAAAAAGGAACACAATCAACCACGTGCAATGCTCAAACAACATCATGCAAACATGGTATGATATGCGGGATGCGATATGTGATGCATATGCATGATTTGCAAAGAAATGATATAACATGTCCTCAACTTGGAAAACCAAGAGTGCCACTGGAAAGGGGAGTTGATTTAGGTTGAAATCGATATAAAGATCACCGGAATCGGATGCACGGTTTGGAAAAGGCAAGCAAAACAAATATGGCACCGGTCTGCGATAATCAGCAAGTGACCAACTAAATGCATCAAGATAAACATGCTATAGCACTCAAACATGACAACAAAATAGATGGCAGGGATCCACTCATGATGCTTGACAAAAGATGAACACTGAGCTACGGCTAATTTACTCAATAGCAAGCTCAAACAAGCATGACAAAAGAGCAAAAGATTACTGGTTTCAGACTTTGTGAAATTAACAGCATGTCAGGAATTTATCATCAGGAAGCAATGTTTAGAGCACGCAAACTACATGCTACAGGAACATAACATGGTAAAGCAAGACATGCCATGAAGCTACTCTAAGCATATAACAAAAGTCCCTTAGTGACCATGAGCCAAAAGGGATCAGAAAATACAATTGCAAGCATGTGAACATAGCAAAAACATAAACAGATTCAGACTTAGTGAAAAACTGGAGCATGCAAAACAGATTAACAAGTAGGCATGTTTACGAGCTCGATGCACTCACTACAAAGCATGGCATGACAATCTAAGCATACACCCATCAAGAAGACATGGCATACAAGCTAGACATGGAAAGAACAACAACATAGCATGTATGGATCAACAACAACAAGCTAGGCAAAATTGCAAAACATGTTAACAATCTGGCAGGAACATTTTATAGCAAAAGTAGAGCTCGATTGACTCAAGCTAGCGTGCTTCATAATTGCAAAAAAATACATGGATGGATAGAGCACCACAAAATTAACAAAACATCCTTACTGATCATCCTCAAAAGAGGCACGGATTACTAGGAAACAACATGAACATATGGCATAAAAACAATATCAGGACAACGACTTGGTGAAATTCTAAGTCCCTGAAATCAGCATCATTGAGTAAGCTACTTTGCATGCTTGTGCTAATCACCACAAGGATCACAAAAATACATGGCATACACCCCTGTAAAGATGACATGGCATTCTACAAAACAGATGTAGAGCTCAGGATCATAGCATGCACACATTAATCATGGCAAAAATGACAAAAGGCCATTTGCTGAAACAGATCTGACATAATCATCCCATAGCCCTCTTCCAACAGCATTTCGGGCATCAAGATGAACCCAAATGAAAATGATGCAATGAGATGAAATTATGTACTCGTCGAGACGAACATTTTGATATGCTACACGCACGAATCGGAGCAATGAGTGCAAAGTTATGGCATGGCAAAGTATGCATAAAATTCCTGGGAGGAGGCAAAAGTCAACCCGAGAATTAGGTTTACTGTAGCGGTTTCAGATCTGGATGGCGGCGCGGAAGCCGAGGTTCGTCGCCTTTCCTGTAGCCTGCCAGAGTTGGAGTCGAGCTCGAGGTCGCCGGAGGAGCTCGTGGCCGGACTTGCGCCAGAGCAGTGAGAGGCGGCGCGCCTCGGTGGTGGTGCGGCGACGCGGCGGATGGCGGTCGCCGGAGCGGAGCGAGATGGGCGGCGCCGGCGGATGAAGGCGGTGGCGTGCTCTCGCCGGTGAGAGGAGGCGGCGATCGGCAAGAGGAAGTGGCGCGGCGAGGCGAACCAGGCACGGGCGGCGGAGCGAAGGAGGCCGGCGGCGCGCGCTTTGGGCCGGGGAGGGCCCGCCTTGGGCCGAGCGGGCTGGCGGCGGAGGGAGGCAGGTGGCACCATGTGGCCGCGCGCCACTGGATGCGGGCGGCAGCGGCAACTCGTCCGGTGGGAACCGGACGTGTCCGGCGGCGGAGATTGGCGTCTCCTAGGGTTAGGGGGTGTTTTGATCCGGAAATTTCGTGGAGGGACATATATATAGAGGTAGAAGGAGCTAGGAGGCTCCAAATTGAGCACATTTTGCAGCCACACGATCGTGATAGAACGCTCTAGATGATGGGAGAGGTTTTGGTGGGTTTTGGGCCACTTTGGAAGGGTGTTGGGCTTCAACACACACGAGGCCTTCTCGGCTCCTCGGTTAACCGTTGGAGTATCAAACGAAGTCCAAATGGCACGGAACTTGACAAGCGGTCTACCGGTAGTAAACCAAGGCCGCATGACAAGTCTCGGCCCAATCCGGAAACGTTTAACACCCGCACATGAAAATAGGTAGAAAGGACCACCAGAGGACATAGGAGCATCGGAATGCAAAACGGACAACGGGGAAAATGCTCGGATGCATGAGACGAACACGTATACAAATGCAATGCACATGATGACATGATATGAGATGCATGACAAAGACAAAAGCACACTAAGGCAAAAACCCGACAACGAGGAAATAGAATAACTTAGTGCCGGAAACGGCAAGAGTTGGAGTACAAATAAGGTAAATTACATCCGGGGTGTTACGTCCAGCAAGGCCCAACTTTGGTTTTAAAATTTCCCAACATAATAATATGAATAATTAATTAATTAGCATACGGGGTCGCATCACCGAGGATTCTCAATTCAACATAATATAGGGGGCTAGTGCTGATGGTTGCTACTCCAAACTGGGCAATGTCTGGCACACCCTGGGCAACCGGGGTCTCAGCCAACCCGACGTCTTGCCCATCTAGTATGCCCTAAGAACGAGATATGCGTGGCTCCTTGATAACCCACAACTGTAGGGGATCACAACAATTTTTGAGGGTCGAGTATTCAACCCAAATTTATATATTGGACACAAGGGGAGCCAAAGAATATTTTCAAGTATTAGCAGCTGAGTTGTTAATTCAACCACACCTAGAGATTAATTATCTGCAGCGAAGTGATCAGTAGCAAAGTAGTTTGATAGTTTTGATAATAGTAGCAGTGGCAATAGTAATGGTAACAGTGGCTTTGTAGGAAGTGCAACAGTAACAACAGCAGTAGTAACTTCGCAAGAACAATATAAGATAAATTCGTAGGCATTGGATCGGAAATTTGTTGGATGATATTCATCATGTGATAGTCATAACCTAGGGAGAAATCATTGGCTTGAAATGGAGGAGACCAGGGCTGTCATTGGTAACAGTTGGAGAAGTGGTACTAGACAGATATCCACTACTGCCTCTCTTATCAACTTCAAAATGAGAATAGAATGTGCCGCCCTCAGGTGATGGAAGAGAAATAGAGCAGGCTTGGACTTGCTGATAAATAAAAACAAGGCTATTGTGGAGTATCTCAATGATGTGGAGGAGCGACACCTTCTGTCCTCTTTGGAGACAATTTTGAGAAAGTTTGCAGTCGCCAAAGCCGACCAATTAATCCAATGGCAGACTCCTCTATGGAGAAGGAGAGCTAAGCTACGATGGTGTGTCTCAGCAGATGAGAACTGTCATTTCTTCCATGCTACTGCCAACGGTCATGCCAAACGCAATAAGGTCCGTGTTCTTGTTCAAGGGGGAGTGGAACACTTCAATGATCAAGAGAAGTTATAGCTTGCCACCGCTTATTTCTCTGAGCTGCTGGGTCAACCATCCCTCTCTCAGCCTACGTTTGACATTGCTGCTTTATATGAGCCTACAGATTTGTCTTGTCTTACTAGGGAGTTTTCCCGGGAGGAGATTCTTCAAGCGATCAACCTTTCGCCCAACAACCGTAGCCCTGGCCCGGATGGATTCACGAATGAGTTCTACAAGGCTTTCCACAGTGTGATCAAGGAGTATTTGCAAGTCTTTTTTGATCGGTTTTACCACAACCAGGTGGATCTCTCTAGCATCAATCAAGCTCACATTTCTCTCTTACCCAAGAAGGAAACACCCTGGAGTTGTGTGATTTTAGGCCAAGTTCTATTGTGCACAATGTCCCTAAGCTTGCTAGCAAGGTCCTTGCCCAACAACTACAAATGCAGATCTCATCTCTGGTTCACTCTTTATAGTCTGGCTTCATCAAGGGCCGGTATATTGTTGAGAATTTTGCTATGGCTACTGACATTGTTCAAACAGCTCATAAGAGGAAACTACCGATGGTGGTCCTTAAGTTGGATTTCCATAAGGCTATCGACACTATCAGCTGGGCATGCCTCTTCGGCATTCTTCGGGCCCATGGTTTTCCTCCTGATGGATCACATGGATGTCATCTCTCCTAACCACGGCTAGCTCTAGAATCATGCTTAATGGTGAGCTTGGGGAGTATTTTGTTGCAAATAGAGGTTTCCGTCAGGGCGATTCCATCTCGTGTCCCTGTTTATTTTGGTCGTTGATGTCCTACAAAGGCTTTGATGTTCACGTTTTGAAGATGACAGTCTGCTGCACCCTCTTGGCTCCGATTGAATGTACCGTGTGTTACAGTACGCCGATGATACATTGCTTCTGTTCCAGGGCAATACCTAGCAGGCGGCAATCGTTAAACAGGTCTTATATAACTTCTCCGCTTTCATAGGGCTGCATATCAACTATCACAAGAGCACTATGATCCCTATTTGCACCGACTCGGGCAGCACGCAGGAAATTGCTGATCTTTTTTGTTGCCCCATCTCAAACTTCCCTTGCACATACCTAGGCCTGCCGCTGTCCTTACACAATACTAAGCATGGTATGCTTCTGCCTATCATCCATCGGGTTGACAAGAGGTTTTCGCGATGGCTTGCTACCTTTCTGTCATTTGGTGGACGTTTGACTTTGGTTAATTCAGTACTTGCTACATTCCAAGCTACTATATGACATGTTTGCTCTGGCCTAAGGAATCCCTTAGTGAGTTTGAAAAATTGTTGAGGGTGTTTTTCTGCCAAGGCAAGAATGTAGTCAAAGGTGGCCAATGCCTAGTTGCCTGGCATTTCACCACTCTCCCAAGTTCTTCAGGTGGTTTGGAAATTAGGGACCTTACTGCTCACATCCAAGCTTTGCTCAGCATGTTCGCAACTAAAGTTTTGCAGTCCTCGGACGTCCCTTGCTTCCAATGGTTTGCTCAACAATAATGTAAGCATGTAATCCCTCTGAAGAGCTCAAGTCGTGACACGACAATCTGGAAGAACTTCAAAGTTTTCATTCCTGTAGTTTTGGCATCCTCTAAGTGTTCGATAGGCATTGACAAGCTTATCTCGTACTGGCATGACAGTTGGTTACTGGCTGGGCAACATCGGTTCATTCTGCCTACCCTCTTCTCTCATGCCAAAGATGGTAGTTGCACGGTGGCATCTCAGTTCTCCAATTATACTTTGCGCATTCAGCTCTACCCAAACCTCTCAGCTACTGCCATTCAGGAATTATAGATGCTGCACTCTTTTCTGGAATTTGCACCAGTTTTTTCCAGCTCGGATGTCAGAACTTCTGCTATACACCATAAGCCAATCACTACATCTCAGGTTTACCACCTTCTTATTTCAGAGTTGTGGGCTGCGAATTTAGCTCCTGGATTTGGTACAAGATCATCCCTCTAAGGTACCGCGTCTTTCTATGGCTGGCATTCTGCGGGAGACTGAATACTAGAGATAACATTCTACGGAAACAATGGTCATTGATTACCACGCACCAAGACTGTGACATTTGCCCTACCAGCGAGTCTGCCAGCCACATTGTTCTGCGCTCCTATCTGGCGTCTGTTATTTGGGATGCGCTCCATATGACTAACCTAGCCTCCAGTTCTACGGACCTCGTCACTTTTATGCAGAGAGCTCAGAGGACTTGGGCAAACTCCTGCAGAGTACACATTCTATTTGTTGCGACTACTGTCACGCTTTGGCATGCTCGAAATGATCGAGTATTCGACAATAAACGATGGTCTCGCACTTACCTCAGATAGTATGTGATGCAGCTCCTCGAGGCATGGCAGCACCGGGCTAAAGGGCGGGATGACAAGGATGCTATTACGAGCTGGGTGAATCTCTTGGGCTAATTTAGTCTTCATACTTTGTGTCCATACCCTCTCCCCTCCATGTACCTCTCCTCTCTCTCAAATGTTTGCTTATAGCCATGGCACCATGGTTCTCAATGTAAGCTTCATGTAATCGACCTCCTGGTCCCAGGCCCCGGACTGTTTTGAAATATATAAGGTAGAGCCTCATCTACCTTTCGTTTCAAGAAAAAACCCAGGGCGATACGACACTAGCTGTAGGTCATAAATATAATGTAGGCATGTATTCCGTAAATAGTCATACATGTTTATGGAATGAACTTGCATGACATCTTTTGTCCTACCCTCCCATGGCAACAGGGTCCAATTCAAAACTAAGGGATATTAAGGCCTCCCTTTAATAGAGAATGGGAACAAAGCATTAACACACGATGAATACATGAACTCCTAAAACTACGGTCATCATCGGGAGTGGTCCCAACTATTGTCACTCCGGGGTTGCCAGATCATAACATGTAGTATGTGACTATAACTTGCAAGATCGGATCTAGAACATGGATATAATGGTGCTAACATAACCACCCAACTCTCTGGCTAAACGTGTGGCATAAATTCCAGCATAGAAATAGCCAGTATTACCATTATGTTGCAACCTGCGTGCAACGATCACTTCAAGATTATAACTTCTGTCACCGGTGAGAGCTGTGCGTATGAGACTCATGTTTGGAGCAAAAAGTGTACTACAATCTTGTTTGCCTACTATACATTTTACATTGAATAATGCAAAGTACGGAATTGCGGGAAAATGAATGATATTTATTCTACCTTGCGTCACACCCCTCGCCTCACCGTAGCAAAAGCTACTCAAAAATCCTTGGAACTCAGACCTTGGTGGTTCATCAAGCGAACCCAGAATGGGATTTTGTCGTGGTGAGCAAAACTCTCTAGTGATATGGTAAATGAATTTTCATACAGTTTAAATGACACCCTAGACTCACGGGGATGGAATTTAAATCCTCTGACAAATGATTCAGTGAGGGTGTGGTGTTGATTGCACTTATCTAAAATGTAGGTATCGAGACCGGCATTGTGAACATATTGCTCAAATTCTTCCTTAAGGCACACACGCACCATATAGTCATCGCACGTCCACAAGCATGTTTTGGTGGCGGCATCTCATATGGAACTTTCACTTGGTTCAACATAAGACCAGTGAACGGAACAGTCACTAGAAGATGCCTCTGAGGATCTCCTCTTCGAAGACCTCCTTCTAAAGAGGTTCATCATATTCGTGTGTAATTTTCTGAAAAATTTTGGGTGACAAAAATTTGTCAACAAAACTTTACAAGATTGATAGAAACTAGTCATAGGGATACATAGAGGCCATATCAAGCATTCAAACTACTTAGAACTCTAAGAATTGAACATGCAAGCTCATCTACAGCAGCACCAAGAGTAGCTAATTATTCAAAATATAAACCACTGAAACAAAAACTAATTGGACAAACGGAGGAGTCACATACCAAGCAACAATCCCCCGAAATAGTTTCGGGAATGGAGCTTCGAGAGAAGAGATCGAAATTTGCGGGTTTGAGAGCAACAACACGAGAGAGAGGGAGAGAGAGAGCAAAGATGAATTTTTATGGAGGTAGGTGATGATGTGGTGTGAATAGATAAGTGAGGGGCCCACGTGGGGAACACAACCAACTAGGGCACGCCTGGGGTCCTGGCGCGCCCAGGTGGATTGTGCCCACCTGGTGCACCTCCCTCTGATGTTATTTGCACCAAAAATTCTTAAATATTTCGAAAAAATCGTATTAAATTTTCAGAGCATTCTGAGAACTTTTATTTTTGGGTCATTTTTTATTGCATGGGAAATTCAGAAAATAGATAAAACATTGCATTTTATTTTATTTAAGTAATAAAAACAGAAAACAAAAGCTAGGGATAGAAGGTAGTGCTTACTAATTTCATCAACTTCATACCTCTCAAAAATGATCCATTAATAAGGTTGATCAAGTCTTATTAACAACCACTTCTGATTAGCATGAAACCGAAGAACTTTCGTAAATCACTAAGTTACCCTAATGGGGATATGAATGTCCCCAACAATAAGCATTTCATATTTCTTTTGAACAGCACGTAGAGGTTGTTGAAAGGTGCACCATATGCTCATTACCATTGATGTGAAAAGTGACCTTGCTTGTCGGAGATATCTCAGTAACATTAATACCATTCACTTAGAATTGTTTCTTCAGAAAGTGCACTGTATGCTCATTACCATTGATATGAAAAGTGACCTTGCTTTTATTGCAATCAATAACAGCCCCTGCAGTATTCAAGAAGGGTCTACCAAGGATAATCAACATGTTCTCGTCCTTGGGCATCTCAAGTATAACAAAGTCAGTCAAAATAGTAACATTACCAACAACAATGGGCACATCCTCACAAATACCGATAGGTATGGCAGTCGACTTGTCGGCCATTTGCAAAGATACTTTAGTAGGTGTGAGTTTATTCAAATCAAGTCTTTTATATAAAGAGAAATGTATAACACTAACACTAGCTCCCATATCACATAAAGCAGTTTTTACATAATTTCTTTTGATTGAGCAAGGTACAGTTGGTATTCCCGGATCTCCAACTTTTTTAGGTACTCCATCTTTAAAAGTATAATTAGCAAGCATGGTGGAGATTTTAGCTTCTGGGATTTTTCTCTTATTGGTGATGATGTCTTTCATGTATTTTGCATAAGGAGGCATTTTTAAGATATCAGTCAAGTGAGTAGGCAAAAAGACTGCCTCAGCATTCCAGAAAAGTGTTCAAATTCTTCATCATCTTTATTTTTAGTTGACTTGGGTGGAAAGGGCATTGGTTTTTTAACCTACGGTTCTCTTTCTTTACCGTGTTTTCTAGCAACAAAGTCATTTTTATCAGACCTTTTATTCTTAGATTGTGGGTTATCAAGATCAAAAGGTGGTTCTATCTCAGCATCATTGTCTTGTTCTTTTTCATTATTAGGTTGAGAGTCTTCATGAACATCAACATTATCTTTTTCATTATCACTAGGTTAATGTTCATTACCAGTCTGAGTTTCAACACCAGAGATAGAAGTTTCATTATCATTATCAGGAGGTTTTTCTATTTAGCATGCAAAGTCCTATGAATTTGCTTATTCTTTTTAGAAGAACTAGGTGTATTGGCGTTGTTCCTTTGTGAATCATGTTCAATTCTTTTTGGGTGTCCCTCAGGATAAAGTGGTTCCTGAGTCATTTTACCTCGTGTAGTTGCTACTCTATAGCAAAGTCATGTATGTTGCTATTTATTTCATCAAGCAATTCTCTTTGTGATTTAGCAACTTATTTGAACTGGGTTTGAACCATAGAAGCATGTTTTCCAACACCTCTAACATCATTTGAGATTCTAAATAACAAGTCACTCAAGCGAGCAAATCATATCAGAATTGTATTTCAATTGTTTCATAACATTTGCATTGAAGTGATCTTGTTTTGTAATGTAGTTTTCAAACTCATAAATGCATTGGCTAGGGTGTATATTGTGAGGATTATCATTATCATTAAATTCCTTTAGAGAATTTACCTCTACCACATTAGGTGGTGGTGGTGTACCAAGCCCATGTATTTCTTCAATAGGAGGTAAATTTTTGACATCCTCAGCTTTAATACCCTTTTCCTTCATAGATTTCTTTGCCTCTTGCATATCTTTAGGACTAGGATATAATATACACCTCTTGTTCGGAGTGGGTTTAGGCAGTGTTTCAGTAAGAGACCAATCATCATAATTTTTTAATATGTTATTCAATAATTCTTCAGCTTTCCCTATAGTTCGTTCCCTGAAAATACAACCAACACGACTATCTAGGAAATCCCTAGAAACATCAGTTAGTCCATTATAGAAGATATCAAGTATTTCATTTTTCTTAAGAGGATGATCACAAGTAACTTGCAAAGCCTTCCCCAAGCTTGTGGGAGACTCTCTTCTTCAATTTGCACAAAGTTAAATATTTCTTGTAAGGCAGCTTGTTTCTTATGAGAAGGAAAATATTTTTCAGAGAAGTAATAAATCATATCCTGGGGACTAGGCACACAACCAGGAGCAAGAATATTGTACCAAGCTTTAGCATCACCCTTTAATGAGAACAGAAATAATTTGAGAATATAGTAATAGCGAGTCTTCTCATCATGAGTAAAAAGGGTGGCTATGTCATTCAACTTAGTAAGATCTGCCACATCAGTTTCAGTTTCATAACCATGAAAAGGATCGGATTCAACCAAAGTAATTAACACTGGTTTGGCTGAGAATTCATAATCCTTATCATCAATAAGGATAGGTGAAGTAGCAAACTTAGCATCATATTGCATTCTAGCATTCAAGGATTTTTCTTTATACTTGAATAATAATTTCTCTGGATCATCTCTATCCGTACAAGCAAGAATGTCTCTAGTTGTTTTCTCATTCATAACATAGCCTTCCGGTACCTTAGGAAATTCATATCTAGGAGGGCTAGTTCTACTATGTGTTTCAAGGTTTTCAGTTTCAAGCTCAGCATCAGTTTCAACAACATCATGTTGTCTTGCTCTAGCAATTTGTTCATCAAGAAAATCACCAAGTAGCACATCATCATCATCAAGCAAGGTACTAGCATCATCATAAGTATCATTCATAGAAGAAGTAGCATCATCAATAACTTGCGACATATCAGGATTAATAGCATGTGGTGGTGTTGCAAGTTTACTTATAACAAAAGGTGAATCTAAAGCAGAGCTAGATGGAAGTTCCTTACCTCTCCTCGTCTTAAAGGGATAAATCTTAGTCCTAGAATCCTTCAGATTCTTCATAGTGATAAATTGATAATAATCCCAAATTACTCAACAAATATAGCTATGCTCCCCGGCAACGACACCAGAAAAAGGTCTTGATAACACACAACTATAGGGGATCGCAATAGTTTTCGAGGGTAGAGTATTCAACCCAAATTTATAGATTCGACACAAGGGGAGCCCAAGAATATTTGCACGTATTAGCAGTTGAGTTGTCAATTCAACCACACCTGGAGATTAATTATCTGCAGCAAAGTGATCAGTAGGAAAGTAGTTCGACAGTTTTGATAATAGTAGCAACAGTAGTAGTAATGGTAACAGTGATAGCAGTGATTTTGTAGCAAGTGCAACAGTAACAGAAGTAGTAGTAACTTAGCAAGAACAATATAAGATAAATTCTTAGGCATTTGATCGGTAATTTGTTGGATGATATTCATCATGTGATATTCATAACCTAGGGTGATACAGAACTAGCTCCAGTTCACCAATATAATGTAGACATGTATTCCGTAAATAGTCATACATGCTTATGGAAAGAACTTGCATGACATCTTTTGTCCTGCCCTTGTGGGATGTGCCCACCTAGGTGCCCCCCTCATGTGTCTCTTGGCTCCAGAAATTCACTTTTATTGTATAAAAAACCTCGCAAAGTTTCGTTCCATTCCGAGAACTTTTATTTCTGCACAAAAACAACACCATGGTAGTTGTGCTGAAAACAGCGTCAGTCCGCGGTTAGTTTCATTCAAATCATGCAAATTAGAGTCAAAAATAAGAGGAAAAGCATTAGGACAGGTAGATACGTTGGAGATGTGTCACTCCTATCGGAATTTGTCGACACATCGGGCAGTCTTGCTAGTTTACTTTTTACCTTTCTTTGAGAGGCAGGTCCACTGGAATTCCTTATCGTAAGCATCGTGTTCTTCATGGTGTGATGATATTCCATCGGATGTGTGTGGAATTTATAATGGACCACTTGGAGCACCCGTGAGGGTTTTAATCTTTTCGGAAGCCGTGCCCGTGGTTATGTGGCAGATTGGAAATTTATAATATCTGGTTGTAGAGAACTTGATACTAAACCTGAAATAAAATACACCAACCACGTGCATAACCGTGACCGTCTCTTTTCAAGGGAGTTCGGGATGAGAACATGATGGGGTTATGATTGATTCGTAAGTAGTTCAGGATCACTTATTGATCATTACTAGTCGCGACCGTTATGCGTAGTTACTCTTCTTACTCTTGTATTCATAAGTTAGCCAACATACAATGCTTAGTGCCGCCACAATCTCACCACTTATCCATTCCATACACATTAAGCTTTCTTAGTCTTGATACCCATGGTAATGGGATTGCTGAGTCCTTGTGGCTCACAGATTACTACAACAACAGATGCAGGTACTGGTAAGGCGATTATATAACGTGAGATCGATGCTTGCTTGTTTTGGAGTTCTTCTTCTCCTTCTTCTTCTTTAATCAAGGGATAGCTTCCTGGTCGGCAGCCTGGGCTAGCAGGGTCGATGTTGTTTGAGTTTTCGTTTGTGTTTGATACGTAGTCGGATGTTTCTCTTCTGTATGATGATTGATGTATTAATGTGGTGTTTGTATGCCTTTGTATGTATCCCCAGTTGTGTTGCATATGGTACGATGTAATGATATCCACCTTGCAAAGCGTCTTCAATATGCGGTTCTATCCTTGGTGGGATCTGCGAGTTCCTCTCAGATAGGATCGCATATTGGGCATGACAAGTTGGTATCAGAGCCTCGACCGACCATAGGATCCCCCTTGATTGATCTTAGTTTGGCCGCTGTCGAGTCTAGTATGAAAACCTATTTTTGGAGTCTTGTTACATCAAAGAGTAGGAATTCTTTTTTACTCCTTATCCCCTTCGTCGCTCTGGTGAGGAATCGTGAGGTAGGTGTTTGATGCTACTCCTCTTCCCCTTCAAATTTTCTTTAGGATCTGATAACCCACAAGTATATATAGGAGATCGCAACAGTTTTTGAGGGTCGAGTATTCAACCCAAATTTATTGATTCGACACAAGGGGAGCCAAAGAATATTCTCAAGTATTAGCAGCTGAGTTGTGAATTCAACCACACGTGAAAGACTTAATATCTGCAGCAAAGTCTTTAGTAGCAAAGTAATATAGAAGTAACAATAACGGTGGCAAAAGTAATAATAGCAGTTTTAGAGTTATTGTAACAGCACTAGCAACGAAAGTAACTTAGCAAAGATCAATATGTGAAATGCTCGTATGCAATAGATCGGTAATGATAATTGTGTATCATGTAGCAGTTATAACCTAGAGTGACATAGAACTAGCTCCAATTCATGAATATAATATAGGCATGTATTCCGTATATAGTCATATGTGCTTATGGAAAAGAACTTGCATGACATCTTTTGCCCTACCCTCCCATGGAAGCGGGGACCTAATGGAAACTAAGGGATATTAAGGCCTCCTCTTAATAGAGAACCGGACCAAAGCATTAGCGCTTAGTGAATACATGAACTCGTCAAACTATGGTAATCACCGGAAAGAATCCCAATTATTGTCACATTGGGGTATTCGGATCATAACTCGTAATAGGTGTCTACAACTTGCAAAGTAGGATCAAGAACACAAATATATTCATGAAAACATAATAGGTTCGGATCTGAAATCATGGCGCTCGAGCCCTAGTGACAAGCATTAAGCATAGCAAAGTCATAGCAACATCAATCTTAGTACACAGTGCACACTAGGGATCAAACCCTAACAAAACTAACTCGATTACATGATAAATCTCATCCAACCCGTCACCATCCAGCATGCCTACAATGGAATTACTCACGCACGACGGTGAGCATCATGAAATTGGTGATGGAGGAAGGTTGGTGATGATGATGGCGACGAATCCCCCTTTGCGGAGCCCCGAACAAACTCCAGGTCAGTCCTCCTGATGAAGAATGGGAGGCGGCGACTCCGTATCATAAAACATGATGAATCCTTCTCTCCGATTTTTTCTCCGTGAATAGGTACTTATGGAGTTGGAATTAGGGTCGAAGGGCTCCAGGGAGCCCACAAGCCTGCAGGGCACCTCCCCGGGGCTTATGGCCTCGGAGATCGGCCTCGCCGCCCCGCTCAGCTCCAGCCTTCCCCGAGCCCGCTTCGACGCCCGCCACAACCGCCGTGAGCTGCTGCTCCTTCTCCCCTCTCCGTTTTCTCATTTGCATACCGTAGCCGCTACCCCGCAGATGACCGTAACCGCCGCCGCCTGAGCTCGTCGCCGACGCAGCTCCGGTGACCAAATGGTCGCCCCGGCACCCCATAGCACCTCGCTAGCGCATCCACTCGCCCGCTAGCATGCTGCAGCAGCAACACCACCGACGCCCGAGCTCCGGTCACCGCCCAACTTGTCGTCGCCACCGCTGCACGCCGTCCCAGCACACACCGCGGCCACTATTAGATGTGCTGCATCGCAGGCTTTCGAACGCGCCCAGCCGCGCGTCCAACCGACGCCGGAGTTGGCCGGACGGGCATCGCCACCGCGCTTCGGTTATCGCCGGAGTTAATCCGGTGACATGGCGGACTAGACTAGTCTAATTACTATGTTTAGGCTAAGCTTAGATGCTGATAGCCGGGCCCCACCGCCTAACTAAACGGCTAACTAAAATAGATTAAGGTTAATCTAATTGCAGTGGCCCCACATGCAGTTTTGAATATGGTGACGTGTCCGTTGACCGGGCCCCACCTGTCTAAGACCCTAGGGAGCACTAGGTCACTGACTAGTGGGTCCCACTGGTCAGGTTTGACCTGGACTGCGTTTGTTGACCAAATGACGTCAGCATGATGCAAGGCTAACGTAGTAAATGCTTTTCTATATTTTTAAATAAATCTAAATGATTTATTTATTTTCAGAAAATCCCCTAAACTTCCAAAAATCATGGAAATTCAACCGTAACTCCAAATGAAATAATTTATATATGAAAAATTATCAGAAAAATATGAAGAATCTGTTTATGGCATTCTCATGCATGTTTCAAAAACTTACAACCACTGTATATGACAATTTGAATCAATGGTATTTGAAATGCCTCATGTGGAGTTCAAATTTGAATCTAGTGTTCAAACCAACTCCATTTAAATCGTTGCTAGCTGCATTAGCTCAAATCACAACATATTGCCATGTCACATTCATGCATCATATTGTTACATTGCATTGATTGTGTTTCCTCTCTGTTGCCGGTAATTGTCCCCTCTCAGTGGACGTTGCTTCGATGATGTGCTCGATGACACCGATGGAGAACTATACTATCTTTGGAAGTGTCAGGCAAGCAAAACCCCCTTGTTCATTCCGCTACAATCCCACTCTCTCGCTCATGCTCTCTTTTACTGCATTAGGACAACAATGATTCATCTGTTACTTGCTGCGATAGTTGAACCCCTTATCCTCTGCATGACCTGTCATTGCCATAGTAAATAGATGAAACCCACTAGCATGAGTAGGAGTTGTTTGAGCCCTGATGTGCCTACTCATTCATGCTTGTTTGTCATGCCTGCTATTGCTTAGAGTTGTGTCAGGTCTGATTCATCGGGGATGAATTGGAAAGTTGTGAACATGTCCTACTGTGTGTGAGCTAAGTGTGTGAACACGATTTGGTAAAGGTGGCGGTAAGAGGCCATGTTGGAGTACATTGTGGGTTGTCTCATTGAAACCGTCCTCAGGAACTGAGTTATGTGTTTGTGATCCATGAACAGCTACTACCACTCATTGGGATCCTTAATTGACCCTCTCGACTTATTAACTGCCCTAGTCCTCTGTCCAGGAGATGCAACTAGTTTCTGGTGTTTATAGGATATGTGTTTGCGGCCGTGCGTAGCGCTGACCCTAGGGGTGGGCTATGATGTGGTAGATACACCATGTCACGGTGTACCGGGCGCCCGTTTGGTGTCTCGAGAACCCTGCGCACATCGTTTGGGGCTGCGAGCGAAACTCCGGCCGGATCTCCTCGTGGATGGAACCCGAATAGGCGATAAACCTGGACTAGAGACTTGTGTCGTTAGTCGTGTCGTGGCCGACACCCTCGCCAGGCTTCCGCTTGAAGGTTGCCGAGATACATGACGTGTATATGATGATAAGTGGTGGGAGCGTGTGTGAAGAAGTACACCCCTGCGGGGTTATCATTATCTATTCGAATAGCTGGATTCCTCGGATATGGAAACTTGGACCCCTTGCATAGTTCATAGACAAGTGAAAGTGGATACTCTAAAATGTGCATGATAAGCGTGAGTGCTATGGATGGCCTTCTCGTAGGGTGACGGGAGCAGATCCATAGTGGTGTATTGATATGGTGAATATGTGGACTCGTGTGCGCCACCTCAAAGAGTTGCTTGTTGTCGTAGTTCAGGTTAGCCACTGAGTCAAAGCTGGCTTGCTGCAGTTAAACTCCACTACCCCTTTGTTGATACCGATGCATATGTAGATAGTTCTGATGTAAGTCTTGCTGGGTACATTTGTACTCACGTTTGCTTAATTTATGTTTTGCAGAGAGACGTCAGTCTCGCTAGTAGTTTCGTGTGGGCTTCGACGTTTAGCTTGCTACCTCAGCTACGATCTTGTGCCCTCGGCAGGATCTGGTAGATAGTCAGGCTTCTCAGCCTTTTTCATTTGTAGATGTATGTACTCAGACATGTTAAGCTTCCGCATGTGCTTTGATTTATATGCTATGATTGTTGGGTCATGAGACCCATGTTTGTAATATCTCGCTCCTCGGAGCCTAATGAATAAATACTTTGAGTCGTAGAGTCTTGTTGTGATGCCATGTTGTATTTACACATATCAAGCATATTGTGTGTATGATTGAAATGCTTGGTATGTGTGGGATCCGACAACCTAGTTGTTTATCCTTGGTAGCCTCTCTTATGGGGAAATGTAGTCTAGTGCTTCCATGAGCCATAGTAGTCCGCTACAGCCCGGTTCAAGGGAGTCCTGCTAGCCAGCACTACTGCTCAGGACACTTGACTGGTCGGCATGTGTTTCACTTCGTTCCTGTGTCTGTCCCTTCGGGGAAATGTCATGCGGTGACATCCGGAGTCCTACCTAGCCTGCTACAGCCCGGGTTCCCGAAGTCCTGTTAGCCCAGTGCTACAGCCCGGATTCACACGCTGCTGACCGACATGCTCGATGTTGATTCATGTATGTCTGCCTCGTAAGTTATTGCCACTTTGGGTTCACGACTAGTCATGTCGGCCCGGGTTCTCTGTCATATGGATGCTAGCGACACTATCATATACATGAGCCAAAAGGCGCAAACGGTCCCGGGCCATGATAAGGCGACACCATGGGAATACCGTGCGTGAGGCCGCAAAGTGATATGAGGTGTTCCTGACAGCTTTGGTATCAGAGCCAGACTGCATGTAGGATTACCAAGCCAAACTGGTCGAAGTTGTGTCTAGAAATGCTTTAGTTATGTAAGGGAATTGATTGGGAAGGGAATGTAAGGCCCTTCTGATCTGAGCCATCCTCTTCTTTTCTATCAGGATGACGTGTTACTAATCCATAGACTTATAGAGTTGTTAGTTTCAAGACTCAGTTCAGTTTCTACTACTTCCGTGTGTTCATAGTTGGCCTCAGAACCTTGATATTGTGATGATTGAGTGGTCATGCCACTATTTTGCAGGATGTCTCAAATATTTTTGAGCATTTACAGCCGTTATGATGTCCGATTCGTCCCAGGTTTCTAAACAATTTGATGCATTTGCAAAATCTTTTCCCTCTGATTTCGATGTTCCTTTAGGCCAGGTTAATCACACTAATTGCTGACTTGAGGTACTCTATTGCCTCATCATATATGTTGGAGTTATTTTTATGACCCTAGGTGTTTTAGGGAGTCACCTAGTAATCTAGCCATGTTTTGTGTTCCCGGTGTGATGATTCTGGCCACCATTCTCGAAAGCATCTCGTGATGCCATTTAGTAGTAGGTATTCTACTTCTGTGTTCTTGACCCAAGAATCACTCTATTCACTTCCTGTTGATAGTGTTGCTAGTTCCTTTAGGATATTAGTAACCCTTGCGATAGTCCTCGAGGTCCGTGGTATTTCCTTCTTCCAAATACCATGAACCATTCTTGGCAGAAGTTCTTTTAACCAAAAGATCATAGCCAGAGTGCTCTTGATGAGTTCCCCATTCATAATTGTGATTCTACCAGTTCTATCTTTCCGCATGGGTTATCCGGAAGAAACCTGTTGAACTTAGTTCGACATACTAATCTATGCATCCACAACTCAAAATGTTATATGTTCCTTGAGTTGACCCTCTTCAGTTATATTTCCGACCTTCATCTATCAATTAGTAGTCAAGAATAGTTGTGCATTCCCGTTCATCGATGCCTATTATTCTTGTGGTCCGTCAAGCCATTCTATTCCAGAATGACTAGGAGAAACAAACTCCAGTACCTCATCCATATCCAGGATTGGGTCAAAATAGTTGTGCTCTGCAGATCAAAATGCCAATACAGCTTTTGATTCTGTTCTACCCTAAAGTATTACCGTCTTATGTCAAGAATGTCATGAGAATTGCACAACCTCTCATGAATTCTTGATATAGTGATACTCTTCACCATCGTTGTTCATTCCTCGGTTCTTGTGTTATCGTAACCGGAATGCCGACAAGTGAATTGTGATGCGTGAAATCAATACTCCTAGCAACTTCGTTGCTTGGTAGTTAAAGGACAATATTCTCATCCTTAGCGTGTTGGTTACTGAACCATCGTTCTGAGATTGATCGTGCTACCTAGTCCTTATTTCCGGTGCACTTTTCGATCAATGAGTTAGGATAGTGTCAATCCTTTCTTATTTGATCATATCGTCTTGCCGTGAAAAGCAAGATTGTTCTCGAGCTTAGCGACATATCGGTTGTTTGTGATTTTCCGTATATCTTCTCGGAAGTATAACCAGGTTGTCACCTGACTGCTATGTTGAGTTCGTGATCAAGTTGGTTTCTTATAAACCACCCCTTTCTCCAAGAATCTGTGTTGGATACCCGTGAGCTCGTTGGTTAAGCTAAACAACAACTTGGAGAGTTGGAAGATAAAAGCTTGTCCGACTTAGTTCATTTTAAGGGATATCTTGTATGTGTGTTAAAGAAAGATGGTATTTTCATCGATTGACCATCGTGATCAGTTAATGGACCTATCATCTTATCCAATCTTTGATTCGAGTATGGGCTATCCTCAAATCAAATCAGAACCAACGATATTTGTAATGTTGTCTTACTCGTGGTTGTTTCTTCGAGCATACACCATTATATATTTTGGGTCAGACCAATGCTATCACCTTGTTCACATAATTGTGGAATTCCACTTATATGGAAACCTGGATGAATTGTTGTTGAGCCCATCAGCAACATTTTTATCTCCTCCATGATTCGTGTTGAAGATCCCGCTAGTGTTGGAAACTTCTAAAAGCATTATCTTCATGTCCCATTCATTGAGCATATAGATGAAAGAAGCGGCTTTCTCTGATTCATGTGCATTTGGTTCAAGTTGCCGCCGTGATTTCGAGAAAGATTGTTTTTGTTTCCTCTGGTACCATCCCAAGTTAGTCATGCATGTGCGAAGTATGCTATGGTTTGACAGGCTCGCTACCTCCATTCTATATGTGTTCCCTAGCACACCAAGCCACTGAATGACTTGTTCAAGGAGAAGAAGTTCCTTCTTAAGAGCATGCCTTATGCAAGGACTTTGATATCCTCGATGATGGCTCCCCACCTAAACTCGGTAGTGTTTTATTATAAGACTACTACGTGGTCATGCTTGTCTGGGACAACGTGTTTACATGTGTGTAGTAGAACCCGCTCATGTTTTGGAGCTTTCTATCGTAGGTCATTTCCTGAGAATCTTGCAACGTCATCTCGTCAAATTGTGTTGCAACTCTTCTTTTCAGACACGTGAGTCTAAAGTATCCTGTTTCTTACCAGATCTAAATCTCAGGCAGATATGATGGTTGGAACACTCCCAACCTTTGCATTTTGTTCCCAGCTTGCACTACCATTGTGCCAATTCCCATGAGCTGCCCTCTCAGTAATTGTTGTTTAGGATCATTTTCAAAAGTGTTCCTATCATGGGTCCCATCCATTTCCGATAATAAGCAAAAATCATCCATTGCGTTGTCTTCAACAAGGTAGTCCACATCATCCATTCTAGTCAGGGTCCTTCAAACAATTGCTCGAGATTTTCCCTAGGCTGACGTAGAGAATTTTATTGATGTCTGGATCAAAAGTAATTCTTTTTGCCACTTAAGGGATAATTCTGCGAGTCATCCTTCTCTAGGGTGTCCCGTTATGGTATCTTGGCAACTCAAATCCTTGCTACGTTGACAACCGTTCACCACCCTCTTAGGTGTGGAATTCTTGTCTACCTAGTAAACCCTCGTCATCTGTTCCACTCCACCCCTCTAGATGTGTACTTCGTGTCTCAGCTCAAGAGATGTTTCAATGTCTCACTCCGTGAGTTGATCCTGAGCTGTTTGATCTTCGATATGATCGATCCTTCTAGAGTTTTCTCTTTCCTCTCATTATCATGTTAGTTGGAGTTCTCGGGGCAAGACATCGAGACAATGATGGTGATCGAATCAATGTTCTTATGAAGTGCCACCTGGATCATGAAGATCGTGTTAGTTTGCGTTCCCCCTTCTTTTTTCCCTATGCTTGAATCTCGGGACGAGATTCATGTTCAGTGGTGGTGAGTTGTCACAGCCCTAGAATTGTTTGCAGATAGTTGGATCAGTGAGCATCATGCATCCTGTTATTTTCAAGAAACTTGAAATGAGGAAATTGAAATCCTCAGAAATCATTTTAAAAGAAGGGCAAGAACCCTTTAAATTGCATTCATTGTTTCCAAAATGACTTCATAAATGTTTGATAATTTTGGCAAGGCTTTGAGACCATACCAAAAATAGTGAACATTTTTGAAGGAATTATTTTGGGACTTTGAAATTAAATCAATAAGTATTTGAGTTTTGTATTATATTCATTTTTATAGAATATAATTCAAAACGCCATGGAATTATTTATGTGCCTCTGGAAAAGTCCATAATGGCAACATAAAAATATTGAGAAGGTTTTGCCTTGTTTTGAATTTATTCGAATTTTGAATCAGTGGCAAAATGAATAAATAAAAATAAAACATAACAGAAATAAAACATAACAGAAACGTACCTGGCGGCCTGCTACTATAGTCGGCCCAGCTTCTGAGCAGCCCACCTGAGCCCACCTTCCAGTCATCTTCCTCGGCGCGCCAGAAGGACGAGCGCATGCTCGCCGCGCGCTGGCCACGTGCCTCGCCAGCTCCTGCTTGCCGCTGAGGGCCTGGACGCCTTTGGGAGACGCCACGCACCCCTGGACCTCCCTCACTCTCCCCCGTTCCCCTCCTCTGTCTCGTTCTCCTCCCCACAGCCGAGCGCTGCCGTCGCCACCGACGCCGTTTTCCACGGCCACCATGCTCCCCTCGCCTCGCCGACGCGCCCAGAAGCTCCGCCACTTCTTCCTCGACCCCCTCACCGAGCCATGTGACTGGAAGAGCCCCGAAGCGCCGCCCCTGACGTTTTCCCCCTCCTCGGCCTCACCACCCCGCTCAGCTCCGGCCTTCCCCGAGCCCGCTTCGACGCCCTCCACAACCGCCATGAGCAGCTGCTCCTTCTCCCCCACTCCGTTTTCTTGTTTGCATGCTGTAGCCGCTGCCCCACCGATGACCGTAATCGCCGCCGCCTGAGCTCGTCACCGACGCAGCTCTGGTGACCAAATGGTCGCCCCAGCAAGTCCAAACCTCTCCCCGCACCCCATAGCACCTCGCTAGCGCATCCGCTCACCCACTAGCACGCTGCAGCAGCAACACCACCGACGCCCGAGCTCCGGTCACCGCCCAGCTCGTCGTCGACGCGCTGCACGCCATCCCAGCACACATCGCGGCCACCATTAGATGCGCTGCATCGCAGGCTTTCGAACGTGCCCAGCCGCGCGTCCAGCCGACGCCGGAGTTGGCCGGATGGGCATCGCCGCCTCGCTTCGGTTATCGCCGGAGTTAATCCGGTGACGTGGGCGGATTAGACTAGTCTAATTACTATGTTTAGGCCAAGCTTAGATGCTGACAGCCGGGCCCCACCGCCTAACTAAACGACTAACTAAAATAGATTAAGGTTAATCTAATTGCAGTGGCCCCATGTGCAGTTTTGACTATGCTGACGTGTCCGTTGACCGGGACCCACCTGTCTGTGACCCTAGGCACCACTGGGTCACTAACCAGTGGGTCCCACTGGTCAGGTTTGACCTGGACTGCATCTGTTGACCAGATGACGTCAGCATGATGCAAGGATGACGCAGTAAATGCTTTTCTGTATTTTTAAATAAATCTAAATGATTTATTTATTTTCAAAAAGTCCCCTAAACTTCCAAAAATCATAGAAATTCAACCATAACTCCAAATGAAATAATTTATATATGAAAAATTATCATAAAAATATGAAGAATCTGTTTATGGCATTCTCATGCATGTTTGAACAACTTACAGCCACTGTATATGACAATTTGAATCAATGCTATTTGAAATTCCTCATGTGGAGTTCAAATTTGAATCTAGTTTTCCAACCAACTCCATTTAAATCGTTGCTAGCTGCATTAGCTCAAATCACAGCATATTGCCATGTCACATTCGCGCATCATATTGTTACATTGCATTGATTGTGTTTCCTCTCTGTTGTCGGTAATTCTCCCCTCTCAGTAGACGTTGCTTCGATGATGTGATCGATGACACCGATGGTGAACTACACTATCTTCGGAAGTGTCAGGCAAGCAAAACCCCCTTGTTCATTCCGATACAATCCCACTCTCTCGCTCCTGCTCTCTTTTACTGCATTAGGACAACAACGATTCATCTGTTACTTGCTGCGGTAGTTGAACCCCTTATCCTCTGCATGACCTGTCATTGCCACAGTAAATAGATGAAACCCACTAGCATGAGTAGGAGTTGTTTGAGCCCTGATGTGCCTACTCATTCATGCTTGTTTGTCATGCCTGCTATTGCTTAGAGTTGTGTCAGGTTTGATTCATCGGGGATGAATTGGAAAGTTGTGAACATGTCCTACTGTGTGTCAGCTAAGTGTGTGAACATGATTTGGTAAAGGTAGCGGTGAGAGGCCATGTAGGAGTACATGGTGGGTTGTCTCATTGAAACCGTTCTAAAGAACTGAGTTCTGTGTTTGTGATCCATGAACAGCTACTACCACTCATTGGGATTCTTAATTGACCCTCTCGACTTATTAACAGCCCTAGTCCTTTGTCCAAGAGTTGCAACTAGTTTCTGGTGTTTATAGGATATGTGTTGGCGGCTGTGCGTAGCGCTGACCCTAGGGGTGGGCTATGATGCGGTAGATACAACGTGTCACGGTGTACCGGGCGCCCGTTTGGTGTCTCGGGAACCCTGCACACATCGTTTGGGGATGTGAGCGAATCTCCAGCCGGATCTCCTAATGGATGGAACCCTAATAGGCGATAAACCTGGACTAGAGACTTGTGTGGTTAGTCAGGTCGTGGCCGACACCCTCGCCAGGCTTCCGCTAGAAGGTTGCCGAGATACATGACATGTATATGGTGATAAGTACTGGGAGCATGTGTGAAGAACTACACCGCTGCAGGGTTATCATTATCTATTCGAATAGCCGGATTCCTCAGATATGGAAACTTGGACCCCTTGCATAGTTCATAGACAAGTGAAAGTGGATACTCTAAAATGCGCAAGATAAGCGTGAGTGCTATGGATGGCCTTCTCGTAGGGTGACGTGAGCAGATCCATAGTGGTGTATTGATATGGTGAATATGTGGACTCGTGTGCGCCACCTCAAAGAGTTGCTTGCTGTCGTAGTTCAGGTTAGCCACTGAGTCAAAGCTGGCTTGCTGCAGTTAAAATCCACTACCCCTTTGTTGATACCAAAACATATGTAGATAGTTCTGATGTAAGTCTTGCTGGGTACATTTGTACTCAAGTTTGCTTAATTTATGTTTTGTAGAGAGATGTCAGTCTCGCTAGTAGTTCCGTGTGGGCTTCGACGTTTAGCTTGCTACCTCAGCTACGATCTTGTGCCCTCGGCAGGATCTGGTTGATAGTCAGGCTTCTCAGGCTTTTTCATTTGTAGATGTCTGTACTCAGACATGTTAAGCTTCCGCGTGTGCTTTGATTTGTATGCTATGATTATTGGGTCATGAGACCCATGTTTGTAATATCTCGCTCCTCGGAGCCTAATGAATAAATAATTTGAGTCGTAGAGTCTTGTTGTGATGCCATGTTGTATTTACACATATCGAGCATATTGTGTGTATGATTGAAATGCTTGGTATGTGTGTGATCCGACAACCTAGTTGTTTATCCTTGGTAGCCTCTCTTATGGGGAAATGTAGTCTAGTGCTTCCATGAGCCATAGTAGTCCGCTACAGCCCGGTTCACCGGAGTCCTGCTAGCCCAGCACTACTGCTCAGGACACTTGACTGGCCGGCATATGTTTCACTTCGTTCCTGTGTTTGTCCATTCCGGGAAATATCACGCGGTGACATCCGGAGTCCTGCCTAGCCTACTAAAGCCCAGGTTCCCGGAGTCCTGTTAGCCCAGTGCTACAGCCCGGATTCACATGCTGCTGACCGACATGCTCGATGTTGATTCATGTATGCCTGTCCCCGTAAGTTAGTGCCACTTTGGGTTCACGACTAGTCATGTCGGCCTGGGTTTTCTGTCATGGATGCTAGTGACACTATCATATACGTGATCCAAAAGGCGCAAATGGTCCCAGACCATGGTAAGGAGACACCGTGGGAATACCGTGCGTGAGGTCGCAAAGTGATATGAGGTGTTACCGGCTAGATCGATGTGACTTGGAATCAGGGTCCTGACAGACGTTGTTAGATTGTTGGGCCTTGCGCGCTCCGCAACGACATGAGCCTGCTATGCATGCATGTAGCTAGCCTGCCTGCATGCACTGATGCCCGCCACCACAATGCGCTGACCTTGCCTCTTTCTGCACGTGAGTCGCCATGGACGCTGACCGGCCTCTTTCTACACGCGAGCCGCCACGGACGCAGGGATGGTCATTGCTGCTGGTTCATCTCATCTCACACGCTTGTCTCCTTGATGTAGAACATCATTTCAAACTTTTCGATCCACTCGCATCTATTCAACATGGAAATTAAAGTGGCATATGGATCGACGCCGCTTGTTTGAACGTAGCAAATCTAAAGCTCGGCCGGTGCCACTCCCCTTCCCTTCCCCTTTCTTTATTTAAACAACCCAAGCCTCCATCTATTCTCCACACGTTCATTAGTGCAGCCCCCTTCTCTTCATCACCCAAATCTAGACCACTCTCAATGCTAAGCGAGGACGCAATACAACGGCCCCACCTTCCAGCTCCTACCGATCGTGCCGGAGAGGTGGTATCCCGCCGGTATCGTCATGGAGATGACACTCCGCGTGTGGGTGTTCTCACGCTGGAGGGGTGGAAAGGAGTTTGCCCAGTGGTTCCTCGTTGTGAGCTTTGTGCACCTCCCAGCCGGTTCTCCGGTGATGTTCCGACTGGAGGAAGTGTGTCCAAACTCCACTACTCCGACGATAGGGCTCATCACCAAGTTCACCAACAGATTCGATGCATAATACCTCCGCGACAAGGTATTTTGGTGTGGGTGCAAGTTCATCGCATTCACCACCTACAACATCTTCACGGACTTCAATAGCATCTTCCCCACCCGCAACAGTATGCACAACCTCCCCTACTACATCGGCGAGGACGACATGGAGGAGGAGCAGTGAAGAGGAGAGGTGAAGAGGAGGCGCAGTGAAGATGGTGGTGAAGGCCCGGTCACGTGAAGCTTGTCTTGCCCTAGGGTGTTAGGGCTTTTTATCATTTACATATTTATATCTTAAGTATGTCATTGGTTGTACCATGAACTTTTTATCTTTGTCATGTTATCCCCTAAGAACTATGTTATGCTTGCTACCCTTATTTGATATGTCGTTGGTTATCTATGTTTTGATTGTTATTTCTATCTTATTTGACATCAAATATCGTTAGATGGATATGGTGCCATAGACGAGCCCTTCTGCTAAAACAATAAACAAAAGGGTATCCCTCAATGAAAACTAGCAAGTTTTGGGGTTAGCCTTGTAAAAATGGTTGGAGGGTAGCCCATTCATCTTGTTATATTCATGTTGTGTACTTTTGTAGGTCAAGTTTAAATGACCCATTTAGAGTAGGGTCAAGTTTTCGCACATGCAGATAATTGACTAGTTGAAATGTCAAAAAGGAAGCTAAAGCTAGAAAAATGAGCCATGTTGATGTTGAAAGAAGAAGAAAAGCTAATTTTTTGAATTGTTGGTGGCCCTATTCCATATATTGTACGAACAAAAACAAGATAATTTTTGAATAGTTTGTGGCCACTTGGCAAGATGAAATTAATGGTGGCCCTTATATTATAGGTTTTATTGGTTCCAAGTTTTAGCACTGGCGACTAATGGACTAGTTGAGGTGTCAAAAAGGAAATTAAAGCTGGAAATATGAGCCATGTTGATGTTGAAAAGAAGAAAACAAAGTTATTTTTTTTGAATTGTTGGTGCCCGTATGTATTGTAGGATACCTAAAAGAAGCTATTTTTTTGAATAGTTTGTGGCTATTTGGCAGGATGAAAATAATTTTTGAAGGGTAGCCCATTGTTTACTTGTTGGTGGATCTTGGTGGCAATATCAATTGTTGTGTAATTTCAAACAATATAACCTATTCTTGCAATGTAACCAACGTGCAAAAAAAGAGGAAAAACAGAGCCATCGTATGCACTATTTTTCTAGGCCTATTTAATATTTATGGGCCTTCGACAGTCAACACAATGCAGTGGCCCAACCAGAGCTTGGTTTCATTTTGGGCCCAATAACTACATTTTTTTCTCTTGCCCTCAGTGTTGTCTGACAAAACTGAAAGTGTCAAAAACTAACACGTATAGAGATTTAGAGATGGAGATAGAGACATAGTTTAAGCAACACATAGAGCACACGATCCACAAATTAAGCAACACAGAGAGCACATTATCTTCAAACCCTTATGCAAATCATAGAGCACATTACACGACACAAATAACATCTGTAATGAGTGATGTCCAGCAAGTAAGCAAATCCTAGAGCAACTATACAAAAATAAAATCCTAAGATTCATCTGCCTCAAGATCTTGTTCATGTTCTTTTATTCCCCCTTCAGATCCTCATCGCCAACTGTCTGAGTAGCACTTTCAGAGACCAAATTATGAGTGGTTGATCGCAGATTTACCTCCCAGGTTGCGGCCCCATTGAATTGAAGCAAGACCTCCCCTTAAAGCCTCTGAATGTAGTCATCCATCCATTCAAAATGTGTGCATTTCTTGACGATCTGAAAAGAAATCATGAACCCTAAATCTCAGATCCAACAAAAAAGAATTAGAAGCAAAGAGAAAAAGAAAGGGTCAAAGAAAACTCATGAGATCCAACCTGCCCCTCTGGCTTGCTCTCGCATTTCATGAACTCGCGCCCAAAGTTGACATTCTTCTCCTCCTTCGGAGTAAATCTTTTCAGTGGCGCGGTGTGTGGCCAGTCAGGGCATCACTCCATGGGGACTGGACCATACTAGGGCCACAAGGGGCGGGAGGCTGAAGTGGAGCTCGACATATATAGTCACCGGAGAAGAAGAAGCAGACGAGTGGTATCGCGGGGTATCCACGCCACCTATGGGACTAGGTGGCCCCTTGCTGGTTCAGCAGGGGGACGTCACATTGCGCAAAGAGCAGACCAGTGCACGGCAGCATGGAAGAGAGAACCACTACAAGAAATATGTCAACTTGTGACCAGCACTATTGGTCACTGAATGGTCACTGTTTTCAATTTATGACATTTTTGTGACCAAAAACATATGGTCAAAAGCTGGTGGTCGTAAACTGACTATAGCGACCTTTCTTCTAGAATGGTCGTAGACGTTTATGACCAAAATACTTCTAATGTGGCGTTTTGGTCACTAGCAACCTCCCCAGGCCACATAGGCATCCAGCAAGGCAATCTGATGTGGCACAAGATTCAGCCCGGTCTAATTAGGTGTCTATATGGGCCGAGCCCATTAATTCATCCCACTTATTTTTTTCCCGATAATTTTTAAGAGCTACATGGGCCTAGCAAGCAATTCGGCCTTTTTATTTTCTGGGTCGTGGCCTTTTTGGCTCAACAATTACTTTTTTTAAGATGGATCCAATAGTCAAATGGGTCCTAATTGACTGGGTCCCAATGGTTAGGGTCATATTCTTCAGATTTCAATTTTCTAGTAAATAAAAACAAATATTTAAATCAGAACAGATTGAAAAGAGAAGTAATAGTTCAAACAGATCAAACAACCAAATTTGGTACATTACAATCAAACATAGTTCACACCACGTTTATAATCGAACATACTTCACATCGGGTTTACAGCCACCAAGAACACAACTAAATTGAGTGTTTCAACTAAATATCTATAAAAGTATAACTAGCTCCAATGAGCTAGAACTAAATGCTTCTTCACTTCTTCATCCTAGAGCTTGCGAGAAACATGAACAAACGCCAACATCTACATGTTATAGAACAAAAAAATGGTTAGGGACAAAATAAAAGCAATCAATGAAACAAAACAGGACTGCACCATATCACAGGAAGTTCCATGTGAGCTAGAATATGGCCAACTGCACTATGCACTGCTCATACATGGATATATGCCTACTAATATTAACATACTGATCTAATACAGAGCATAGGCATCATGCATACCCTAAGCATATAAAAACAGATGGTATTCAAGATGATGTGCTGCATATGCAAAATAAATCAAGAAACTACAACAGGGAACAGGAAACAGAGCCTCAAAGTGTTCACTTGTCATGTTTTGTCCGCCATTTTGAGATCGACATGCACCAAGCAAACAAACATGATTGCTTTATTCCTTTTGGATTAAAACAGGAATATGGTGTTCCACCTTATACTACAACATCATCAGAATTAAAACAACAAATTTATAGTCAGAGTGCTGGGTGAGACAAATATCAATTGACACCAACTAGAACAAGTGAGCCAGGGATAAGTAGCAGCAGGAAAATAATGGTACATTCACAACTTAAGTTCAGGAAAATATCACCACATGTATCAGTATACATGCAGCAATAGTATCATTGAGTACAGCAAAACAACAACTTGACCCATATAAGTCACAGCTCTAAAGAAAGAAAGAAAGAAAGAAAGAAAGAAAGAACAAGTTTAGCTAGCTATGTATTCATAGTTGAGAGCTAAGCAATTTGTTTGTTTATGCTGTAACTGACAGACCTAGTACAAGAAACAAGCAAAGTGAAACAGTATTGACCAATTCGATGGCAATACAAGCTAAGAAACTTAGCTAGTAGGTGACCATCCAATCCATGATGCAGCAACAGGTGCAAATATGATATGATGTGAAGAAGAAGCTAGCTGGAGAGGTTGGGGATGAAATCCAAATTACAAACCATTGTCAGACCTCACATCACCACTGTTTTATCATTTTATAAGAAACCGGAAACTATGCAGAGAGCAGACTGGACAGTAAAAGAATTATCAAGCAGCGCAAAACAGCAGTGTGGCCATCAACTCATAGCCCTGAAGAAAGAAAGAACTAATAGGGTCAGCTACTTATTTATTCAGAATTGAGAGTTGAGCAATCATCAGAAAACTAAAGATACTTCTTAGCTAACTAAATAACACATCATTCAGACACAAGGTATAATTCTGACTATAATATAAGCAAAGAACTAAAGACACTACGTACATAGAACTCAATTAAAAGTGAGAATGATTTATGCAAACAATCTGATTTTATTTGTTTACATTAGTAAAAACAAGTCTATCAGGTAAGATCATGAACACTAATACTAACACAGACATATCTTCCTTTATGTGAACAAGTGTGCTTCCTTCATTAATTAGTAGTAATTGTAACATGCTAATACAAGCACACGCCCTTGCCTATCGAAGTCTAAATCTAATTAAATCGCACCATGGACGTGTCATATCACCAAGGCAAGTACTAGTAAATCTTTGCACCATTTTTAGATAGATAAAAATGTAGTTGTACTCATCCTAACTAGCATTGTGTAGCAGCGCTAGAAGAAAGGCGGTTTTCAGTACACTACATGGTGTGTCCAAAAAATTCCGAATTTCTGTTCTGTTATTTCCAAGTACCAAACGCAAGCTACAGAACGAATCACATAACTGCTATAGTGATTCTATCCAGATTCTGAAACCAGGTGGAAGTATAAATGGATCTTCAATAGCCATTATTTAAACTGATCAGAATTGCAAAATGCCACCATCAGATCAGAACTCACGTAAACATATAGACCAGGAAAATGCATCACAAGTTGTATGCTCACCTTGTCACTTAAACCTACAGACCAGATCAGCACGGCAGCGGTTGCTCATCCGCCATGCCTTCGAAGACGAGGAACCTGAGCAACTCAAACTTGAAGTATATGAAGCTCCCCTTGCTGTGCGTGAAGTACCAGCCGAAGCTGCAGCCCACCACGCACTGCCACCCCGGGCCATGGATCGTGTCGAACTCCTGCATTGCAGCCGTCCAAATCAGATCCAATCATTCGGCAGCACTTGCGCGGCTAACTGCTGATTTATGTTCAAGTACATCGTTCTTTCTCTTGCAAGACTGTCTCTAGCTTGTTACTTGCAGATTCAGAGGCTATATATTTGGGGGCGGTATTGGCAAGTTTCTCACCTTCTTGATGTGCGCCGTGATGCTCCGGCAGTCGAGGATGTCGAAGCGGTCGAGCGCCCTCGACGCCGCCGACGTGGCCTGCAACTGCATCTTGTCCGGCATGTCGGTGTCCTCCACCGTCGCCTTCCCTTCCAGCATCCTGCTCGCTCGAGTGGACGAACAGCCGCGCGCATGGACCGGAGGTTGGGGGGAACAGCCGCTACAAGAACAGAGAGTGAGAGGGGGGGGATAGAGGCGAACCACCACCGTACCAAATCAAGAAAAAAACTGAAATCTGAGAGGGGAGATGGGTCGAACCTTAAGGAGCAGAGGGAGATTTGGGAGACCGTGATGGATTTGGGAGGGGGAGACCATCCTGGTCGCCATGGGAGGGCTCGCCGGAGAAGAGATCGCTGCTGCCGGCGTGCAACCTTGCAGGTTGACGAAGAACCGGTCATCCTTGAGAAGATCAAGGCCATCCCGGAGATGGATCGGCGCTTGAGGGCTCGGGATTCACCGGAGCAGCGCGGGATCGAGTTGGAGGCGACCGAAACCCTAGCCACCACGGGCTAGGGATTCGGGCTCCCCCTGCCATGGCCATGGTCGCGGGGTAGGAGTTGGGCTTGAGCTGCGTTGGATCTGGAGGCCACCGGCGGGGCTGGTTGAGAGGAGGTCGCCGCCGGCAAGTGGGATCGGGGGAGAGGATTGGATCGAATCATGGGAGGTGCGGCGTCGCGACAGAGAAGACTTGGAAGGGGAGAGGAGGAGAAGGGAGCTAGGAAAGAAAGGAGGCGGGGGGTGGATGGAAAATGACTTAGGGTTTGGGAGTTAGTGTGGAAGGGTTGAGGACGGCCGTTGGATCCGCGAGCATCCGACGGTGTATGATGCACGATCGGCATGAGAGGTCCACGGACCAATCAGAATGCAGTATGATGTTGTGACCATCCAAATAGGTCACAGTTGCCTAAAAATAATGCATTAAAATCATATCAGCTATTTTATGACATGAGAAATTCAAAAAGAAAATTGAAAACCTTCTCATTGTGTCACCAAAACGTGAACAAGTTTTCATAAAAAAAATAACAAACATGAAAAAAGATAAATATATTTAAAAAGGTGTCGTGAGACATGAGTTTTTTTTGGCAAAAAAGACATTTTCCATTTTTCGAATCCCTGAAATTAGTTTATTGTGAAGGACCTATAATATATTTGTTGACAAATTGGATCAAATCAATTTTTTAAAATATTAGGCCATATTTAATGCACAATTGATCAAATGGTTGGGTGTAAAAAGTTTTGATCCACCTCTCGTGAAAAAGACAAATTTCCGCCGATTCAGGTGGAAGCGGGTCAAATTTGAACTATAGCTACCTTGTAGTTTGCTCTTTATTTTTTCCAAAAATCTTTTCTAGGTACATAAGTATCTATTTAATCAGAGAAACACCAAAAAATCCAAGATTCAACCACTAGCTAGGAACGATCATTCCCGCCGTTTTGACCGCATTTTGAAACGGGCATAAAAAATTCAAAAAAACAAAAAATTGGGAAACCTTCGCATTGTGTCATTATATGTGGCCAATTTCCCAGGAAAAATAATAAACTTGTAATACGGAAATTATTTTAAAAAAGTGTTCTCAGAAACGAGCTGTCATGTGTGGAGATCAATGGCTTTCAAGCCAAATGATTAATCTTATGGCCACATTCATGGCATAGTTTGTTCAAATGATCTCATATTGTGCACAAGGGTGCATATTGGAATGGCAAACAATGTTGCCTAAGGAAGTTTTCATTTTCTTTGGACGAAAAAACCATTTTCCATTTTTCGAGTGCCCAAAAGGAGGTTTTTCTATGAAGGACCTCCCAAATAATTGTTGCATAATTGGACCAAATCATTTTTCTAAAATACTAGGCCATATTTAATGCACAATTAACCAAATGGTTGCGTGTAAAAAGTTTTGATCCACCTCTCCTGAAAAAGACAAATTTCCACCGGTTAAGCTGGAAGCGGGTCAAATTTGAACTATAGCTACCTTGTAGTTTGATCTTTATTTTTTCCAAAAATCATTTCTAGGTACATAAGTATCTATTTAATCAGAGAAACACCAAAAAAATTTCAAGATTCAACCACTAGCTAGGAACGATCATTCCCATTGTTTTGACCGCATTTTGAAACGGGCATAAAAAATTCAAAAAAACAAAAAATTGGGAAACCTTCGCATTGTGTCATTATATGTGGCCAAGTTCCCAAGAAAAATAATAAACTTGTAATATGGCAATTATTTTGAAAAAGTGTTCTCAGAAATGAGCTGTCATGTGTGGAGATCAATGGCTTTCAAGCCAAATGATTAATCTTATGGCCACATTCATGGCATAGTTTGTTTAAATGATCCTATATTGTGCACAAGGGTGCATATTGGAATGGCAAACAATGTTGTCGAAGGAAGTTTTCATTTTCTTTGGACAAAAAAACCATTTTCCATTTTTCGAGTGCCCAAAAGGAGGTTTTTTTGTGGAGGACCTCCCAAATAATTGTTGCATAATTGGACCAAATCATTTTTCTAAAATACTAGGGCATATTTAATGCACAATTTACCAAATGGTTGGGTGTAAAAAGTTTTGATCCACCTCTCGCGAAAAAGACAAATTTCCGCTGATTCAGTTGGAAGCGGGTCAAATTTGAACTATAGCTACCTTGTAGTTTGCTCTTTATTTTTTCCAAAAATCATTTCTAGGTACATAAGTATCTATTTAATCAGAGAAACACCAAAAAAATTCCAAGATTCAACCACTAGCTAGGAACGATCGTTCCCGCCGTTTTGACCACATTTTGAAACGGGAAAAAATTCAAAAAAAACAAAAAATTGGGAAACCTTCGCATTGTGTCATTATATGTGGCCAAGTTCCCAGGAAAAATAATAAACTTGTAATACGGTAATTATTTTAAAAAAGTGTTCTCAGAAACGAGCTGTCATGTGTGGAGATCAATGGCTTTCAAGCCAATTGATTAATCTTATGGCCAAATTCATGGCATAGTTTGTTCAAATGATCTCATATTGTGCACAAGGGTGCTAATTGGAATGGCAAACAATGTTGCCTAAGGAAGTTTTCATTTTCTTTGGACGAAAAAACCATTTTGCATTTTTCGAGTGCCCAAAAGGAGGTTTTTTGTGAAGGACCTCCCAAATAATTGTTGCATAATTGGACCAAATCATATTTATAAAATACTAGGCCATATTTAATGCACAATTTACCAAATGGTTGGGTGTAAAAAGTTTTGATCCACCTCTCGTGAAAAAGACAAATTTCCGCCGATTCAGTTGGAAGCGGGTCAAATTTGAACTATAGCTACCTTGTAGTTTGCTCTTTATTTTTTCCAAAAATCATTTCTAGGTACATAAGTATCTATTTAATCAGAGAAACACCAAAAAAATTCCAAGATTCAACCACTAGCTAGGAACGATCATTCCCGCCGTTTTGACCGCATTTTGGAACGGGCATAAAAAATTCAAAAAAAAAATTGGGAAACCTTCGCATTGTGTTATTGTATGTGGCCATGTTCCCAGGAAAAATAATAAACTTGTAATACAACAATTATTTTTAAAAAAGTGTTCTCAGAAACGAGCTGTCATGTGTGGAGATCAATGGCTTTCAAGCCAATTTATTAATATTATGGCCACATTCATGGCATAGTTTGTTCAAATGATCTCATATTGTGCACAATGGTGCATATTGGAATGGCAAACAATGTTGCCTAAGGAAGTTTTCATTTTCTTTGGACGAAAAAACCATTTTCCATTTTTCGAGTGCCCAAAAGGATGTTTTTTTGTGAAGGACCTCCCAAATAATTGTTGCATAATTGGACCAAATCATTTTTCTAAAATACTAGGCCATATTTAATGCACAATTAACCAAATGGTTGGGTGTAAAAAGTTTTGATCCACCTCTCGTGAAAAAGACAAATTTCCGCCGATTCAGGTGGAAGCGGGTCAAATTTGAACTGTAGCTACCTTGTAGTTTGCTCTTTATTTTTTCCAAAAATCATTTCTAGGTACATAAGTATCTATTTAATCAGAGAAACACCAAAAAATTTCAAGATTCAACCACTAGCTAGGAACGATCATTCCCGCCGTTTTGACCGCATTTTGAAACGGGCATAAAAAATTCAAAAAAAACAAAAAATTTCGAAACCTTCTCATTGTGTCATTATATGTGGCCAAGTTCCCAGGAAAAATAATTAACTTGTAATACGGCAATTATTTTAAAAAAGTGTTCTCAGAAACGAGCTGTCATGTGTGGAGATCAATGGCTTTCAAGCCAAATGATTAATCTTATGGCCACATTCATGGCATAGTTTGTTCAAATGATCTCATATTGTGCACAAGGGTGCATATTGGAATGGCAAACAATGTTGCCTAAGGAAGTTTTCATTTTCTTTGGACGAAAAAACCATTTTCCATTTTTCGAGTGCCCAAAAGGAGGTTTTTTTGTGAAGGACCTCCCAAATAATTGTTGCATAATTGGACCAAATCATTTTTCTAAAATACTAGGCCATATTTAATGCACAATTGACCAAATAGTTGGGTGTAAAAAGTTTTGGTCCACCTCTCGTGAAAAAGACAAATTTCCGCCGATTCAGTTGGAAGCGGGTCAAATTTGAACTGTAGCTACCTTGTAGTTTTCTCTTTATTTTTTCCAAAAATCATTTCTAGGTACATAAGTATCTATTTAATCAGAGAAACACCAAAAAAAATTCCAAGATTCAACCACTAGCTAGGAACGAGCATTCCCGCCGTTTTGACCGCATTTTGGAACGGGCATAAAAAATTCAAAAAAAAATTGGGAAACCTTCGCATTGTGCCATTATATGTGGCCACGTTCCCAGGGAAAATAATAAACTTGTAATACAACAATTTTTTTAAAAAAAGTGTTCTCAGAAACGAGCTGTCATGTGTGGAGATCAATGGCTTTCAAGCCAATTGATTAATATTATGGCCACATTCATGGCATAGTTTGTTCAAATGATCTCATATTGTGCCCAATGGTGCATATTGGAATGGCAAACAATGTTGCCTAAGGAAGTTTTCATTTTCTTTGGACGAAAAAACCATTTTCCATTTTTCAAGTGCCCAAAAGGAGGTTTTTCTGTGAAGGACCTCCCAAATAATTGTTGCATAATTGGACCAAATAATTTTTCTAAAATACTAGGCCATATTTAATGCACAATTAACCAAATGGTTGGGTGTAAAACGTTTTGATCCACCTCTCGTGAAAAAGACAAATTTCCGCCGATTCAGCTGGAAGCGGGTCAAATTTGAACTGTAGCTACCTTGTAGTTTGCTCTTTATTTTTTCCAAAAATTATTTATAGGTACATAAGTATCTATTTAATCAGAGAAACACCAAAAAAATTTCAAGATTCAACCACTAGCTAGGAACGATCATTCCCGCCGTTTTAACCGCATTGTGAAACGGGAATAAAAAATTCAAAAAAAAAATGGGAAACCATCGCATTGTGTCATTATATATGGCCAAGTTCCCAGGAAAAATAATAAACTTGTAATACGGCAATTATTTTAAAAAAGTGTTCTCAGAAACGAGCTGTCATGTGTGGAGATCAATGGCTTTCAAACCAAATGATTAATCTTATGGCCACATTCATGGCATAGTTTGTTCAAATGATCTCATCTTGTGCACAAGGGTGCATATTGGAATGGCAAATAATGTTGCCTAAGGAAGTTTTCATTTTCTTTGGACGAAAAAACCATTTTCCATTTTTCGAGTGCCCAAAAGGATGTTTTTTTGTGAAGGACCTCCCAAATAATTGTTGCATAATTGGACCAAATCATTTTTCTAAAATACTAGGCCATATTTAATGCACAATTGACCAAATGGTTGGGTGTAAAAAGTTTTGATCCACCTCTCGTGAAAAAGACAAATTTTCGCCGATTCAGTTGGAAGCAGGTCAAATTTGAACTGTAGCTACCTTGTAGTTTGCTCTTTATTTTTTCCAAAAATCATTTCTAGGTACATATTGTGTTTCTCTAGATCAATGACAATTGTCAATGGAGAGCTGCATCACCGCAATGTTACAAGGGCCTTTCAATGTTGTGTTTCTCTAGAAGAAGGCCGTGAGATCCTATGTGAGACTCATGAAGGAGACTATGGTCATCATGCCGGTTCAAAGTCTCTTGCGGCTAAAGCTTTTCCTCATGGGTTTTATTGGTTAACAGCTCATGCTGATGCTGAAGACCTGGTAAGTAGGTGTGATGGATGTCAGAAATTTTCACGACGAGCCCATGTGCCGTCTCAAGAATTGAGGATGATTCCAATTACTTGGACATTCGCAGTTTGGGGGCTTGATATGGTTGGACCTTTCAAAAGATCCAAGGATAAGAAGACCCAGCTTTTGGTGGCGGTTGATAAGTTCACTAAGTGGGTAGAGGCAGAGCCAGTCAGTAAGTGTGATGCAGCAACAGCGGTTCAATTCATTAAGAAGGTGATCTTCCGTTTTGGCTTTCCACACAGCATTATAATAGACAATGCCACTAATCTCTCCAAGGGTGCTATGGAAGAATTTTGTCAACATGAGCATATCAGGCTTGATGTATCGTTAGTGGCTCACCCTCAATCTAATGGTCAAGCTAAGAGAGCCAATCAAGAGATCCTGAGAGGCATCAAGCCTTAGCTTATGGTTCCCCTGCAGAGGACGCTGGGTTGTTGGGTGGAGGAGTTACCTTCCATGTTATGGAGCATTAATACACCCCCTAACAGATCTACGGGGTACACGCCTTTCTTCATGGTTTATGGAGTAGAGGCGGTTCTCCCTAGTGACATCCGTCATGACTCACCTCGTGTGCCGACTTATGTTGAAGCGGACAATGAAAAAGCACGTCAGGAAGCACTTGGCCTATTGGATGAGGAGCGTAACATCGCAGCTGATCGTTCGGCGATTTACCAGCAAGATCTACGCTGTTACCACAGCCGCCATGTTAAAACCAAAACTTTCCAAGAAGGCGATCTGGTGCTTCGGCTTATTCAGGATCAGACTGATATGCACAAGTTATCCCCACCTTTGAAAGGACACTTTGTGGTCAGCAAGAATCTGAACAATGGGTCATATTACCTTATCGATGTTCGAGACCACAAGGACTCACGCACGTCGGATGAAGAGACCCGCCGGCCATGGTATATTGCTCATCTTCGGCCTTACTACACTTGAGCCACTGGCTCTTCTGATGTACATATTTGTGACAATGTATATATTATGATCAATATAATAAACTGGCATCCCTACTAAAGCAGGGCCTTTGTCGGTTTTCCTGTTAAATAACGAGTTTTTGGTCACTTAGGGCCTTTTGCTTTATAGAGCGAAGTTATGATTACCCTTTGATCCAGCTTATTGGCCACACAAAAAAAGCTTGGGGGCTTCTACCATGGTTAACATGGACCAAAGAGAGTCTTTTGCAAAAGCACAACTTAAACATAGGCGCCCATTGAGCACAACTAAAAAATATTTCTTTGGGGCTCCTTGTTCTAAAGAACAAAGAGTTTTTATAACCCTTATAATAGGCTTAAAAGCTAGTCTTGGAAGCCAGGTGTATTCACCTAAAACCCCGGGTTATCCTGCCTTTTTAAGTCTGCCACTCCGCCCAGGTAATGCTGGAATGACCCGCCATACTTTTGACAAGTCAATCTTATATAGACCTTCAACTTGTCAAAGTTAAAACAACGATTGGTTGTGTGAGGTCCGGCTTATAAGGTATAAAGGTTTAACTCAGTGGCTGTGCGGCCCGTGAAAGCACTTGAGTTTTAGGCCTAGCCACCTATGAAAGCCTTGATGTTTTTTGTTGTTGTTTGAGTTGAACATTTTATGGGATTTTTCGTCATGTGGCATAGTAATATATGGTTACAAAGCCGATGAGGGTTGTGTTGTCTTATGGTTTATACATGAAACTACCCGGTGTTTATTAACCCGGCCTGGCTTTTGGCAATAAGTCGCCAATATGAGATACAATAATATCTGATGTTTATTAACCTGGTCTGGCTTTGTTCATAAGCCGGGAATAAATAATTCCAGTGCTCCAATTTTGGGTTATCACCCTTATTACACTAGCTTGGTAAACCAATAGTGTGATCCAACATCACATGTATGTTGTTTTCTTAACGGTTATCAGACCGGCCATGGTTATGGACTATTTGTCCCTAGCGGCTTTTATGGGGTATCATGACCCGCCCGGTGGTAAACCGCTAGGGCCCTTGTGTTTTTTCATTGTGTGCAGGAGTATAATAAACATCTACATAAATCAAAGATTATCGTATAAAGAGTGGTTCTTTAAACCGGTGGATCATCAGTGTTACAGAAAACATGCACGATGGCACGGCCGATTCAAAGTTTTAACTACTCTATTACATAACTCCATGAGCCAACATAAGATCAAGTGTTTTATTAAAACTATAAGTCTTTCAGCCTCCTGGCGGTTCAGTCTTCTTGACCATACTGACGGGAGGCCTCCGGTTCATCCCTTGCCGGTTCTTCCTCCTCCTCCACCGTATGGAAGTTCGGTTTGGGCCCGTCAAAGCCACGCAAGGCAAAGAATTCAGCTCCATCGACAATCAGATTGCACGGGTCAATATCATGGGCAAAAGTGTGCTTATGAATCGGTGGAATTAAGTCCATCACTTTATATGCAGGCATCTGCATCTTCTGATTATCCTCATCGTAAGTTGGCTGATATTTGGAAAGATTGGTTTCTTCAGCGATGATTGTTGCATGAGGACGAATCTCTTTGACTCAGGCGGCAAAGTCTTGCTGATCAAATGAGGTTCCATCTTCCTTTAAGCTAGGATAACCACTTGCTACATCTGCTGGGTCTAATTCTGGTACCCATGCTTTGGCACGGGTCAAGGTCGTTACAGCTCCAGCTCTAGCACAAGACCGTTTGATTTCTTGAAGTCTGGCGGGCAAGATGGACAACTTCTTCAAAACATCACTTAACAGGTTTGGTCCTTGATTCGATGGGGCGATAGTAGCGAGGGTCTGCTGAGCTCAAGTGTATAATTTCTCAACAAGGGTATAAACTGCCTTGAGCTTCATCAGGGTGTCTTAGCTAAGGTTGCTGCTCCTGGGACCTGAGTATGTTACAGATTTGTTTAATGGCGGTTTACTTTATGACGACAAATACTCACTTGGGATAAGTAACAAGGCAACGCACCGAAGATAGCAGAAACCATCTAAGACACACGGCGTTTTAAATTGGAGAGCTCCGTGGTCACCTCCTGAAGACCAGCCTCTGCCTTCTCAGCACGCTGTACTAAGGCAGGTTTTTCTTGAGCCCAAACCTTTTTATCCTCAGCAAAACTTGTCTTCAATTTCTCTGACTCAGACACACTAAACTGGAACTTTGATTCAGCTTTCCAGATCTCATTTTCTTGAGCCACCAGCCGAGACTTGGCATTGTTCAGTTGAGACTCTAGTTTAGCAGTAGCAGCCTGCATATAGCACAAAGTTTGTCAGACATATTTCATGGCGGAATACAACAATGTAAGTCCCAAGTGCTTTGCAAGCAACAACACTTGGCACTTGGGGGCTAATGCCTGTCAATGCAATTTTTCAACAAAAACGACTTTTCTAGAAGTCCCAAGTGCTTTGCAAGCAACAACACTTGGCACTTGGGGGCTAATGCATATTGCTTGTTTCTTCCTAAGGATGAGCCAGGGATGCTGTCAACAGTCTCAGCCGACTTATGGGGCTATGCAGTTAAGTTCTGTTCTTTTAAACAATTATCAATAGGACCGGCTCATTCATACTGATTAAACCGGCCCTTGGGGACTACAAATGCAAAGTTATGCTATTATCAGCATCCGGTTTAGATTTAAACCGGACTTGGAGGGAGTCTAGGATAGAAGCTTGTGAGTATTTAAACTCTACAGATTATTCAATCTTATCATAATCAGAAGACTTGGGGGTGGCAGGATATATACAACTTATATAAGTCGGATGACATAGCTCATACTTCTCGTGCATCTATTTAACCATCTCAATATCCAAGTCACGGGTGCAGTGTACTTGACTGAGATAACCAGATCATACTTCACTATTACTCAATTGAAAATAGCGTGAGACATCAAACCTCACTTTCCGTCTTTCTATGACATCTTGTTTGGCAGAATGTCTCGCTAGTACAGTTGGATTCCTCGGTTCAGTAAACCCAGTGCCAATGATTAAAACATCATCACCATGAGTCTCTGGCGGGTTAAGAGAGCTTGATGGTTCAGTAGTTGGCGGGTCAATATTGGTTTCATTAACAAACAACTCAGGTATCTTAGGTTGAGTGTTGGGAGCGGGATCTTCTGGTTGTTCAGAGTTTTCTGGTGCAAAGATTGGTTGGTCCGGTTCAGCGGCTTTAGGATCTTCGGCAGTTTTGTCATCTTCGCTTTCTTGTTGGGCTTTGCTTGACCGCTAAAACGAATTTGGACAAGTCAGCATAATGATGAAGATATAAAGGTCCAGAAGAAAGATAATTATTCTTACCCAGGGGCAGTCTTGAAAGCTGGCAGTTGAGTCCGCGATGAATCGCCAGAGGAAGAATAGGAAATCTCCTGCAAAAATGGAATCAAAGGAGTTGAGTGGTTAATGAAAGAAACCCGCCAGTAAATAAAGAGTTAAGGTTAAAAAGAACCTCATTTTGGCATTTTCGAGGAGTGTTTGGTAAACTGGAGGATAAATCTTCACCTCAACTAGTCCGGGTCTGGCGGCGGCTCTCATGTTGCTGTCATTTCAAAAGAAAATGAGGATCTAAATAAGCAAAGCGATGTGAAAACCTCACTTTCCGGGTTACCCACCGAAGTTTCTGTCTTAGTAAAGGTTCTGAGTCAGAGGAAATAATAGTTACCTCTTCTTCGACTTCTTGGCTGGCTCCCGTGTCATCCTGGCAAAAGTCAGTGTCAATAAGGTGGTTGAAAAACAAGCCAAGAGAGTCAAGGGCTACCTCCGACTCAGAGGTTTCATCCAACTTAAGCAGATCAGAGGCGCTTGGTTTCTTCCTAGATATCCTAATGGTCTTTTGGCGGCTTTCGCAGCAGCCCTAGCCTTTTTGGCATCCTTGTGGTCATATTTTGCCTTCCAGAAATCAGATTTAGCCTATGGAAGGATAACATATTTGAGTTCACGCAATGTTTGGGTGATGAAGTAAGGTAAAAGAAGTCAAGAGACTTACATATGGCGGCGGGTTGAGCTTGCAGAAAGATTCAAGCCTACTTTGCTGCAGTCTTCAAATTTGCTATTTACAAGCGTTGTTGCCATTTCAATGATGCCCTCTTCAGTCAGACATAGAGATCTATGGCGTAAGGGATCGTCTGTTCCTCCGGTACAAGTACACATCAAGCCGGATCGGCGGCTTAAGGGTATGATCCGCCATGTGACCCAGCAGCGGACTAAATCGACTCC